>NC_135502.1:125841153-126148653 GCF_052857255.1 Amblyomma americanum | reverse complement strand
AGCAGCAGCAGCAGCAGCAGCAGCAGCAGCAGCAGCAGCAGCAGCAGCAGCAGCAGCAGCAGCAGCAGCAGCAGCAGCAGCAGCAGCAGCAGCAGCAGCAGCAGCAGCAGCAGCAGCAGCAGCAGCAGCAGCAGCAGCAGCAGCAGCAGCAGCAGCAGCAGCAGCAGCAGCAGCAGCAGCAGCAGCAGCAGCAGCAGCAGCAGCAAGCAGCAGCAGCAGCAGCAGCAGCAGCAGCAGCAGCAGCAGCAGCAGCAGCAGCAGCAGCAGCAGCAGCAGCAGCAGCAGCAGCAGCAGCAGCAGCAGCAGCAGCAGCAGCAGCAGCAGCAGCAGCAGCAGCAGCAGCAGCAGCAGCAGCAGCAGCAGCAGCAGCAGCAGCAGCAGCAGCAGCAGCAGCAGCAGCAGCAGCAGCAGCAGCAGCAGCAGCAGCAGCAGCAGCAGCAGCAGCAGCAGCAGCAGCAGCAGCAGCAGCAGCAGCAGCAGCAGCAGCAGCAGCAGCAGCAGCAGCAGCAGCAGCAGCAGCAGCAGCAGCAGCAGCAGCAGCAGCAGCAGCAGCAGCAGCAGCAGCAGCAGCAGCAGCAGCAGCAGCAGCAGCAGCAGCAGCAGCAGCACAGCAGCAGCAGCAGCAGCAGCAGCAGCAGCAGCAGCAGCAGCAGCAGCAGCAGCAGCAGCAGCAGCAGCAGCAGCAGCAGCAGCAGCAGCAGCAGCAGCAGCAGCAGCAGCAGCAGCAGCAGCAGCAGCAGCAGCAGCAGCAGCAGCAGCAGCACAGCAGCAGCAGCAGCAGCAGCAGCAGCAGCAGCAGCAGCAGCAGCAGCAGCAGCAGCAGCAGCAGCAGCAGCAGCAGCAGCAGCAGCAGCAGCAGCAGCAGCAGCAGCAGCAGCAGCAGCGCAGCAGCAGCAGCAGCAGCAGCAGCAGCAGCAGCAGCAGCAGCAGCAGCAGCAGCAGCAGCAGCAGCAGCAGCAGCAGCAGCAGCAGCAGCAGCAGCAGCAGCAGCAGCAGCAGCAGCAGCAGCAGCAGCAGCAGCAGCAGCAGCAGCAGCAGCAGCAGCAGCAGCAGCAGCAGCAGCAGCAGCAGCAGCAGCAGCAGCAGCAGCAGCAGCAGCAGCAGCAGCAGCAGCAGCAGCAGCAGCAGCAGCAGCAGCAGCAGCAGCAGCAGCAGCAGCAGCAGCAGCAGCAGCAGCAGCAGCAGCAGCAGCAGCAGCAGCAGCAGCAGCAGCAGCAGCAGCAGCAGCAGCAGCAGCAGCAGCAGCAGCAGCAGCAGCAGCAGCAGCAGCAGCAGCAGCAGCAGCAGCAGCAGCAGCAGCAGCAGCAGCAGCAGCAGCAGCAGCAGCAGCAGCAGCAGCAGCAGCAGCAGCAGCAGCAGCAGCAGCAGCAGCAGCAGCAGCAGCAGCAGCAGCAGCAGCAGCAGCAGCAGCAGCAGCAGCAGCAGCAAGCAGCAGCAGCAGCAGCAGCAGCAGCAGCAGCAGCAGCAGCAGCAGCAGCAGCAGCAGCAGCAGCAGCAGCAGCAGCAGCAGCAGCAGCAGCAGCAGCACAGCAGCAGCAGCAGCAGCAGCAGCAGCAGCAGCAGCAGCAGCAGCAGCAGCAGCAGCAGCAGCAGCAAGCAGCAGCAGCAGCAGCAGCAGCAGCACAGCAGCAGCAGCAGCAGCAGCAGCAGCAGCAGCAGCAGCAGCAGCAGCAGCAGCAGCAGCAGCAGCAGCAGCAGCAGCAGCAGCAGCAGCAGCAGCAGCAGCAGCAGCAGCAGCAGCAGCAGCAGCAGCAGCAGCAGCAGCAGCAGCAGCAGCAGCAGCAGCAGCAGCAGCAGCAGCAGCAGCAGCAGCAGCAGCAGCAGCAGCAGCAGCAGCAGCAGCAGCAGCAGCAGCAGCAGCAGCAGCAGCAGCAGCAGCAGCAGCAGCAGCAGCAGCAGCAGCAGCAGCAGCAGCAGCAGCAGCAGCAGCAGCAGCAGCAGCAGCAGCAGCAGCAGCAGCAGCAGCAGCAGCAGCAGCAGCAGCAGCAGCAGCAGCAGCAGCAGCAGCGAGCAGCAGCAGCAGCAGCAGCAGCAGCAGCAGCAGCAGCAGCAGCAGCAGCAGCAGCAGCAGCAGCAGCAGCAGCAGCAGCAGCAGCAGCAGCAGCAGCAGCAGCAGCGCAGCAGCAGCAGCAGCAGCAGCAGCAGCAGCAGCAGCAGCAGCAGCAGCAGCAGCAGCAGCAGCAGCAGCAGCAGCAGCAGCAGCAGCAGCAGCAGCAGCAGCAGCAGCAGCAGCAGCAGCAGCAGCAGCAGCAGCAGCAGCAGCAGCAGCAGCAGCAGCAGCAGCAGCAGCAGCAGCAGCAGCAGCAGCAGCAGCAGCAGCAGCAGCAGCAGCAGCAGCAGCAGCAGCAGCAGCAGCAGCAGCAGCAGCAGCAAGCAGCAGCAGCAGCAGCAGCAGCAGCAGCAGCAGCAGCAGCAGCAGCAGCAGCAGCAGCAGCAGCAGCAGCAGCAGCAGCAGCAGCAGCAGCAGCAGCAGCAGCAGCAGCAGCAGCAGCAGCAGCAGCAGCAGCAGCAGCAGCAGCAGCAGCAGCAGCAGCAGCAGCAGCAGCAGCAGCAGCAGCAGCAGCAGCAGCAGCAGCAGCAGCAGCAGCAGCAGCAGCAGCAGCAGCAGCAGCAGCAGCAGCAGCAGCAGCAGCAGCAGCAGCAGCAGCAGCAGCAGCAGCACAGCAGCAGCAGCAGCAGCCAGCAGCAGCAGCAGCAGCAGCAGCAGCAGCAGCAGCAGCAGAGCAGCAGCAGCAGCAGCAGCAGCAGCAGCAGCAGCAGCAGCAGCAGCAGCAGCAGCAGCAGCAGCAGCAGCAGCAGCAGCAGCAGCAGCAGCAGCAGCAGCAGCAGCAGCAGCAGCAGCAGCAGCAGCAGCAGCAGCAGCAGCAGCAGCAGCAGCAGCAGCAGCAGCAGCAGCAGCAGCAGCAGCAGCAGCAGCAGCAGCAGCAGCAGCAGCAGCAGCAGCAGCAGCAGCAGCAGCAGCAGCAGCAGCAGCAGCAGCAGCAGCAGCAGCAGCAGCAGCAGCAGCAGCAGCAGCAGCAGCAGCAGCAGCAGCAGCAGCAGCAGCAGCAGCAGCAGCAGCAGCAGCAGCAGCAAGCAGCAGCAGCAGCAGCAGCAGCAGCAGCAGCAGCAGCAGCAGCAGCAGCAGCAGCAGCAGCAGCAGCAGCAGCAGCAGCAGCAGCAGCAGCAGCAGCAGCAGCAGCAGCAGCAGCAGCAGCAGCAGCAGCAGCAGCAGCAGCAGCAGCAGCAGCAGCAGCAGCAGCAGCAGCAGCAGCAGCAGCAGCAGCAGCAGCAGCAGCAGCAGCAGCAGCAGCAGCAGCAGCCAGCAGCAGCAGCAAGCAGCAGCAGCAGCAGCAGCAGCAGCAGCAGCAGCAGCAGCAGCAGCAGCAGCAGCAGCAGCAGCAGCAGCAGCAGCAGCAGCACAGCAGCAGCAGCAGCAGCAGCAGCAGCAGCAGCAGCAGCAGCAGCAGCAGCAGCAGCAGCAGCAGCAGCAGCAGCAGCAGCAGCAGCAGCAGCAGCAGCAGCAGCAGCAGCAGCAGCAGCAGCAGCAGCAGCAGCAGCAGCAGCAGCAGCAGCAGCAGCAGCAGCAGCAGCAGCAGCAGCAGCAGCAGCAGCAGCAGCAGCAGCAGCAGCAGCAGCAGCAGCAGCAGCAGCAGCAGCAGCAGCAGCAGCAAGCAGCAGCAGCAGCAGCAGCAGCAGCAGCAGCAGCAGCAGCAGCAGCAGCAGCAGCAGCAGCAGCAGCAGCAGCAGCAGCAGCAGCAGCAGCAGCAGCAGCAGCAGCAGCAGCAGCAGCAGCAGCAGCAGCAGCAGCAGCAGCAGCAGCAGCAGCAGCAGCAGCAGCAGCAGCAGCAGCAGCAGCAGCAGCAGCAGCAGCAGCAGCAGCAGCAGCAGCAGCAGCAGCAGCAGCAGCAGCAGCAGCAGCAGCAGCAGCAGCAGCAGCAGCAGCAGCAGCAGCAGCAGCAGCAGCAGCAGCAGCAGCAGCAGCAGCAGGCAGCAGCAGCAGCAGCAGCAGCAGCAGCAGCAGCAGCAGCAGCAGCAGCAGCAGCAGCAGCAGCAGCAGCAGCAGCAGCAGCAGCAGCAGCAGCAGCAGCAGCAGCAGCAGCAGCAGCAGCAGAGCAGCAGCAGCAGCAGCAGCAGCAGCAGCAGCAGCAGCAGCAGCAGCAGCAGCAGCAGCAGCAGCAGCAGCAGCAGCAGCAGCAGCAGCAGCAGCAGCAGCAGCAGCAGCAGCAGCAGCAGCAGCAGCAGCAGCAGCAGCAGCAGCAGCAGCAGCAGCAGCAGCAGCAGCAGCAGCAGCAGCAGCAGCAAGCAGCAGCAGCAGCAGCAGCAGCAGCAGCAGCAGCAGCAGCAGCAGCAGCAGCAGCAGCAGCAGCAGCAGCAGCAGCAGCAGCAGCAGCAGCAGCAGCAGCAGCAGCAGCGCAGCAGCAGCAGCAGCAGCAGCAGCAGCAGCCAGCAGCAGCAGCAGCAGCAGCAGCAGCAGCAGCAGCAGCAGCAGCAGCAGCAGCAGCAGCAGCAGCAGCAGGCAGCAGCAGCAGCAGCAGCAGCAGCAGCAGCAGCAGCAGCAGCAGCAGCAGCAGCAGCAGCAGCAGCAGCAGCAGCAGCAGCAGCAGCAGCAGCAGCAGCAGCAGCAGCAGCAGCAGCAGCAGCAGCAGCAGCAGCAGCAGCAGCAGCAGCAGCAGCAGCAGCAGCAGCAGCAGCAGCAGCAGCAGCAGCAGCAGCAGCAGCAGCAGCAGCAGCAGCAGCAGCAGCAGCAGCAGCAGCAGCAGCAGCAGCAGCAGCAGCAGCAGCAGCAGCAGCAGCAGCAGCAGCAGCAGCAGCAGCAGCAGCAGCAGCAGCAGCAGCAGCAGCAGCAGCAGCAGCCAGCAGCAGCAGCAGCAGCAGCAGCAGCAAGCAGCAGCAGCAGCAGCAGCAGCAGCACAGCAGCAGCAGCAGCAGCAGCAGCAGCAGCAGCAGCAGCAGCAGCAGCAGCAGCAGCAGCAGCAGCAGCAGCAGCAGCAGCAGCAGCAGCAGCAGCAGCAGCAGCAGCAGCAGCAGCAGCAGCAGCAGCAGCAGCAGCAGCAGCAGCAGCAGCAGCAGCAGCAGCAGCAGCAGCAGCAGCAGCAGCAGCAGCAGCAGCAGCAGCAGCAGCAGCAGCAGCAGCAGCAGCAGCAGCAGCAGCAGCAGCAGCAGCAGCAGCAGCAGCAGCAGCAGCAGCAGCAGCAGCAGCAGCAGCAGCAGCAGCAGCAGCAGCAGCAGCAGCAGCAGCAGCAGCAGCAGCAGCAGCAGCAGCAGCAGCAGCAGCAGCAGCAGCAGCAGCAGCAGCAGCAGCAGCAGCAGCAGCAGCAGCAGCAGCAGCAGCAGCAGCAGCAGCAGCAGCAGCAGCAGCAGCAGCAGCAGCAGCAGCAGCAGCAGCAGCAGCAGCAGCAGCAGCAGCAGCAGCAGCAGCAGCAGCAGCAGCAGCAGCAGCAGCAGCAGCAGCAGCAGCAGCAGCAGCAGCAGCAGCAGCAGCAGCAGCAGCAGCAGCAGCAGCAGCAGCAGCAGCAGCAGCAGCAGCAGCAGCAGCAGCAGCAGCAGCAGCAGCAGCAGCAGCAGCAGCAGCAGCAGCAGCAGCAGCAGCAGCAGCAGCAGCAGCAGCAGCAGCAGCAGCAGCAGCAGCAGCAGCAGCAGCAGCAGCAGCAGCAGCAGCAGCAGCAGCAGCAGCAGCAGCAGCAGCAGCAGCAGCAGCAGCAGCAGCAGCAGCAGCAGCAGCAGCAGCAGCAGCAGCAGCAGCAGCAGCAGCAGCAGCAGCAGCAGCAGCAGCAGCAGCAGCAGCAGCAGCAGCAGCAGCAGCAGCAGCAGCAGCAGCAGCAGCAGCAGCAGCAGCAGCAGCAGCAGCAGCAGCAGCAGCAGCAGCAGCAGCAGCAGCAGCAGCAGCAGCAGCAGCAGCAGCAGCAGCAGCAGCAGCAGCAGCAGCAGCAGCAGCAGCAGCAGCAGCAGCAGCAGCAGCAGCAGCGATCCGGTTGCCCGGCGTCACGTACAGCGTGGCCCGAGTCTGCGGCCGCTTCTCACGGCCAGCCCCCTGACGCACGGGACGCGGCGATCGCGCGCCTAAAGCTGGCAACGCCCTCAGTGCACTTTTCCCGGAGGGCACCGATGGACACCGGGCTTGCTTAGAAGCAGCGGGTGCTCCCGCACAGATAAGCCAGCATGATGGCTAGCCGCTGGACTCCCTCCCGCATACCATCCATCCTGCAGTGGAACGTGCGCTCACTTGCGGCGCGGTACGCTGAAATGCGAGTTCGCATCGCACAGGATTCGCCGGAAGTTATAGCGCTGCAGGAGACGTACGTACGCTCACATGACGGGGAGCCCCAGATGCGGCTACCTGGCTACATTGGCTACCACTCAGCCACCACGTGCGAGGAACCCACTTGTGCTGCAGTGCCCTGTTTTGACACATCTCATCGCCCCGGGAAATCAAGGTGCGCGATATACGTGCGGCAGGACGTCCAGCACACCCTCGTCGGCTCGGCGGCGGCGACATCTGACGCCCAGGAGTGCGTGGTGGTGACAGTGCGCGTCGGTGGTGTTGACACGTCGGTGGCCAGTGTTTATGCGCGTCCAGCTGTCCCGTGAAACGCGCTGTGTTTTCGTGCTGTGTCTTCGTTCTGTGCCCCGCGCCAAATCATCTGTGGTGATTTTAACGCCCACCATAGTGCGTGCGGCAGTGAGCGCCACTGCGCGCGTGGAGGCGACCTGCACGACGCAGCAACGCAGCTGGGACTCACCCCCTTGAACACCGGCGAGCCCACCTTTCGACGACGCGGAACAACCGGCTCCAGCATCGACGTTGCCTTCGCATCCAGAGGCATCGAGGCGACATGGCGCCGATCACCATCTCTCTGGGGCTCGGATCATTACTCCATCCTAATTGAACCCACTGCGATGGAGGCGCGCCCCAAACGTGCCTACTCCTTTACCAACTGGAGTGCGTTCAGGCGGGCGGTCGACGAGGCGGTGGCCACTGGCGCAGATTTCTTTTCAAGTCTAGTCCGAAGCGCTCTCGCATCCACCCAACGAGCAGAGGTAAGGGCAGGGCAGCCAACACCTGATATGAAGCTGCTCAATCTGCGCGAGAAGAGAGATCGCGCAGAGCGACGGGCGCGACGGACTGACAGAGCTGCCGACTGGACTGTCTACAATCACTTGGACGCAGCAGCGCGCCGCCACGCCAACAAGCTATACTGCCGGCAGTGGGCTTCACTATGCCAAAGGATGGAGGAAGATGTCAGCTCGCGGAGGCTGTTTGACACCCTGCGGCGCATCAACGAACCACAGGCAAACCGTCAACCGCTGGCCGCCCTCGCAATCTCCAGCGGGCTCAGCTTTGTAGAATTGGCAGAGCGGTTTGCCGATCGGTTCGCGCCGCCCAGCCCCGCAAACGCCGCTAACATAGCTGCTCCTGAGAACCCCAGAAGCGACGCCAGTCCCTCGCCCGTCGCCTCGGAAGGTCCATGTGATGCGCCGTTCACCGCGGCGGAATTGAACAATGCGCTGCAGCGCTGCCGCCGCCGCTCGGCGCCCGGGCAGGACGGGGTGACATACCAGATGCCGCGAAACCTGGATGCGCAGCAACGACAGATCCTCCTGCAGCAGATCAACCTGGTGTGGGAACGCGGGGAGCTACCGGAGGATTGGCGAACCGCGGTCGTTTGTCCCATCCGAAATGCAGGGCGCCCACCTACGGAGCTGAGCGGATACCGGCCAGTGGCATTAACATCGGCGCTAGGTAAGCTCATGGAGCATATGGCGTTGCAGCGTCTGAACGAGCGGGCTGCGGATGCTGATTTGTTTGACGAGCGGCAGACGGGTTTCTGTGGGATGCGGTGCACGGCTGATTCTATATCGGACGTTGTTACAGCGCTGGAGCATGCCAGGGCAGCAGGCCAGGTTGCGCTGCTGCTGCTACTGGACGTCTCGGGCGCTTTTGACAACGTTCACCGCGCACCAATTCTCGCGGTGCTTGAGGGGGCTGGTGTGAGCGGGCGCCTTTTGCGATACGTTCATGGCTTCCTGAGCGGGCGCACCATGCGCGTACGAGTAGGGGGTAAGCTCTCCAAGCCTCGCCCGGTCGACATGGGCGTGCCGCAGGGCTCTGTCCTATCACCATTTCTGTTTAATGTGGCCATGTCGGTGGTGCCGGCCTCCCTCCCCACGAGCGGGCGAAACCATGTGTACATGTCCATATATGCAGACGACATAGCTCTGTGATGCCGGGGACCACCGGGCGAGGCGCTCCGCGTGCGGGGGTGCCTTCAGGGAGCCCTGACCGCAATCGATGCCAGCTTGCGCGGCCTTGGTCTGTCGCTGAGCGCGGACAAATCGGTGGCCATGGCCTGCGTTTCGCGCTCGCGCGCGCACCTTGCGCCACTGTCACTGGACAGGACTCCGATTCCTTGGCGTGAATCGGTGCGGTACCTTGGCCTGGACATCGACTGGCGCCTTTCTTTCCGCCCCGCGGCGACCAAGGCCTGTCTGCAGATGAAGAGGATCACCGCCGCCGTGCACAAGCTCACCGCTCGAGGCCAGGGCATCTCCCAGCAAGCCGCGCTGCGTCTATATAATGCCGCAGCTTTGGGGGCGGTGCTCTATGCGCTGCCGCTCGTCACGGTGCGCAAGCCGTGCTGGAAGAAGCTCGAGCTTCAGCACCGCAAGTCCCTGCGCGTGTGCCTAGGCCTGCCCAAAAACTCGCAGTGCGCCGCAACGTTGGCCGAGGCAGGAGCGTGGCCCCTTGAGCTCCAAGCACCGCGCAGGGCACTGAATCACATCGACCGGCTTCACCGCTCACCAGACGGCGGCTCGCTGCTGCAGCGTATGCGCTCGCACCCGCGCTCACGAATGGGCGCGGCGCTGCTCGAGTATGAGCAATTGACCCAAGGCCCACCCGCCTACGGCTCCTGCGCGCCCTGGCCTGCTGCCTCGGAGGTACAGCGAGAGATCGTCGGTATTGCGGGAAAGCGGAGCACACCCCTCTGTGCTGTGCAGCAGCTGGCCAGAGCCGTCATACACGAGGAGCTCCAGGACCATCTCCTCGTGTACACCGACGGCTCAGTGGCCCGCGACAGCTGCTCCCTTGCTGCGGCGGCCACAATCCCCACCCTGCGACTGCACAGCCAGCAACACGCAGCTTTCCTGGTCTCCTCCACCACGGCGGAGTTGATGGGGATCCGGCTCGGACTGGACCTGCTGCTCGCCCTCGGCCCTCCGCCGCCCAGGAGTGCTCTGCTGTGCGACTCCCGCGCCGCCCTCAGCCGCCTGCAATCTAACGGCCGTGGTACCCCACTAGTGCGGGAAATTCGCTCGCGCATCGAGCGCCTCGCGCAGAGAGGTTGTGCCGTGCGTGCACAGTGGGTGCCCGGTCACTGCGGCATCGCCGGCAACGAAGAAGCTGACGACCTCGCGACCGCTGCACACCAACTACCTGCCAGCGATCTGCCCCTTGCACTGGAGGACGTGCGTGCGGCCATCCACGACCATCTCCGAAAACAGCACCCCGACCCACGCATCGCGGGAGGTGAGCGCATCGACAGTGTCACCGGCTGTCGCGCACTTACACGATCACAATGTGCAATGATCCTCCGCGCGCGCATTGGCTGCGTGTGGCCCGGGGAACGACGGGTGCGTCACGGAATCGCGACGAGTGATGTGTGTGACGGATGCGGTGCAGTGGAAACACTAGAACACCTGCTCCTTCGCTGTTCCGCGTTCGCCGATGCTTGTCGCGATATGCTCGCGGCCTATAGGACGCAGGGCATACTACCAGACTCCATCAAGACGCTATTGTGGCCGCAGGGCAGTGCGCGCACTCGTGAGCGAACTTTGGTGAGCCTCTGTGCATTCCTCGAACACACGGGCTTGACGTACAGTCTGTTCTCCGTCAGGTAGTAACACGCAGTGACCGAACGCTCCGCGAGTTCTACCTTGAACGATTAATAACTGGACGCCCCTCTCCAGTTGTAACCAACACAGTGCTGTGCGCGTCTGTGATTTAATTCCTCTAAAATGAACTAAACACGCGCACAACCTGTACACTTTTCTTATTGTGTAAATAGTTTGTACATATTACTTCTCCCCCTGTCCTCTATTCCTGTCCTCTCACCTCTTTCATTTCATTTTTCCATTCTGCCTGCTGTCCTTTATTTCCGCTGCTCCAGCTCAGGTGCTTCAGTATCAATGGCAGATGCCGGGGCTAGCAAAAATTTTTTCCTTCCTTTTTACTATTATTTTTAATTAATAAAACCACTACCACCACCACCACTGAGATAGCTGTCAGGGTTTTTTAATCTCGGCTCTTTCTGGTTTACAAATTAGGGCACCTTAAATGCAAACAAAGAAAAATTGGACCACGAAAGGCACGAAAATGCTTATGTTACGCAGTTTGGCAGAAGCGTACATCGGGACTACATCGCGTATCTTATCTTTCTTGCAGCCTGGAAAGGAGCGCAAAGAGGAAATCCCGGAAGGAATTGCCGCTTCAGCAACGCCAGTTGTCGACACCAACGGCGATCCCGGCAGAGGGCTACAAGAAGCGGCTACGGAGCTATACAAGGACCGCAAGGCCAATGCCTCTCCGCAGTTTGGCAGCAGCGTACCATCCGGACCAGATCACGTATCTTGTCTGCCTTTTGCAGGAGAGGTATATTTGTTAACTTCAGCGCCCGCGTATTATGTGGTAATTGTGCGCTGCTGCCAAACAATTCTGACTAAGGTGTTGAATGTGATGTATTAAACAAAAGAAAAAAAAACTATGAAATGGGAAAAGGCGACCGCGATACCGCAAAAGCAATCCAAGACCCGCGGCCTGAACTAAGAGCTGATTTGAGAGCTATAAAGGATAGCCTGCAAGGAATGTCATAGCTTAATTAAAAAATGAAATTCCGTAAGTGCTGAAAGAGAACTGCGAACTGACAGCAGAAAATGACAAATTCACACGCAGGCTTCATGAGCTCGAGCAGTATCAGCGTTCTAGCAACCTTGTAATCAAGGGCATTCCACTGGATGGCGAACCGTTATCTATTGTGCAAAAAATTGGTGTCATTGTTGGAGAGGAAGTCACTGAACAGGACATTGACATATGCCATCGTGTACCCAGTGCACGCCATGATGAATCGAACATTGTTGTCCGGCTTGTCCGCAGAACTAAGAGGAACGCAATGCTTAGGGATGGATGCAAAAAAGCTTGGTTTTGAAACCTCCTCTCTTGTCTACGTAAACGAGCATCTGACAAGGCTTGGTAAACAGTTGCTTGGTGCGGCGATTAAGAAGAAGAAGGAGGTTTGATGGAAGTTTGTCTGAACCGCGGGATGCTAGGTTTTCGCGCGAAAAGATGAGGCTGATGATGATGATGATGCTCGCAGTATTCGCAATAAGCATGATAAACTGCATGATCTGTTTTCATCCCTCTCATTTTCAATTGATGTTCTACTTTTTTCTCAAACATGGCTTTCATTGGGGCGAACCTCCAGCGCAATTTGAACAATGCAGGTATAATAGCTTAGTTCGTTCGAAAAGTAAGGGAGGTGGTGTGGCCGTGTACATGCTGCAGTCACAAAAACGTGAAGTCATATCGCAGTTTTCAATGGTGACAAATGATGTTGCATGTCTCATGGTGCGGTTAGCTGGAGCTGTGATTGTATTAGTCTATAGGCCACCAGCAGGGAACAAGTTGCACTTTTCTGAACATATTGAAGCTGTCCTTCATTGCCTTAGTAGTTCAGGGCTACCCCTTGCAATCATGGATGATGTGAACATCGACATGCTTTCTGGAAATCTTTCGCTCTCTTATCAGTACCACTGACTGGCAACCTGTTCTAAGCGAAAAAGACCCGCACAAGGTGTATGATGTGTTTTTCGATAAACTTACGGGGTGCTACAATCAGCATTTTCCAGTAAAGACGCAGAAGCGGCACAGCAAAAAAAAAAATTAGACAGCCATTGATCAGCAAAGCTATACTGAAGATGATAAATAGAAAGAACAAGATGTACCCCGCCTTTGTTAAAAGTCGTTACCCGACAAAGTTTACCGACTACAAGAAGTATAGAAATATGGTTAACTTGCTGTTAAAATAAGTGAAAACTCAATATTTTGAGCAGCTACTTTCAAAAATAAGAAGCAAACCTCAAAAATATGAAATGATAGAAATCTAACCAATCAACAGAAACCATGTGTAGACTTGCATATTAAAAGGCCTAATGGCGTCTTGTCTGGCTGTGCATACACAATCGCCACGAATAACTACTTTGTTTCTTGCTCTGAATGTATCGATCTGAACACAAAACAAACAAAAAATAGCCCTGCTGCTAGTTGCGCTGACGTTGAAAATTCAATCGTGCTATTTCTCGTGACCCCTCCCGAAGTGGAACAAATAATACGTTAAAAAAACAATACAGGTGCTGGCTATGATGACATTTCATGTGGACCAATAAAACACGTCGCTGATTTAATATCTATTCCTCTAGCTCATATCATCACTTGTATGTGTTTCCAGACCGATTAAAGGTAGCTCGCGTCCATCCGATTTTTAAGGTTGGAAACAGCTATGCTGTGGCTAACTACCGACAAATTTCAGCCCTGCCGATCCTTTCCAAGCCAGGGCAAGGGTCGGCCAGGGCAAGGTAACGGCTGCAAAGGAGCGGCGGCGGAGCTGGGAGGTTTCTTGCGACGTTGGAAGGCGGTGCATGACCGAATGTTCTGACGTATGTAGCAGTCAATAATATCGCAGACGTCAATAATATCGCACATATTATTATATTATATTACACCGGCGTGGCCGCATTGTGCATCGGCGTGGAAAGAGGCGCCGATGGCAGCACGGAGGTGTCGAGGGATCGCCAACAGCCACTTCCTCCCGTCGGAGAGGTAGTTATGGCGGTATATAGGAGGCCATCATGAACGGCGAAGTGGTGGGCTTGGCGGCGAAGGGCCCGGGACGAAGAATGCGGCGAGGGATTGTTCAGGAAGGTGTGCAGCGAGGTGATCCAAGAATCCTTCACTTGTTCGGAGAGTTTATCAGGGACGTCGAACGACGAGAAATCGTGAGCACAGACGAGGGCAGAGGTTGAATCGCATGGGAGCGATGAACGAGAAAGGGCGTCGGCATCCGAGTGCTTCCGGCCAGAGCGATAAATGACGTGAATATCAAACTCCCAGAGACGTAAAGCTAAGCGGGCGAGTCGGCCAGAAGGAATTTTAAGGGAGGATAGCCAGCAGAGGGCGTGATGTTCTCTGACGACACAGAACGGCCGGCCGTAAATGTAAGGTCGGAAATTGGCAATCGCCCAAATGATGGCGAGACATTCTTTATCGGTGACAGAATAGTTCGATTCCGCTTTGGTGAGAGCGCGGCTGGCGTAAGCGACAACATATTCTGGATACCAAGTCTTTCGCTGGCGAGAACTCCGCCCAAACCCACACCACTCGCGTCAGTGTGAATTTCTGTCGGACAGGCGCGCGACTTAAAGTGCTGAACGCGGTATCGCAGGCTGGTGACCAAGACGAGAGGTTCGGGCTGCCGGCAAGAAGCTGCGTTAAAGGGCGATGATAAAGGTGAAATTGCGGATGAAGCAGCGAAAATATGAGCATAAGCCATAAAACTGCGAAGTTCTTTTAAGGTGGTCGGTTTGGGGAAGTCAGCGACGGCGCGGAGTTTGGCAGGGTCAGGAATAACGCCATCCTTGGAGATGACATGGCCTAATATTGTCAGCTGCATAGCACCGAAGCAACATTTTTTCAAGTTGAGTTGTAGCCCGGCGTCAGTAAGGCACGTGAGCACGCGCTGGAGGCGCTGAAGATGGGAATGAAAAAATTTGGAGAAAACGACAATGTCATCTAGGTAACACAAACAAGTTTCCCATTTGACGCCGCTGAGAATATCATCCATCATTCTCTCGAATGTGGCTGGAGCATTGCAGAGGCCGAATGGCATCACATTTAATTCATAAAAGACATCTGGGGTGGTGGTTTTCGGCCGATCAGCCGTAGCCATCGGGACCTGCCATAGCCGGAGCCTAAGTCGAGAGATGAAAAATATTCCGCTCCCTGCATGCAATCCAGTGCGTCGTCGAATCGGGGTAGAGGATAAACATCCTTGTGAATGATGTTGTTGAGACGGCGGTTGTCCACACAGAACCTGATCGAGCCATCTTTTTTCGTTGCCACGACAACAGGAGAGGCTCAAGGGCTTTGAGAGGGCTGTATAAAGCCGTGCTGAAGCATATCGTCAACATTGTAACGGATGACGCGGCACTCACTCGGCGAGACGCTGTACGGTCGCTGGCGCAAGGGGGCGTGCGTACGAGTGTCAGTTGCGTGAGAGTTACCGTCCCGGTCCTCATCCTGGAACTTCGAAGCGGAACGCTTCTCGTTCCCGCCACACTGCCGGGAGGCCCGAGCGAACCACCGCAGTCCATCCCTATCACCGTCCTCTGTTCCGGGGTGCAGCGGCAGCGTGACCCTTCTCTATTTAGTGGCACCGACGACCAGGACGTCGGTGACTGGCTGGCCTCCTACGAGCGCGTCAGCACTTACAATCGATGGGACGATTCGGTTAAACTTAGTAACGTCCTCTTCTACCTCACGGACGTTGCCAACCTATGGTTTCGCAACCAACAACCATGAAGCCTACCTTCCCACCAGGTTCTCCTTTAAAACGAGCTTCGCCGACGTTTTTGGCCGCCCGGCCGTCCAGAAACTTCGCGCCGAGCAACGTCTTCGTGCTCGAGCTCGGCTCCCTGCCGAGACATTCACTAGTAATATCGAAGACATCGTGGACTTGTGCAAGCGTATGAACAAGTCCATGACCGAAACTGATAAAGTCAACCACATCCTTATAGGGATCGCCGATAACGCTTTTCAGATGCTCTTGGCGAAGACCCCAGCTCCGTCGCTACCGTCATCCAGCTGTGCCAAAGCTAAGACGAACTCCGAAAGCAACGTGCATCTACGCGGCATACCGGCGCGCCTGCAGAGAGGGTCTTGCTGGCTTGGTCCTTGGTGGCTCGTCTTCTGAGCTGTCCCGGTTCATGCAGCAGGTCAAAGAATTTGTCCGCGAAGAAGTCGCTCGCCAGCTCTCTCTGCTGCATCACGTTCCCGACCCCGTCTGCCGTACTCACGACTTGGTGCCATCCCTCGCGCTCGCTTTCTGCCGTGTTATTCAGGAGCAGGTCACTGCAGTTCTGTCATCCAGCCCCCCAACTTCCCTCTGTGGCAGCACCGCTAACCTATGCTGAAGCAGTCACCAGTACACGGCGCTCGCCCACCTTTGCCGCCTGCCGTAGTAGCCAGGCCTTTTATGCTCCGCCGCCGTCCATGCCACCGCTGCCAGTCCCGTTTCGTCGACCCCGCCGGCACCCTACGAGCTCTTGACGTACCGATGACAATCGACCAATATGCTACTCTTGCGGCCTTCCGGGCCATGTCGCCCGTCTTTGTCGTCAGCGATCCCCTCGTTCTGGGGATGCCATGCGCACGTTCCGCTACGATTCCGAGCCGCCCTTGCACAATCTCTCTTCTGGCTCATCTACGCTTCGCCCCCAGTACCCTACTCGCCGCTAGCCTTCACCTTGACGACGTTCCATCTCTCCGGTGCTCCGCCGCCCGGACCCCCTCCCAGAGGAAAACTGAATGCCACAGTTCCGGAGGCAAGAACTGCGTGTTTTTCGTACTCGTTAAGTCCTCCGTTTCCACCTGCTAACATGATTGAGGTGTCCGTTGAAGGCGTCCCCGCTCTCGCGCTCGTCGACACGGATGCTGCCGTGTCAGTAATTAGTGATGCCCTTCACCGCAAAAATCGTGACAACGCAGCTGTCTGACTTTTCACTACGTACGGCCACCTCTCAGTGCATCCATCCCATCGCAGCCTGCACGGTCCGCGTTTCTACCAACGCCGCCGCCTATACCATCGAGTTTGTTGTGCTGAGCGCCTACTCTCACGATGTCATCCTCGGCTGCGACTTCCTCTCGACCCACCGCGCAGTGATTGGTTGTGCCCGTGCTGAACTCGAGCTTTCATCCGTGTGTAATGTTTCATTCCGTGACCTACCTGTGCGCTCCGCTAAGCTTCTTGTAGCTGCCGATACCGACATACCTCCCTTCTCCTCTGCCCTCGTTCCGCTCCGACCTGACTCTCCCCTCAGCAGCCCCGTTCTTTTCACACCCACCGCATCCGCCACCCGTCATCACCGCCTTCTGGTTCCATTCGCCGTTCTCACTATTTTCGATGGCCACTGCGCCATCTATGTCTCCAACACATTTTCTTGCCCGTCGTCTGTTCTTCACGGCGAATGCCTAAGAACTGGACACAGCTCTTGCTTCCAAGTTCTCTGATACCCGTGTCTGTTGTCCCCCAGTTACTGTCTTAGCCTGTTGTGTGAGTGCGCCCGGTCCCCTTCCCTCCGACGTCTTTCTTCGTACCATCGCTCCCGGCCTTCCGTCCGCTTACTGTGAACAGCTCTTGGAACTTCTCCACCACTTTCGGAAATATCTAGACCTCACCCAGCACCTCCACCAAGTGTAAAGGTGTTTATTCGAAGTGCAGGTCGGTTGGCGTTCGCCGAACAACGACACGACGGACACACTCACTAGGCGTCAATCGAAAATTCCAGCTGCACTTCGTTTACTTTGCTGCGCAGCTTAAACTCCTGCCAGTTGGTCCCATTAAAACAAACAAATAAATAAATAAAATTATTCAGTACAGTAATATAATAACTGCATCGATCTCGTTTAGACCGCATTAATTTTATAATTGCCGTCTTAAAAAACGGAAACGACAGCGGTATCAGTGTCCTCAAAGACAACGCAAATTTCCTTTAATGACAACCAAGAACTTGCAATCACCGTAACAAAAAATGTTTACACCTTTAGATTATATTTATAAAAATATTTTTGTTATTTGCGCGAAACCGAAAGTAGTGATTGTGGCGCCACACAAGCTTGGCGTAAGACACAAGAACCATTTCAAAGCCCATTGAATTCTGCCGTGCAGCACCGACACAATTCCTTCAGTTTTGATAGGGATTGAGAAGCTCAAGTGCATGCTCTCGACTCGATGGCCATTGAAATTGGCCGTGTGATAGGTGAATAAATTTTCTTGCCAACCCGTTTAATTACGCATGTTAGACCAAGATACTCGATGTGAAACTCCTTGGTGGGGCGCATGCATTGCGTGCAACGCTACATCCGACAAGAAAGTGGAGATGACAGGCGAGGGTGATTACTTTTCGCTGTCGGCAAACATTGCAGGTATCGCCGCACTTGACTGCATGCGAAGTCTGAAGCGGCACCACTTCCTATCACCCACTCCAGTAGCAATCACTTAATCAAAAGAAGCAGTGCTCGCCTCACGTCAGCCGCACAGTCATTCTTCGGTTTCGCTGGCCAAGAAGGAAAAGCGATCACCGTCGCCTGTCGCTGCACTTCCTTGTCAGACGGAGTGCCATGCGCAACAGCTGCGTCACACTGAGTGCCGTGCTCTGGCATGCGTAGTTAGACGGTTGGGCTGAAATTTCAGACGTGCATACCGGAGGACACAGGTTTGTTACTAAAGTTGTACAAAGCAGAATTCGTTTTCGATATAAAAATGGGCGCTAACAGCAGTAAATAAAACGTTAATTGTTGCGTTTAGTCAATCACTCACATTACGATAACAATTATTCTCACAGTTCGCGTCCCCGTGGCCGCATATCCAACGTAGAAAAATTACAGCGGTGCACTTACGTCTGCTTAGGCGCACTAATGCGAAAGAATTCCTCTTACTCCTGCCAATTGTGTTGCTGCCTGTTCGTTTCTTTATGCCTTTGCCGTTTCTAAGTCATGTTTTTGCTCCAACTTCGGTTCTACCGCATCCGATGACGTGAGTCCCTTTGCTAGAGCGTCTAGTGAGCACACAAAATCACTAATTAAGAATTTAATTTGATTGACTAAATAGCAATGTCTAAATTTATTAATTTATCAGTTTGATTAAAAACCGATGAATATCTGAATGTAGTAATTGAAACTAATTATATGAATTAGTGAAGTACCCTATTAGTAATTTTGGCAGCCTAATTGAATATACCTGAATATAATTTCCCATTTAATTAATTCAGTAACTAGCTAATAGGACAATTCTTGAATTAAGCTAGTTATTCATTACGTTGACTTAACTCAATGCGTTCAATTAGTTACCTATTTGAATCCGTATTTAAGAAATTCATGAAATCGATAAATCACTGATTGCTTTGTGAAGTAACTGACTAATTTCGCCAAATAAACAATTAATCAGAACAATTAAATACCGATGCAACTAATATGTCAGGCGACCTAGTTATTCACCAAATTAAATTAGTGAATTTATTTAACTATTTAATTTAATCTGTAATTACATGATCATTAAGATTAGAATAACAATTAATGCGTGGTTTCACTAATGCAAACTAATTAATTAGACACAAAATTAATCAATTTGACTACTTAACTTAGTATATATGATTTTAATTGTTTACTCTATTATATAGGTAATTAATCAATTCTTCAATTCGGTATCTTATCGATTTTGTGAGGCAATTGTTTCTTTTAACTAATTATTCCTTTCATCCGAATAGTTAATTACCCGTCGAATTAATCGTTTTGATGAGAATTATTCATTCATTCTAATCAGATATTTATTAACTATTATGTTAATTACCCCTAAAACGCATGATTTAGTGTTCGTGCGGACACGATCTGCAGACGCACTCTCCCGACAGGTCCTGTAACACCACTTGTGAGCCAAGAAATGTCTTCGCGTTAAAACCACTTTCGTGTAGTGCTCTTTGTACTAAAAAAAAAAAAATAGCAGGACGCTTAAGCTTCGGCTTCAAGAGTGGAACGCGGCAGCGTGTGTCAGCGCTACCAGGGAGTCCACGGAACGCCATCGCCCGTTCAGCGCGACGCTTTGCCCGTTGGAAACACCCTTGACGCATTTTTCTTTCTTTAATTGTTTGTATTAATTAAGTGATCAATTACACACTCTAAAATTCCTTAATTACCGTCATCAATCATTGACTTTTTCATTCTGAGCATTTTGACATCTTTGAACTTCCTTTTCAATTTTTCCATTTCTATAATTTTTTAATTAATTACACTAATGTCATGATGTCGTCATAGCCAATTACACACACCAATCAATCATCAATGCATGAACCACAAATTACAATGGTACGATTTTTTTACGCAGCCCCCGGTTATTTCCGACACGCGGTGCCGACTACTACTACACCGACGGGTTTTTGACCGAACGAGCTGTATACGCTGTCTCGTAAAAATCTTGAAAATCTAATTTTGAACACCCTGTATTTTCCGTAAGTACTGTTCCAATAAACATTAACTGAGAGTGAGCGCCACGGCGTGCATCTCGTCTTCGTCTAGCTTTCTGCGTGTAGCGCTGTTCCCAGTCGACGTTTCCTTTAGCTTGCGCCAAGCTGCATACAATGCGGACGAAAAGTTTTGTCAAGTTCGCCTCATGCTCTTCCTTCAGTTCTTCGCGGTTCCCGCATGATATTCGACTGAGGATGAAGATGAGGGGAGCTAAAAGGAATTCTTGATTAATACACGGTCGGCAGTGCCAGTGCGAGTTTGTTCCTGCTGGGATCACTCACAGGCCACTTTCTGATTCTGTTCCTGTACGTAGCACTTGCCTTCCACAGTTATAGGGTAGCAAACCTGCTCTGAGTTGCGGTTAACCCGCCTGTTTAACTTTCCCGCCTTTCCTTGTTGGTTTTAATTTCTGAGCACTTCTTCGGGGCTCAGCCACTCGTTCGGCGCCAAACGGGAGCCACATCCCGCGCGGCTCGAAGCTGCCGGCGCTTTCAGATGGCAGCGCCCCCGGGGACTCTTTATACGCTCGACCGGCAGCGGCGCTGCCATCGCCGGCGCAGTTGGGGAAATGAGACACGCGAAGCCGCGGCGGCCAGATGAAAACCGCGCGTTCATATTTCACGCGCTCATTAGCGTAGAGTGGGCGCGCGCGCATACAATATACGAAGCCGGCAGACTGCCGAGCCGTGCCTCTGCATTACCGCCCCCTCGCTGTTCGGCCTTCTCTCTTCTCCCAAGCAGAGGCGCCACCGCTCGGCCCCCTTGTGTCCCCAAGCGATGCAGTCCGCTGGGGGGATCCGCATCTGCTTGCCCGTTTCTCTTACCTCGCTTTCGGACTTCCGTAGCTGCCCCGCTTTTAGCGTCGTTGCACACGGCGTCTGTTGCATGCTAATCTGCAGGCGGTCAAAACAAAGGACATAAAGGAGACTGCAGTTTTTGTGCCCATGTTTTGTTTCGGCTGCCTTTTATGAGGTAAGCGGGAGGCTTGCAGAATGTCGAGGGCAGGTCCCTGTTGCAGACAGCGTCAATAAACAAATGCATACATCTAAATACTGCACATAAAGCAGGGAGGGAGGCTTGCGCTATCGTCGAGTTTCGCTGGGATGTGTTCGGCACCTTCTCGCGAGAGCTGGCCTTCAACTCTGGAGCACCGGAAGACATTCAAACGTAGGCAAAAGAGCGGCATTTGAATTTTTTCTCCGCCCTTTAGTGCTAAGCGTGCACCCCATGGAAAGAGGGTGAGGAGAACCGTGTGAACACAGGAAAATTGACATGCAGCGTGGCCTTATGCAGATTCTTGCAGTTATCATCATCATCATCATAATCAGCTTGACTGCGCCCACTGCAGGACAAACACATCTCCCACATCTCTCGAAATAACACTGTCCTGAGCAAGCTGCGGCCACCCTAACCCCGCAAACTTCTTAATCTCATCCGTCCACCTAACTTTCTGCCGCCCCCTGCTATGCTTGCCTTGTCTTCGAATCTAGTCCGTTACCCTTAAGGACCATCGGATAACTTGCCTTCGCATTACATGCCCTGCCCAAGCTCATTTCTTTCTCTTCATTTAGAACAAATATGTCATTTACCTTCTTTGATCACTGACCCACTCTGCCCTCTTCCTATCTCTTCATGTTACATCCTTAATTTTTCTTTCCACAGCTGGCTGGGCTGTCCTAGAGTTAAACACTTTTCGTTAGCTGCCACGTTTCTGTCCCATGGGTGAGTACCGGTAAGATATACAGCTGTTTTATATTTTTCTCTTGAGAGATATTAGTAAACTGCCATTCATGATCTCAGAGAACATGTGAGATGTGCTCCACGCCATTCTGACCCTTCTGGATATTTCCTTCTCGCGATGCGGATCTGCGGTAACTACCTGCCCTAAGTAGACATATTCCATTACTATTTATAGCCCCTCGCTACCAATTGCAACAGCGTTTCCCTTGCTAGACTATTAGACATTTTTTTGGTTTTGTGCATAATAATTCTTATTCCCACAGTACTCCTCTTCCTGTCTAACTCCTTGATCATGCTAAAGCAGTACATCTCCTGAGTTACTTAGCAAGGTAATATAGTCAGTGAATCGCAGATTACAAATGTGTTATCCATGAATTCTTTATCCCCCAGCTGTTTTCATTTGAGGTCTCCAAATATCTGCTGTAACATAGCGGCAAATAGCATTGGCGAGATCGTGTAACCCTGCCTGACAGCCTTCCCTCCTGGATTTTTATTGCTGACTTTGTGGAGGAGTATGGTAGCAGTGCACCCGCTATAGATATCTCCCAGTGCATTTACATAAGTATCTTCGCCACCCTGATTCCGCAATGCCTGCGGTAATGGTAGAACATAAAATATCGTTTCATATACACGCGACGCGTGCAATTCTCAAAGAAACGGCGCATGAATTCGTGTTGTGTCCTCGTTGATAGTCGTGGCTCTGCGACACACACCCCTTGCCGCCGGTCACATCAAGGTTTGAACCGCTCGGCCGCTTCCACGGCAGATAAGAGGTGGTATGGTAGCCTGGTCGCAGGACACCATATTGCCGGGTGCCACTTCGCAGCCAGCTAAACTGAAGGGTAAACTTTTAGAGCCACTACGGAGTAAGCCCAGTCGGATAGATTCCCTGCAAAGATTGCTAGATATGCACTTTTTCCATAAACAGCAAATGCAATGAGATTAAGTGGTGCTAACCTATAGCACCTGTGGTCACTCGCCAAAAACATTTTGGCACTTCGTGTGAGAATAATTTTAATTCCAGCAAGTTTGTCTAGCAATGGCTCATGAATTGTTAATTACAATGCGAGCTGGAAAAATGTGATCGAGGCAAGGAATACCGTCCCGTCCGGTGGCACAATTGGTTTAGACTAGGCATTTAAAAAAGCGACAATGAAAAGAAGACAGAAACTTGGTGTCACGCCTTATAGAATCACTGCACATAGAAAACAAAATGCCCCTGGCACTGACACGGGGCAAACTCTCGGAGATCCTTCACTCGATAAATGGCAGTTTAAGTGTTTTTACAGCGTGTTAAGTATGTTGCAACAAATGTAGCTGACAGTTGTTAGAAACCCTTTGTAATTGTCGTCAGCTCTATTGTATGGACTGCAAAGACAAAGGACGAACAAGGTTCAGTTTAGTGATAGATAGTACTTTTATTCATTTCAATTCTTGTACCAAAAATCTGGCCTACCAAAGCGTCATTGGGTTTGAGTGGCAGCGCCTGGCAGACAGCGAACATTGGAAAAACAAAGGAAAATAGAGATGTTGAAACAAACTCGTCAAAAAAAAAAACTTAACAGCACACAGAGACAAATATAGAGACATAATTATTAAATCAAAAGGGGTGACAGTAATGTGAAATTAAGAAAGTAACATTAGGTGAAATAATTATGGGGCAGGAAGCAACGCGGAGGCATCCCGCAAAATTTTTTCCAGGGTGTATTTTGTTTTCATGCCGAATACACTACGTGGCAGAATATTGAAATAGGAGTTACATAGTATTGACGTGACCTGTTTCCGTACCGGGTTGGGGAGCGAGGATTGCAGTAACGGTAAAGGTATTTCGGTCTTAAATCAAGTTCTGGAACATATGAAATGGTGAACTGACTTTACCAGAAATGTTAAAGCACAACAGTTTCTGTTAACAAAGCATTAAAACTTGGAAGCTTTAGTCTTCTAAAAATATCAGTGTTATTACCAATGGGCACGTCGTAAGCAATATTTATTAGAAGTGAACGCAGAAGCGAGTTCCACCTTGTGCTGCCAGCGAGCCATGCAGTGACCATAAACAGTGATGCCATATTTAATAACAGTATAGGCTAGAGCATGTGTAACACATTTACGGACAGAAAAAGGCATAAAATGTCTAGTATTATACAGGACACACGATAAAGCACGAAGTCTTTGGCAAACAAAAGAAAGGTGTGAGTTCCAAGAGAGATCACTGTCGAAGATCGGGCCAAGATATTTGACCGAATGCGCATATTTTACTGGTACACAATTACAATGAACACAGGAGGAAATAAGCAAATAAACTGAATGACTCAACTCAATTGTTTTAATGGGCTATGATAACGTATAAGTTGCGTTTTAGAAGTATTAACATTGATTAGGTCAGACTTAAACCAGTCCATGGCTTTAATAGCTGCTATCTGAAATGATGTAGCAGCATCAGTGTATTTATTTTCGCGTGAAACAATTACAGTGTAGTCAGCATACTGGAACAATAAAACAGGCACAATGTTAGCAAGATGATTAACGTATATAGATTGAATACCAAAGGACTCAAGATAGAACCCTGCGGGGCTCCGGAGGTAATTGCCGTAAAATCGCTATGGAATCTTCAAATCGATACATATTCGCACCTATCTTGTAAAAAGTTAGTAAGCAATTGTAAAAACGATACGTTTTGTTGGGCGAGCTAGAATTGATTCATATTGTGCACCAGCGCAAAAACGGACACCGAACCAGGTAGGAGAAGACGACACGGGCGCTGTCTAGCAAATGAATTTTAATTCAGTTGCTAGACAGCGCTCGTGTCGTCTTCTCCTTCCTGGTTCATTGTCCATTTTTGCGCTGGTGCACAATATGTAAAAACGAACCTCGAAATCCCCGTGCAGAAAGCTTATCAAACAAAAAAACGTGGAAGATGCTATCGAAAGACTTGCTTACGTCAAGAAATAGCCTACGACTTGATTATCATTTAGAGCTGAATTCTGTACGTCCGACAATTCTTCGAGAATATCTGTTGTTCATTTTCCTGGTATGAAGCCGTACTGACAAGGTTATAGAACACTGTGCGTATTCAAAAAATTCGTCATGGTAAGTAGTAGATGCTTTTAAAAACTTTGGCCATTGCATGGCAGAATAAAGATAGGTCGGTAATTACTCATCATGTTTCTGGAGCCACCCTTATACAAAGGTATAACTTCAGCAGTTTTCATTGAAGTCGGTATTATAGCCCTGAAAATGATACTGTGAAGGATAACCAGAAGGACACCTTTCGGTATTATAGCCCTGAAAATGATACTGTGAAGGATAACCAGAAGGACACCTTTAATCGCTTCAAAAGTTCTGCACAATTCCGAAACCGTCAGGCCGTCATGGCCATATTTGCTACGTTTAAGACTGAAAAGTATACACCTTAAATCATTTTCGATAATATCAGGAAGGAAAGCAGATTCGATCACACTGGGGGGCATAGGACAGTCGGTAGGCGGGGTTCGACATGCACCAGAGACCAGAGAAAATAGTTTGTTAGTCATTCGCAATGCTCTGCCCATATTTATGGAAATGAGAGATAAAATATAAATCATTATAAATCGCAGCGCTCACTCCTTTCAGATGATATACCTGATTCCGGACTTCAGAAAAACTGAAACACTTCACGAAACTGACTTCAGACATGGTTATGTTAGTTTTTCAAGATCCGAAAGTATGCAAATGAATGAGAGGTGCGCCTTAGGACTGTTTTGCAAGGGCCTTCCCGTTTTTGGTCCAGACGAACTCCAAACCCTTTTCTTTGCCACGAGACCTTGCTAATCGGAACAACTCGCCGAGGAGACTGATCGTCTTGCACCAAATCATAAATGCCCTTCCGAGCGCCGAGCCATTTCTGCTTAATACGAGTATAAATTGACAGAGTTTGCACTAGAATCGGTGGAATATAGTCGCCTCTGGATGGCAGCCGATGTACTGCTGAGATATCTGCTGGTTGAATATCGGTTATGTATAGCTTGCCAGCCAAGGCACTTAATAAAGAGCGCACGTTTCACCACATTTGACTGGAAGGCCATGAACCTCGAAGTTACATCTTCTGCTGTTCTGTCCAAGGTCATTTATCTCCCCACTCATCCTGTAAATCACCTGTGTCTGGGAAAGTACTGTTGAAGACAGCGATTGAATTTGAGATCGAAGGTCTGCTGCGAAGCCTGATTAGCGGTCACTGTAGCGAGCACCGAGTCATACCGTGACCAGAGGAAATCAATAGCGGACTGTATGTTCTCGACTGCCGAAGCAACCTTTTCACTAGTTTCCTTGACCAACAACACCTCTTAAATTTCCATCATCAGAGCTGAAACAGCTGTAGTCAAAGAATCCAGTTTCCTATTCTGAGCAGACAGCTGCTGCGAGAATGAACCATCACCTGGGTTGGTTGCTCAACCGAATCAATATTGCATAAAGGACACTTCCACGGTTTATGTGTTGCTGTACTCATCTTCTTGTAGGCGTTATCAGTAACTGAGGAGCCGTTTTTCCCCAGGTGAAATTGGCCTTCACGGGTACAACCCATAAATACAACAACTCGTTGACTTGGGCCAAGCAGTGGCCTGCAGTATTCTGAAATAAATAAATAAATATTTAAATAAATAAATAAACAATTCTCCCATCTTTCGGTATGGCGTTTCAGCAAGAAGCACACAAGGAAGACATGGTGCAGTCAGCGGCAAGATCGGAAAAGGTTTGGTTTTGGTTTTAGCGGGGTTTAACGTCCCAAAGGACTCGGGCTATGAGGGACGCCGTAGTGAAGGGCTCCGCATATTTCGACCGCCAGAGGTTCTTTAACGTGCACTCACATCGCACAGTACACTGGCCTCTAGAATTTCGCCTCCATAGAAATTCGACCGCCGCGGCCGGGATCGAATCCGCGTCTTTCGGGCCAGCAGCCGAGCGCCATAACCACTCAGCCACCGCGGCGGCTCCGATCGGAAAAGGGATGAATTACAACAGGTGTAACCAACACCCACTTGCCAAAAGAGAAACAATTTCCAGAACAAAGATTTGCCGCTGACTGCAACGATCCACGAAGTTGACGGCCTTCGAATAATTGGTTATCGGCGCCAGGGGGGCAACATTGGCAGGTCCAGAGCTAATGAAGTAAAGGATGGATTGCTACTTTGAAGCTGAAGCTTCCTTGAGATCCTCATGCGTATACAAGTCACCAGAAGCAGTTGCGAAGATGAAAGCCGTTGAAGATACGAGCGGTTGTCCAGCTGATACTGTCTCACAGCTTGCAGAGCCTGCCAAAAGCGAAGCAAATGTTTAGTCCAGGTCAAAGGTTTGACACTGACTACTGACTGTAGCCCTTTGTTACAACAAGTGTCGGAAAGACAATTATAAGAAATATGCTGACTTTCTATGAGCATAATTTTTTGAATGGCAGTGATCAATTGCCAGAAGACTGTCAATAGGTTGTCATTAGGCCAGCTGTCGTTAAGTTGATCATAGGAAGTGTATGCACTTTCTACGAACGGGATTCTTTTCAGTATCAGTGGCCAGTTGTCGGAGCGGTGTCGATAGGTTTTTACTAGAAAGTAGAAAAACAAATAATGGAGTGTGAAATGGTTTATATTATGTTATTAACATTTGTCTTTAAGTATTCAATAAAATGTTACTAAAATTTTTGCAAACGCGAGCACCTGTAGGTGAGTGCAGGAGATGCAAACCTCAGGCAGACTCTTATTCATATTGCATTGATCGTTGGTGGTTCCTTGCTATAACATAACATGAAGTGATAAGCATTTTCTTTTTCAATAGGCCATACAAACTTAGAAGTTAGCCAGTTTTTGTATGGAGTGTCTAGGCTGTATCTATATTTTGTCCGTCATTTTCTTGCAGAAATCAATGCGCGAACGTCGAAGGCTATTCGAGTAAATGGCGAATGAAGGCGAACGTGGTGAACGTGCGCGGAGATGCCGTCGCATGGACCACATGGCGGCCATCAGCCAGCTGGGGAGTTTCAGCGAGTGCAATCGCACCCGCGTCGCAGGGCGATTTGCACAAACCATGCGCACTTGCTCTGCAGACCGCAGACACGAAATAGCGCGGTTCACGCTCCAAGTAAGCATCCATTAGTCACGCGCTACACGGAAGTTGCATCAACGAGACGACTGTCTGCACTGGACAGAATTAGCGCCGAGCGCCCGAATCGCCGAGGGTTCTTTCCCGCGCTTTGCCTAGTCAGGTTAGTTAGGCCTGGTTAAGCTCGTTGATAACAAAGAGGGCGTGCTCGCTTCTGGACGAAAAGACAACTCAGCTGAAAAAAAGGGAAGGCCGCTGCTCATGCTTCAGAGGTCACCTTAACGAATGTTAAACACCTGCCGGTAGTTTCATAATACTTACCTTATAGGCCTACATACCGTGGACAGTTAAATACATATGTTCAAGGCAGACCGGCGCATTTTATCTAGAATTCTGACCCATTACGAAAATGCGTAACGTTAGTTGTATATATATTCTGGAAATTTTTATTAGAAAGCATTGCATAAATACCTTAAATTTTAGAAGTCTAGAAGTCTATACTTAAAGCGACCATCATGCACCTTGATTGCTGCTGATGAGAGCACGATTTGTATGTCAGTTTTCATTGTAAAGTTTACGCGCAATGATGTCGTATTTAAGTTTCGCACTGTAGTTAAGTACGTAACTTTTGCCCTTAGTTGTCCGCTGCCTAAATACACCCGCTGCTACTGCCGTCGCCTCTTAAGCAAACAAATGCCGCACCCAACGTTTAACAATATAACCTTATCAAGGGAAGTTAGCTGAGCAGTGCTGTCAGAGGATCTAGCGGGCATCAAATGGGATGTCATAGGGTTTAGTGAAGTTAGCAGGACAGGTGATGCGTATACAGTACTAAAGGACGGGCACATACTGTGCTATCGGGGATTAGCGGATAGATAGCGGATGACGGATTAGCGGAATTACTCATTAATTAGGATATAGCTGGCAACGTAGAGGAGTTTTATAGTATTAACGAGAGGGTGGCAGCTATCGTAATTAGGCTCAATAGGAGGAACAAGCTGAAAGTGGTGCAGACCAACGCGCCTACATTCAATCATGATGACGAGACTATCGAAAGCTTCTATGAAGACGTGGAATCGGCAATGAACAAAGTAAAATCAAAGAACAGTGTACTGATGGGCGACTATAAATGCGGAAGTGGGCAAGAAGCAGGCTGGTGACCAGGCGGTAGGTGACTATGGGATAGGTTCTAGGAATAGCAGGGGAGAGCTATTAGTAGAGTACGCAGATATATATAATTTACGGATCGTGAATACCTTCTTCTGCAAACGAGAAAACAGGAAGTGGATCTGGAAGAGTCCAAATGGTGATACTAAAAATGAAATCGACATCATACTATACGCTCAACCTGGCATCGTTCAGGATATGGAGGTCCTCGGCAAGGTGCGCTGTAGCGACCACATAATGGTAAAGTCTCGAATTAGCCTTGATTTGAAGAGGGTGTTGCAAATGGGTTGCAAGCCCCAAGGGTAGTGTTGGCCTGGCGGCCTGGGGCACAGCTGGAAACATCCGAAGGTCCCGGCAAAGGATGAGTCGACTGGCAACAGAACAACTTGTTTATTCTGGCATCGCAAAAGAGCAGCCGGTCAGGGCGACCACGTTACTCGAAGGAAGAAATCGAAGTCACTCTTTGGCGTCCGGGGCAGCGGCTTTTATACCCTCAGAGTCGAGGGCAAGAAGGAACGGCTTGCGATGAGTCGCACGAGACGGCGACGCACGGACATGTTGAGACGTGAAGTGACGCGTCCGCCGGGCCGGCGCCGGTCAGACCTCCTCGCCTCCCAGTTGGGGAGCTCCTCTCCCTGGCTGCCGCGCTTTGACAAGCGTGGGCACTAACATGCACACACACACACACGCACACACGACGACACGTGGCATTGAAACCTGCCTGGACGCGCTTGGCGGGAGGCGTTACGGCAGCACTGAACGGGCCCAAAATGACCGCCACTTTGAACGAAGCCCCGGCGTCCGTTGCATCCGCGCCGGCTATACCGCGCGTCGTAGGCGAAACGTAACAGACCGCCCCGCAGGGAGGAGATCCCGATGGTCAGGGGACTGCATCCGCTGTCCAGAGGGATGTCGCTCGATGATGCTCGTAATCGAAATCGGTCGTCCCTCGGCGTTGCATGAGCGCAGCGCACAGAGAAGGCCTCGTTCTCAGGTTCAGGTTCACACAGGGCACTGCAAAGTGACTTCGGGAGAGTTGCCATATTTGTGCTCGTTCCCAGCAAGCGTTAGAACTACGCCGAAACGCAACCGCTCAGTCAGCAAGCACGAGACAACCCTCACTAAGCTATGCCAGGCTCTTTCCCCTTTTATACTACTGCCTAGCTCCTTACACAGTAGTCAAGCAGCACTCAGAACGCGTCCACAAATTGGAAAATTGCACTAGAAAGCACATAATCACTTTGAAACACTAAACAAAAGCAATATGTTAAAAATCCTGCCTCAGGAAGAAAACATCAGTAACAAACAACTTTGAGGCGGATTCCTACGTTAGGGGCTTCGACTTAAGCCATCGGCGTTACCGTTGAGACTCCCCTTTTTGTAACGCACCTCAAAGGAATATTGTTGCAAAGCGAGGCTCCAGCGCAGGAGGCGGCCATTTTTGGGAGAGATGGTCTGCAGCCATTGGAGAGGGCAGTGATCCGTCTCAATGATAAACCTCGAGCCGGCTAGGTAGCATGACAATTTCTGAACGGCCCACACGAGACACGCACACTCTTTCTCGGTGGCGCTGTACGCCTGCTCCCGACAGGTCAGCTTACGACTAGCATAAAGGACGGGGTGTTCCACTTCTCCATTTTCCCGTTGGCACAGTACAACGCCCATGCCTCGCTCACTAGCATCGCACTGAACAACGAACCCTTTTGTGTAGTCTGGCGATCGTAGCACAGGCTGGCTTGTTAGGGCGCTCTTTAGGGCGCTAAAAGCTCTTTCCTTTGTCTCGCTCCAGACGACTGTTTGGGGCTCTGTTTTTCTTAGAGCATCCGTCAGGGGAGCCGCGATATCGGAGTACCTGGGGATATACCTCTGATTGTAGCCGGCGACACCTAAGAACGACCGAATATCGGTCTTCGTTCGCGGTTGCGGGAAGTCTCGCACAGCGGCCACCTTTATTTCAGAGGGGCGGCGACGACCCTGTCCAATCACGTGACCGAGGTAGACAACCTCGGCCTGTGCTAATTGGCACTTGGGAGCCTTGACTGTCAAGCCCGCTTCGCGCAGGTGGGTTAGCACTGCCCGCAAGTGTGCCATATGCTCAGACCAGGATGCGGAGAATATCGCTACGTCGTCTAAATACGGTAAAGCGAATTCTTCCTGTCCCCGCAACACTTTGTCCATGAGGCTTGAAAAGCAGTATGGCGCGTTCTTCAAACCAAAACTCAAAACTTTAGGACGGAATGTTCCCATTGGTGAAATGAACGCCGCATACCTACTAGCCTCTTCTGTAAGTGGAACCTGCCAATAACCCCTGACAAGATCTAGGGTGGAAATAAACTGAGCGCTACTAACTTTCTCAAGGCGCTCCTCGATGTTAGGGATCGGATAAATTTGATCCTTAGTAATGGAATTAAGCCTGCGGTAGTCGACGCAAGGACGAGGTTCCTTGCCCGGTACCTCAACTAAAATCAAAGGGGAGGTATAATCACTCTCACCCGCCTCAATAACACCGAGCTGTAGCATTTTCTTTACCTCAGTCTCCATAATATCGCGCTGGCGGGGTGACACCCGGTACGCCTTGGATCGTACTGGCTCTGGGGAGGTAAGTTCTATATCATGAGTAAGGACAGAAGTCCTACCAGGCCTCTCAGAGAACTGACCTTGAAACTCTTGTAAGAGTTGGTGTAGTTCGGTTTTCTGCTCAGCCGACAGCGGTGCTGTAATGATTAAGTCACTAATGACCTGATCAGTGTCTTCTCTGTTCGTCACTGAGCCTAGTCCCGGAAGCTCGACCGGAAGCTCTTCGGGAACGTTTACCATCATACACACCACTGCTTCCCGTTGCCTATAGGGTTTGAGCAGATTACAGTGGTAAACTTGCTGTGCTTTCCGTTTTACTGGCAGACTCACCACGTAGTTAACATCCGACAGTTTTTGAACAATCCGTGCTGGGCCCTCCCACTGCACGTCGAGTTTGTTTTTTAGCGATGTGCGCAATATCATTACCTCATCGCCCACCTCAAAACGACGGGCCCTGGCTGTCCGATCATAATAAACATTGGCCCTCTGCTGGGCCTTTGCCATTGCTTCACCTGACAACTCCTGTGCCCTTCTTAAGCGTTCGAGGAGACTAAGCACGTACTCGACCACGACTGGGTCGTCGCCCCTGCCTTCCCACGATTCTCGAAGCATGCGAAGCGGAGACCGCAGCGAGCGACCGTACACCAGCTCAGCTGGCGAAAACCCCGTAGCCGCATGCGGCGCGGTCCTTAATGCAAACATCACCCCAGGCAGACACAGCTCCCAATCACTTTGTTGCTCAAAACACAATGCTCTCAACACGCGCTTCATGACGGAGTGGAGCTTCTCAACAGAATTCGACTGTGGGTGGTACACTGAGCTGTGTAACAGCTTTACCCCACACCTTTCGAGAAAGGCTGTCGTCAAAGCGCTAGTAAACACTGTGCCCTGATCTGACTGGATTTCCGCAGGAAAACCAACTCGCGCAAATATGGACAGTAGTGCATTGACTATCTCAACTGAGCTGAGTTCTTTAAGCGGCACTGCTTCAGGGAACTTTGTCGCTGGGCAGATCACAGTCAAAATGTGTCTGTACCCCGTGGCTGTTACCGGCAGAGGTCCCACTGTATCAATAACGAGCCGTCTAAAAGGCTCCGTAATGATAGGTACCAACTTCAACGGCGCCCTCGATTTGTCCCCTGGTTTGCCAACCCGCTGACAGGTGTCACATGTCCTCACAAAGTGTTCTGCGTCACGAAAACACCCTGGCCAATAGTACTCTTGCAAGAGACGGTCCTTAGTCTTCTTAACTTCTAGGTGTCCGGACCACGAACCGCCATGCGACAAGCGCAACAGATCCTGACGGTAGCACTGAGGCCCGATCAGCTGATCGAACTCGACTCCCCTGCGGTCTAGATACTTCCGGTACAAGACCCCACCTCTTTCCACAAAACAAGCATTTTTCTTGGCGATACCTTCCTTGACATTGCAGCGCATGTTTTCTAGGCTGCCATCCTTTTTTTGCTCGGCTATCAAAGCCGACCGGCTGACTTTTAGCAACCTAGTAAGTCCATCGGACGTAGGCGCGATGAGCAAATCTGCAGATAGCTCTTCTAACTTTCCCGTGTCGGGCATTTCCTCTCCAGTACCTGGTGCCTTCAACGCTACAGGCTCAATTTTATTCAGTTCGGACGTGCTCTGAATATCAGCTTGCTGCGCCTCCGACTCTTTCTCATTGTTCGACAACGTCGGCCCCGCAACTACCGCCTTTGCAGCGAGCTCCCGAACTCTCGATGTGGTTAAGGCCTGAAAGCTAGCCTCACCAAACAAAAGCCCCTTCTCGCGCAGGAGGTGATCGGACCTGTTCGAAAATAGGTACGGGTACTGGGGGGGGCAGCATAGATGACACTGCGGCCTCCGTCTCAATTGCTCCGAAAGGTCCTTCAATAAGCACTTTTGGTACGGGCAGACACACGCTATGAGCTTCCACGGCTTGCTTGATCCATGCGCACTCGCTCGTGAACATATCGGGTTCTACGTAAGAGGGGTGAACTACATCCATTGTAGCTGCGGAATCACGAAGCACTCGGCACTCTTTCCCGTTCACGAGGAAGTCTCGCATGTAAGGCTCGAGAAGCTTCATGTTCTCGTCAGTGCTGCATAATGACAAAAACACGACTTTTGTTTTTGTTTCTGGACACTGCGCCGAAAAGTGACCCGGCTAGAGATGCTCAGTACGAAGCAAGATTCGAAAGAATCGAGACCCTCCTCACCCAACTAATGGGTGCAATGAATCAAATACAGACGCAACTCGCGCAATTCACTGCCGTGCAGAACGCCTTCAACGAGAGGCTAACTACATTGGGAAAGATGGTTACTCAAATACAGCAAAATGGACAGGCGCAGCAAAAATGAAAACACTCTGGTGTGGCAGTGGAACTGCCGCGGTTTCCAACGCAAGCGAGCGCTCTTGCAGCAGCACTTAGAGCAGATTGAAGAAAAACCTTTAGCTATAGCCCTTCAGGAAACGGGAAAGGGACCACCAAAATTATCGGGATATCAAGCGTTCCACAGTGACCGAGGAGAAAAATCTCGCGTCTCCACGCTAGTTAAAAGACATATAGCGGTAGTCGAGCATGAGGTCAACTCACGGGATATCGAAGCCGTATTAGTAGAAATTATCACCGGTCGCAAAGACAAGGCTAGTCTCTTCATCTTAAACGTGTACAGCACCCCCCAGCAAAGAAAGGCACGTTTCCGCGCCCTCTTCCGCAAGGCGATTAGAGCAGCTGGAAACAACACACTCATAATCTTAGGGGACTTCAATGCCGCCCACCAAGAATGGGGCTACAATAGACACGATCCCAAGGGCAGACAACTATGGGAGGACATACACGAACTTGGCCTCACCCTCCTGACGGACCCTAACTGCCCGTCCAGAGTGGGAAACAGCGTCTGTGCAGACACCACCCCGGATCTCACCCTTGGGAAAAACACGAGAGACGCGGCCTGGGAAAACACGGCTCAAAATTTAGGCAGCGACCACTTTATTCTGGCTCTCACCCTCAGCAAGGGCGTCAAAACACGTCGCCTCAAAAAACCCAAGATCACTGATTGGGACATGTTCAGGAAAATTAGAGAAAATGGTGAATCGGAAGGCGATATCCAAAACATAGAGCAATGGGCGGAGGAACTTAAGCAACAAGTCGAGAGGGCGACCACGACCCTGCGAGAAGACGATGCGCCAGCGACGATTGATAGCAAACTCCTTCACATGTGGGAAGCAAATTGCGGCATGGAGAAACGCCTCCGGTCACAAAGATGGAACAGGAATCTTAGAATAAGGATAGCAAGGCACAACAAAGAGATTGAGGATTACGCAGCAAAACTCTGCGAACAAAATTGGTGCAATAGATGTGACGAGATGGAAGGGAACATGAGTCTAGCTAATACGTGGAGTCTACTCAGACACCTGCTTGACCCTGATAATTCGAAAACCCAATCGGGCATAAGACTTACGAAAGCCAGGCACACGTTTGAGGGCTCGGACTGAGAACTCATGGCAAAATTAATTAATATGTACATAGGAGATACAAAAACCTCACTCCTGCCGGAGTATTAGGTCTAAATTAGGTCTAAAATATTAGGTCTAAAAACAAAGTCGGCCCCTGGTCCAGATGGCATTACAAACCAGGTCCTCCGAAACTTGGACGATAATTCCATCCGCATGCTCACCAAATACATGAACATCGTATGGGACAGAGGCCGCCTCCCACAACAGTGGAAGACGGCAAACGTGATTTTAATACCGAAGCCGGGCAAACCCCCTAAGCTAGAAAACTTACGGCCAATCTCTCTAACATCCTGTATTGGGAAATTGATGGAACGGGTAGTCCAAACGCGCCTAACGCGTTTCATGGAGCTCAACGATCTGTGGCCGCACGAAATGGTAGGGTTCCGACCCGGCCTGTGCACACAAGATGTAATGCTCCGCTTGAGACACGACATCATAGAAAATAGTACCAAGGACGCGAGGGTAATATTAGGTCTCGACCTGACGAAGGCCTTCGATAACGTAAAACACGCGGCAATCCTCTCTGGCCTCCGAGAGCTGGGGGTCGGAAACAAAACGTACGGCTACATAAAGGACTTCCTGTCGGGTAGAACGATAAAAATAAGGTTTCAGGACATTGAATCCCCCACCGTCAAACTAGGTAGTAGGGGTACGCCGCAGGGTTCAGTGCTGTCCCCATTCCTCTTTAATGTTGCCATGCGAAATCTCCCGGCAGAATTGAGAAAAGTGGAAAACTTGAAATTCAGCATGTACGCGGACGACGTCAACCTATGGGTCACCCAGGGCAACGACGCGAACATCGAGGAGCGCTTACAAACGGCAGCAGACACCGTAGTGTCCTATGCGGCTGAATGGGGCCTCTCGTGCGCTCCCCAAAAATCGGAGCTCTTTATCTACAATCCGAAGGCGCTCAGGCACAAACGCCAGATAAACATCAACATAACAGTAGAGGGCCAAACAGTGCCAAAAGTCGAGCAGATTAGGATCCTGGGGCTATTTCTACAAGCGGACGGGTACAATGATACAACGATAAAGAAATTGAGTGCGTACGCCACGCAAGTCATGGGTCTGTTCAGGAGAATCGCACTCAAGGGTCGAGGCCTTAAAGAACGAAGCCTCCTGAAACTAATGCAGGCTTACATCACTAGCCGCATATGCTACGCCACACCATTCCTAAACATCAGATCGGACGAAAAGCAGAAAATAGACGCACTCATCAGACGATGCGTGAAGAGGGCTCTGGGACTCCCCATCTCGACCTCTACTGAACGCCTCCTCGAAATGGGTGTGCACAATAATTGGACGGAGCTAGCGGAGGCTGTGCGCATGGCACAACTGGAAAGATTAAGCAAATCTACCACGGGCAGAACCATCCTTGGCTGGGTGGGGCTGCAGTCAGACAGGGGGACATGCCAACACGCGGACATTCCACGAGGATGCCGCGAACACATAACAGTGCCCCCGCTACCTAAAAACATGCACCCCACATACAACGGGGAGAGGAGACGGAAGAGGGCCGAGACTCTCGCAAAAAACGCGGACAAAATAGGGCCGAAAGGAGTCGCCTACGTGGACGCGGCTAGCGGAGTGTTGGGGGCGGCGGTGGCTGCGGTCGTTGACGGCCGCGGCGTACCCGTCGCCGCCGCTTCCGTTAGAAGTCGAAACATAGACACGGCCGAAGAAGTTGCAATAGCGCTCGCTTGCGTTGGCACGGAAGCCAGTACGATCATTAGCGACAGCAAAACAGCTGTCTGGAACTTTGGAAAAGGGAGGGTCTCGAAGGAGGCAGTCAAAATCTTGGAAAAGGGAAAACTCGATAGACGAGTTCGAATAATTTGGACCCCCGCGCACGAATCCGTCCCCGGCAACGAGGCGGCGCACGAGCTAGCCCGAGCACTCTACTTCCGGGCAGCCGCAGAGCCGCCTGGTTGCGAAGGGATGGACGAGAGGCTGCAGACATACAAAGAGATCATAGAGCACTATAGACTTGGTAGACGGTCCCTGCCACCCCCGGACCGAGTGCTAACAAACAGGGAGGCAGTCGCATGGCGGCGCCTGCAAGCTGGGAACTTCCCGAACCCCGTCTGGCTCTACCACACGCAAGTGGAGGAAAGAGCCGACGATAAATGCGCGACATGTGGAGAGAGGGGTACTTTAGACCACATAATCTGGAAATGCCCTGGTTCCCCGGGCGCCAAGGAGAACATAAGAAGTAGAGAAGCCTGGGAACTGATGCTGCGAAGCGAGTCCCTCGCCCACCAGCAGCAAGCCATCCGCCTGGCGGCTAAAGCCGCGAAGAAACACTGTCGCTTCGCCTGTCTTTAGTCGCGGAGACCCCGGCCCCCGTTCTCCAGGCCTGCGTGCCGGGGATGGGGAGTAGGGGGTCTCCTACATCGGTGGAAAATAAAGTTCTAACTCACTCACTCACTCGGCACTCTTTCCCGTTCACGAGGAAGTCTCGCATGTAAGGCTCGAGAAGCTTCATGTTCTCGTCAGTGCTGCACAATGACAAAAACACGACTTTTGTTTTTGTTTCTGGACACTGCGCCGAAAAGTGACCCGGCTTCTGGCACGTATAACACACGCGCGCTTGCCTCCTCTCGAACCGCTTTCTGCGTTCGGCTTCGGCTGCCGCCGTCTCCTTACGTTCGGTCGGACTGCTTTCACTCGCATCCGCACTACGTGTGTCCCGCCTTGCTCTCATGGGTGTGAACTTCGGCCTCTCAGACTTGGAGCCAAATTCACCCTTTTGACCGTCCTTAGCTCCGCGAGCCCGACGCGTCACAAACTCCTCGGCTAGCTCGGCGGCTTTGGCCACTGTACTAACGTCTGGCCTATCCAAGACCCAGTACCGCACGTTCTCAGGTAAACGACTATAAAACTGTTCCAGCCCGAAACACTGCAGAATTTTCTCGTGGTCACCAAACGCTTTCTCTTCTTTGAGCCACTCCTGCATGTTTGACATAAGCCTGTAGGCAAACTCTGTATATGACTCACTTCCGCCTTTTTCATTTTCCCGAAACTTCCGACGGAACGCCTCCGCTGACAGCCTGTACTTTTTTAGCAGACTCGATTTCACTTGGTCGAAATCCTCTGCCTCCTCTCTTTTCAAGCGAGCGACTACGTCGGCCGCCTCGCCGGGTAACAAAGTGAGCAAGCGCTGTGGCCACGTTTCCCGAGAGAACCCCTGCTTCTCGCACGTTCGCTCAAAGTTAACCAGGAACAAACCAATGTCCTCGCCAAGCTTAAACGGCCGCATCAGGTCAGTCATTTTGAACTATACCCGCTCTCCTGCACCGTGTGCCTGACTTCCATTACGAGCGCGTTCCATCTCTACCTCGAGACGCTTCTTTTCCAAAGCGTGTTGACGGTCGCGCTCTTTCTCTTCTTGCTCTTTACGTTCGCGCTCCTCTTTTTGCTCTTTACGTTCGCGCTCGTCTTTCTGCTCCCTCTCCTCAATGGTCTCAAGGCATTTCGACAGCTGGTCATCCTCAGCCTCCAACTCAAGAATAGCCCTTAGCAGTTCTGGTTTTCTGAGTTTGTCTGAGACATCCAGACCCAACTCTATTGCAAGCTCCAGCAATTTCGGTTTGCGCAACGACTTCAAATCCATGGCTGCTCCGAATGCTGCTTTCTCTACTGCCTACTATTGTCTTGCCGCAAACTAACCCGGCAGCAACGACAACCACAATTACCAGCTCTGTTTCTGACACTAACAAAAGCCTGGCAAAACTCAGAAGAAGAAAGTCCCGCACTCACCAAACCTCGCAGCCGAGAATTCAGCGCAGTCGTTCCGCTGCAGGCAACCAGTCATCACACAGGGCTCGTTGCACTGCTCCCGGATGGTCGTTGTGCTGCTCAGCATACAGTTGACCGCATATCTTCGCTGCTGGCCTCCGTTGTCGCGATCCCACCGCTGGCAACCAGTTGTTGCAAATGGGTTACAAGCCCTAAGGGTAGCGTTGGCCTGGCGGCCTGGGGCACAGCTGGAAACATCCGAAGGTCCCGGCAAAGGATGAGTCGACTGGCAACAGAACAACTTGTTTATTCTGGCATCGCAAAAGAGCAGCCGGTCAGGGCGACCACGTTACTCGAAGGAAGAAATCGAAGTCACTCTTTGGCGTACGGGGCAGCGGCTTTTATACCCTCGGAGTCGAGGGCAAGAAGGAACGGCTTGGGATGAGTCGCACGAGACGGCGACGCACGGACATGTTGAGACGTGAAGTGACGCGTCCGCCGGGCCGGCGCCGGTCAGACCTCCTCGCCTCCCAGTTGGGGAGCTCCTCTCCCCGGCTGCCGCGCTTTGACAAGCGTGGGCACTAACATGCACACACACACACACGCACACACGACGACACGTGGCATTGAAACCTGCCTGGACGCTCTTGGCGGGAGGCGTTACGGCAGCACTGAACGGGCCCAAAATGACCGCCACTTTGAACGAAGCCCCGGCGTCCGTTGCATCCGCGCCGGCTATACCGCGCGTCGTAGGCGAAACGTAACAAGGGGAACGGAATAAACCAGTGAAGCGGAAGTCTGTAAGAGGGAAAATAGAGGAATTCAGTATATCGCTGCCGAACAGATATTCAGCTTTAACCCAGGAAGACGAACTTGATGTTCATACAATGAAGGATAACCTGGCAGCTATCATTACGGAGTGCGCAGTAGAAGTAGGCGGCAGGAAAGTTGGACAGGATACCGGCAAGCTATCTCAGGAGACGAAAGACCTGAATAAGAAACGCCAAAGCATAAGGGCGTTTAACCCTACAGGCAGAATAGGACTGGCAGAGCTATCTAAGTTATTAAATAAGCGCAAGACAGCCGACATAAGGAAGTTTAGTATGGAGAGAATTGAGCATGCTCAAAAGAATAGAGGTAGCCTAAAAACGATGAATAGGAAAATAGGCATAGGTACAAACCAGATGTATGCGTTAAGAGACAAGGAGGGCAATGTCATAAGCAATATGGATACGATAGTTAAAGTAGCCGAAGAGTTCTACACAAATCTGTACGGTAGCCAGTGTATTCCGAATGTTAATGAGAGAGGCAGTAGCGCACAGCAATGCGTCATCCCTCCAGTAATGAAGGAGGAAGTAAAGAAAGCCTTAGGAGCAATGCAAAAGAAAAACCCAGCTGGTGAGGATCAGGTAACAACAGATATGTTGAAGAACGGATAAGAGATTGGGCTAGAAAAGGTAGCCACCCTGTATCGGCAGTGCATTATGACCTCAACCGTACCGGAAGCTTGGAAGAACGCAAACATTTTCGCAATTCATAAGAAAGGAGACGCGAAGGACTTGAAAAACTACAGACCGATCAGCTTACTGTCCGTTGCCTACAAGGTGTTTACCGAGGTAATCGCTAATAGACTCAGAGCAACCTTAGACTTCAATCAACCAAATGAATAGGCAAGCTTGCGTAAAGGATATTCCACAATAGATCATGTCCACACTATCAATCAGGTGGTAGAGAAATGCGCAGAATATAAATATCCCCTATATATAGCCTTCAGTGATTACGAGAAACCATTTGACTCAGTGGAAACCTCAGCAGTCATACAGGTATTGTGGAATCAGGGTGTAGAAGAGCCTTATGTCAAAATACTGGACAAGAAAATATATATATATATATATATATATATATATATATATATATATATATATATATATATATATATATATATATATATATATTTATGAAGGGAGCCAACAGTCACCGAAACCAAGGTGCATAGGGGAACGTTAATTTTATTATTATGATTATTTTTTTTTTTAATGTGTTATGCTTATCAGGGGGAGAATAATACTTAGATTAATAAATTGCTTAAAGAAAATTACTTATAAAGCAGCAGAAAAAACAACCATGCCGCCGGTGGGATCCGAACCCACGACCTCCGAATATCGCGTCCGGTGCTCTTACCAACTGAGCTACGGCGACGGCTGTCCAATCTGCTGCTCTCGTGGGTATTTATGTTTACTGCGTGTGAGCGAGCCTTGAGAGTGTTCACCAGCGCCACCCTCGACCATAGCGGCGGACGTAGCACGTCCTGTAATACCGCGAGCGTGACGTAGAACGTCATCTAACGGAGAGGGCGGAAACTGTGCGAGAGCCCTCTTATGCTACCTATGGCATCAAGACTGCCAGAACCGAGACCCTCGTTAAGCTATTAGCAGACAGGTTAAAGGAAATGAGGGGCCCGTTTGACAAATTTATGAAGGGAGCCAACAGTCACCGAAACCAAGGTGCATAGGGGAACGTTAATTTTATTATTATGATTATTTTTTTTTTAATGTGTTATGCTTATCAGGGGGAGAATAATACTTAGATTAATAAATTGCTTAAAGAAAATTACTTATAAAGCAGCAGAAAAAACAACCATGCCGCCGGTGGGATCCGAACCCACGACCTCCGAATATCGCGTCCGGTGCTCTTACCAACTGAGCTACGGCGACGGCTGTCCAATCTGCTGCTCTCGTGGGTATTTATGTTTACTGCGTGTGAGCGAGCCTTGAGAGTGTTCACCAGCGCCACCCTCGACCATAGCGGCGGACGTAGCACGTCCTGTAATACCGCGAGCGTGACGTAGAACGTCATCTAACGGAGAGGGCGGAAACTGTGCGAGAGCCCTCTTATGCTACCTATGGCATCAAGACTGCCAGAACCGAGACCCTCGTTAAGCTATTAGCAGACAGGTTAAAGGAAATGAGGGGCCCGTTTGACAAATTTATGAAGGGAGCCAACAGTCACCGAAACCAAGGTGCATAGGGGAACGTTAATTTTATTATTATGATTATTTTTTTTTTAATGTGTTATGCTTATCAGGGGGAGAATAATACTTAGATTAATAAATTGCTTAAAGAAAATTACTTATAAAGCAGCAGAAAAAACAACCATGCCGCCGGTGGGATCCGAACCCACGACCTCCGAATATCGCGTCCGGTGCTCTTACCAACTGAGCTACGGCGACGGCTGTCCAATCTGCTGCTCTCGTGGGTATTTATGTTTACTGCGTGTGAGCGAGCCTTGAGAGTGTTCACCAGCGCCACCCTCGACCATAGCGGCGGACGTAGCACGTCCTGTAATACCGCGAGCGTGACGTAGAACGTCATCTAACGGAGAGGGCGGAAACTGTGCGAGAGCCCTCTTATGCTACCTATGGCATCAAGACTGCCAGAACCGAGACCCTCGTTAAGCTATTAGCAGACAGGTTAAAGGAAATGAGGGGCCCGTTTGACAAATTTATGAAGGGAGCCAACAGTCACCGAAACCAAGGTGCATAGGGGAACGTTAATTTTATTATTATGATTATTTTTTTTTTTAATGTGTTATGCTTATCAGGGGGAGAATAATACTTAGATTAATAAATTGCTTAAAGAAAATTACTTAAAGCAGCAGAAAAAACAACCATGCCGCCGGTGGGATCCGAACCCACGACCTCCGAATATCGCGTCCGGTGCTCTTACCAACTGAGCTACGGCGACGGCTGTCCAATCTGCTGCTCTCGTGGGTATTTATGTTTACTGCGTGTGAGCGAGCCTTGAGAGTGTTCACCAGCGCCACCCTCGGTTCTGGCAGTCTTGATGCCATAGGTAGCATAAGAGGGCTCTCGCACAGTTTCCGCCCTCTCCGTTAGATGACGTTCTACGTCACGCTCGCGGTATTACAGGACGTGCTACGTCCGCCGCTATGGTCGAGGGTGGCGCTGGTGAACACTCTCAAGGCTCGCTCACACGCAGTAAACATAAATACCCACGAGAGCAGCAGATTGGACAGCCGTCGCCGTAGCTCAGTTGGTAAGAGCACCGGACGCGATATTCGGAGGTCGTGGGTTCGGATCCCACCGGCGGCATGGTTGTTTTTTCTGCTGCTTTATAAGTAATTTTCTTTAAGCAATTTATTAATCTAAGTATTATTCTCCCCCTGATAAGCATAACACATTAAAAAAAAAATAATCATAATAATAAAATTAACGTTCCCCTATGCACCTTGGTTTCGGTGACTGTTGGCTCCCTTCATAAATTTGTCAAACGGGCCCCTCATTTCCTTTAACCTGTCTGCTAATAGCTTAACGAGGGTCTCGGTTCTGGCAGTCTTGATGCCATAGGTAGCATAAGAGGGCTCTCGCAGTTTCCGCCCTCTCCGTTAGATGACGTTCTACGTCACGCTCGCGGTATTACAGGACGTGCTACGTCCGCCGCTATGGTCGAGGGTGGCGCTGGTGAACACTCTCAAGGCTCGCTCACACGCAGTAAACATAAATACCCACGAGAGCAGCAGATTGGACAGCCGTCGCCGTAGCTCAGTTGGTAAGAGCACCGGACGCGATATTCGGAGGTCGTGGGTTCGGATCCCACCGGCGGCATGGTTGTTTTTTCTGCTGCTTTATAAGTAATTTTCTTTAAGCAATTTATTAATCTAAGTATTATTCTCCCCCTGATAAGCATAACACATTAAAAAAAAAATAATCATAATAATAAAATTAACGTTCCCCTATGCACCTTGGTTTCGGTGACTGTTGGCTCCCTTCATAAATTTGTCAAACGGGCCCCTCATTTCCTTTAACCTGTCTGCTAATAGCTTAACGAGGGTCTCGGTTCTGGCAGTCTTGATGCCATAGGTAGCATAAGAGGGCTCTCGCACAGTTTCCGCCCTCTCCGTTAGATGACGTTCTACGTCACGCTCGCGGTATTACAGGACGTGCTACGTCCGCCGCTATGGTCGAGGGTGGCGCTGGTGAACACTCTCAAGGCTCGCTCACACGCAGTAAACATAAATACCCACGAGAGCAGCAGATTGGACAGCCGTCGCCGTAGCTCAGTTGGTAAGAGCACCGGACGCGATATTCGGAGGTCGTGGGTTCGGATCCCACCGGCGGCATGGTTGTTTTTTCTGCTGCTTTATAAGTAATTTTCTTTAAGCAATTTATTAATCTAAGTATTATTCTCCCCCTGATAAGCATAACACATTAAAAAAAAAAATAATCATAATAATAAAATTAACGTTCCCCTATGCACCTTGGTTTCGGTGACTGTTGGCTCCCTTCATAAATTTGTCAAACGGGCCCCTCATTTCCTTTAACCTGTCTGCTAATATATATATATATATATATATATATATATATATATATATATATATATATATATATATATATATATATTAAGGAAGCCACCAGTCACCGAAAACAAGGTGCATAGGGGAATGTTTCTGTTTTTTTAATATCTAGTGCCAATCAATTAGTTTTTTTTAAAGAAAATTACTTATAAAGCAGCAGAAAAAACAACCACGCCGCCGGTGGGATTCGAACCCACGACCTCTGAATATCGCGTCCGGTGCTCTTACCATATATATTTATAGCAACTACACCCCTACCGTCCTCCATAAAGTCAGCAATAAAATCTTCATAAGGTAGGGTGTCCGGCAAGGAGACACAATCTCGCCAATGTTACTCAACGCCTGTTTACAGGGGGTATTGCGAGGCCTGAATTGGGAACTTTTGGGGATGAGAGTTAATGGAGAATACCTAAATAACCTGCAATTCACAGATGATATGCCTTGCTGAGTCACTCAAGAGGAGAACTGCAAATCATGATCAATGAGTTAGGCAGAGCAGAACGGTGGGTCTAAAAATTAACATGCAGAAAACCAAAGTAATGTTCAACAGTATAGCAAGGGAACAGCAGTTAACAATTGGCGACGAGCTGATGGAAGTGGTAAAGGAATACGTCTTCTTAGGGCAGGTAGTGACAGCTGATCCGGAACATGAGGGGGAAATAACCAGAGGCATAAGAATTAGGCGGTGCTTGTATGACAGGTTCTTTGAGATCATGAGTAGCAGTTTACCAATATCCGTCAAGTGGAAAGTGTAGAACAGCTTTATCTTACTGGTACCCACCTACGGGGCAGAAACGTGGAGGCTAAAAAAAAAGGGTTCAGCTTAAGTTAATGACTACGCAGCGAGCCATGGAAACAAAAGTGATAGGTGTAACGTTAAGAGACCGAAAGCGGGCAGAGTGGGTGAGGAAACAAATGCAGGCTAATGACATCCTAGTCGAAATCAAGAGGAAGAAATGGGCTTGGGCAGGGAATGTAATGCGAAGGGAAGATAACCGCTGGCCCTTAAGGGTGACGGAGTGGATTCCAAGAGAACGCAAGCATAGCAGGGTGCTGCAGGCGGTTAGGTGGGCAGATGAGGTTAAGAAGTTTGCAGGCATAGGGTGGGCTAAGCTGACAAAGGACAGGGTTAACTTGAGAGACATGGGAGAGGCCTTTTCCCTGCAGTGGGTGTAGTCAGGATGACCGATGATGATGGCAATGATGCTGATGATACTTGCACTAGTGCATATCTGACTGAATGGAAGAATAACCATTTTCACTAGTTTACGATCCCGATAGCACCGCACTCAAGAACTTGAAATTTACGCTTCTTGGCTACTAGCTGCTAGCCTGTATTGCAAGTTTTTCGCGTTTGTAATGCGTGCTAGTGGAGGCCATCGATGTCATGCATACGAAAAATAAAAAAAGGACATTTCCTGGTCCAAAAAGAAAGAAAACTGGACGAGGACAAGGTGCTAATGAAGGAAAAAACAGCACGGGCGCAGCATTCGTTTATTGGCCATTTGTGCTGGTCCTATTAGCGCAGACTTAACTTTCTTGGAAGTGAACCACCTACCCGGCAAGAACGTTCTACTAAAACAACAGGAAGGCTATGCACGACAATGTAAGCGGCAGCCTGATCACAGACAGGGACATAAGTACGGCAGCCCTAGGTGCTCCTCTACTACGGTTATGGCTTTTCGCTGTCCTGATAGACGACGCGTTCTTTCTCTCGTTCGGTCAGGTCTACGTTTTTGTATGGCAGAAAAACTCGCAGGTCGTCACCGCTGCACAGTGCAAGATTCAGCGACTGCTGTTGGCAGGGGCGAGTGCAATATTGGTTTTTCATTTTATTTGTATTCTTATCTGGCACTCTAGAGTGTGCATGGCGTCGGCGCGCTCGGACCACCCTGCGTGGCGCGTTGCAGTAACGTCATGCGTAATGTCGCTGCATGCTGTCAAATCAGAGAATGTGCCTGCAGCATTAATCGCTGTAAAGCCCAACGCAGCGTGGAAGCTAGGGCGAGTTGGTGACAGTTCACTTGCCACACAGCGCTAAACAGACACGGACGCAGCGCCCGTCCTGTTTGTTTCCCGGCGTCCGAGTCTGTTTAGCGCTATGTGGCAAGTGAACCCAACGCAGTGTTTTGAATGGCTAGCCCTGGAAAGCTTTCGCAACGCAGACTGCCTTCCTGCTAAGTAAGAGTTACAAAAACCCGAAATAAGGCTCAAAATCTCTCGAACCTGTTCCCGCGATGCACGTGTATCGCTATGCGTAGATTAGCTGGGCGCAGCAGGGAACCTAAGGATTTCCGCCACGCGTGATTAAGGATAGTTTCGGGGCCGACGAGGCGGCACATTAAGGGTAAATCCTGTCGAGGAGCACAGGACATTAAAAATGCGCGTGCCGCAGACGTGGACAGCTTAATGGGGTGCTGGGCGATAAAAATGATGAAGAGCAATTATAGAAAAAGACCTCTTTCTGACTCGGTACGATAAAAAAACAAAACAATGATCGGTTCAACAAGGTTAACACAGCGTGCAGAGTGTCCAACACAGGAAAAACGCGTCCACAAATGTGCGAGCGACTTTCTCGTCTGTGTAAATGGCTTTTTAATGAGGAGGAATAATTTTCAAATGGAACTGCTGCTTTTGATGATTACTTTGGGACACACGGAGTCGCCCATTTGCACTGTGGGGATGTCCGGCACCACCCGTCTGAAACGGTCCTTCAGGTCAAGGACGTCAGGGTCGCCTCAGCTTTGGCTGCAACCTTGTCGGGTTTGAGAGATTCTGCAGGTTTAGGAAGATTTTAAAGATATCCCCTGGAGTATGTGCACACTTCATTGTCCTAGTGGTCTGTAGGCGCTACAACTCCGAATGCGTTTTCACCGAAGACTGGAGCCGCATAATGTTGTACAACCCGCAACCCCCACAATTTGCATCACAAGCTGAAATTGGAAGCGTACTTATAGGCAGAATATGAAGATTGTATACTACGTGGTTCAGAATATGCGCGTTTTTTTATTATGTTCTGAATGCCGAACAACACCTAATGCATGAGCGACTGAGCATGGCGGTCAAAGGTTAAGGCTTTGCCTCGAGTGACGCATTGACAAAATATGACTATCGAACGTCAGTAATGGCTGAATGGAAATTGAAGCAGACTCCCGGTAATTCAAACTCCGATAATTCGCACTTTCAGTTTCTTCGAACACATTCCAAGGTTATGGAGGGGCGAGTATCATTTCAAAACATTTTAAAGCTGCTTCATTCGTACTGCGGTTTCTCCTAAACTCCCTTCGTTCAAACTTTTTGTCCTGCTCCATCACTCCAGGCGCGCGAAAAAGCGGCTGCTGAGGACGAATCCGGCAGGTCTGCGGCGCCGCGTTTAGGGGGAAATTCAGCCCCGTGTCGATGTTCGATCGGCACGCGAAGCCGCCGCTTCGCTACCAGCCCACAGCGATAGCGGCTAGCAGCCACGCACCAGTGAGCCAAGACCAGCCGCAAGTCATTTCTGACGGTGATTAGGGCGTCGCTGGTCTCTTTTTTTTTTAAGAAGGTGCCTGGCCGTACCTGCCCAAATGTTCGTTTCCCTCACTTCCATTCGCGTGGCCCCTGTGCGTTGAAAGTGCGCGCTGATCAAGAGCTGCTCGTCTTTTCTGATATGAAGCCTCCTTACATCGATGTCGCCGATTGTGAGCTGCTAGACTCCGCCTTGTCGCACCAGTGAAAGACGCCCCGTGAGGCCTGCTTGAGAGCAGTTCTGCTTTGATATTCCGGACAGCGGGTACACAGTACGCATTACAGAATAAAGAAGAATCGTCCCAACCGGGCCGTTTTCCCCAAAACCAGACTAACGTTGCCGCCTTCTTCGTTAGTTAAATTTTCTTGATGTGGAAGAGTTTATTTAAAGTTTCTTTCGCACCAATTAAATAATTCGACCTTTCCATAATGTACAAGTTTTTTTTTTTCCGCCCTCGAGATCTCAGTTAGCATCGTCTTCCTATATTGGGAAAGCAGTGAATTACTGATAACCTTTTCCAACCACACAATAAGTTTTAGTCTACAGGTTGAGCAAACGCATCACTGTATTTCACCGATATTTTATTTCGTGCTAACGTTTTAGCTATGTTTGCATAAAGAAATCATTCCCGAATACTATTTGTATGCTCAGATACCCATAAAGCAAATATATTTAGCTTTTAATTATAATAAGGGGCGCTTCTGGCGATTCATACCTCTAATAATTGGGGAAAAAATCTGTGGTGCCTTGAGGTTTCAATTAATCAATCTAGAATTAATGACCATATGTTCCGCATATACCATGCTTTCTTGGTGTTTAGGCTACCAGGCCAGTCATTAAAGGGCAACTGATAAAGTTTTAGAAATCGACGAGCTTAAAGGGCTCGATTGTGTGAAACTTGCCGGTAACGCATGCGAAGTTCTTTTGGGTTAGCATTTAATATGGTGACGTAATCGGCGATTAAAATCGCGATGCCCTTCAACCTTCACGGCAGCACACAGCACCAAGTGGGGTGCGCATGATGACGTTATCGAAGGTAGCGGTGTTCCAACGTATAAGAACCTAGTTTTACAGAAAAACACTAACGCCACTGGCAGCAAAGCCTGCTGAGAATTGTCAGGCAGCATCAACTGAGTCACTGAAGGGTGTGATTGACGGCAGCGGTAATTTGAAACCTTACCTGCCGTAATGTCACGTCACAATAAACTTTCTCGCATTCCTAAAGTGCTTTGAGAAGAAGCCAGAAAGTCAGTCGACGATTACGTGACTATTTTAAACGCTAGCTTAAAAACACTTGGCATGCTTTACCTACAACCGATATAGAATGGAATCCTTGAATGCTGCGGAATCCTCAAAATGTGGTGCAGTTGCCCTTAAAGGCCGGGGCGGCTGCGTTTTTATGGAGGAAAAACGCTATGGCGCCCGTGTGCTGTGCGATGTCAGAGCACGTTAAAGATCCCCAGGTGGTCGAAATTATTCCGCCGCCCTCACTAGGGCACCTCTGCCCTCCTTTCTTCTTTCATTCCCTCTTTTATCCCTTCCCTTACGGCACGGTTCAGGTGTCTAACGATATATGGGGCAGATACTGCGCCATTTCCTCTCACCAAAAACCAATTATTATTATTAATATTGTTATTAATAAAGGTCAGTTGCGCCACTTTTTCGAGAATTCCACGAGAAAAATAGTGCAACTGCACCACTTTTCAAAACACGCTTCTTCTCAAAGCACCAAAGAAATACGGGATAGTTTGTTGTGTGCTGCGCTTGGCGCTGTCTGGTGCGCACAAGCTTGAAGGGCATTGCGATTTAAATCGGTGATTACCTCGCCATATCAAATGCTAGCCCAAAAGGACTTTGCATACTTTATTCGTAAGTTTCGCACATTCGACAGGTTTAAGCTCATGATTTCTAAAACCTATGCAGTTGCCCTTCAACGAGCAACAGGAAGAGTAGTGTGACAAGTATTGATTTCCGAGGAAGGCTTTCGTTAACTGACTCAGCGGGATAAAAAATGTAGCACTCACTGCAAAAAAATTTTATCCTTAACTTAAGCAGCTGAGAATGAACTAAAACATGGACCAGGAATTGCAAATCATCCGCGTACGCGAACATAAATGCGATCGTTAATTGTACTGAAGGATTTCTTTTAATTGTTTCAGATAACTACAACGACTGGACCAGCATCATCACCATCATCAGCCTGCATACGCCCACTGCAGGACAAGAGCCTCTCCCATATCTCTCCAATAAGCCGTGTCCGGATGCCACCGCAGCAACCTCACCCCTGCAGACTTCTTAATTTCATCCGCGCGCCTAACTTTCTGCCACGCCCTGCTACGCTTGCCTTCTCATGGAATTCAGTGCGTTGCTCTTAAAGGGACACTGAGGAGAACTCTATCATTTTTTTTTAGCAAAATCTGATAGTTCGGCATTTCATGGCTTTGTTGCCGCTTGTCCGGGCGCGAAAGATGCATTTATTTCAAAAAAATTTGGATTCGAAGATGAAAAAGTTTTTCCCGCCGCTCTGATTCAAACTCAGGGAACTCTTATGACGCCACGGCAACTCTTATGATGTCTCAGAACGGAGTGACGTGATACTTGACGTAAACGCAGACTCCGCGATTTCTGACGGCTAGCGGTGCGGTGCGCAACCTTCCTTTGCCAGCCTCAGAGATTCGTGGCTTCCATGAAGTAAGGAAAATTCCTCCAAGGTGGCGCCTCTTGTGCTAGGAAGTCATCACGCTTGTACTTGCGAGATTGGCCTGTGGCGGCGACGCCTGTATTTTGGTACTTGCTATTTTATACATTACAAGAGCTTTGTTTTCAGCAAGAGTGCCGTTTTTGTGATCAGGAGCTGCTATTCTATCGATACAAGCCAACTTCAATTTCTCCTCAGTGTCCCTTTAAGGACCATTGGTTGTCCTGCATTTTCACTGCATGCCTTGCCCAAGCCCATTTCTGCCTCTTGATTTCGACTAGGATGTCATTAGCCCGTGTTTGATCCCTCACCAACTCTGCCCTCTTCCGGTCCCTTAACGTTACACCTATAATTTTTCTTTCCATAACTCGCTGCGTTGTCGTTAACTTAAGCTGAGCCCTTTTCTTTAGCTTTCACGTTTCCACCGCTTAGGTGAGTACCGGGGAGATACAGCTGTTATATACTTTTCTCCTGAGGGGTATTGGTGAACTGCCACTCATGATCGGAGCGAACCTCCCAAATGCGCTCCACCCTATTCTTATTCTTCTAGTTATTTTCCTCTCATGATCCGGATCAGTGGTCACTACCTGCCCGAAGTCGACGTATTCCCTAAATACTTACATCACCTCGCTAAAAATGGTAAACAGCTGTTCCTTTCCGAGGCAATTCAACGCTACTTTGTTTTTCTGGGTATTAATTTTCTGACCCACAGCACTGTTATGCCTGTCTAACTCATTTATCATGTTTTCCAGTTTAACTCCTGAGTGACTTTGTGAGGCAATGTCATCAGCGAATTGCAGGCTACTAAGGTATTCTATATTAACTATTATCTCCAGTTATTCCAAATCTGGGCCTCGGAACACCTCCTGAAAACAGGCTGTAAATATCATTGCCGATATCGTGTCTCCCTGCCCGACGCCTTTTCTTATTGGAATTTTATTGCTGACTTTATTGAGGACAATGATAGCTGTACACTAATTATAGGTATCTTCCGGTATTTTTACATAAGGCTCTTTTATAACCTGGTTCCGCAATGACGGCATGGTGGCTGAAGTTTCGACTAAGTCAAATGCTTTCCTGTAATCTATAAAGGCTTTATATAGGAGTAAGTTAGGTGAATTTTATTAGCCCTAGCTCTGTTGATTTACCCAGTCAAAAGCAAGAGTGGTCTGAAAGTGAGATGGTAAATGCGTACAGGCAGTTCATCATACACGTGAAAAATGATATTTGCTTTAAATCAAAGAATGCTGATTCGATGAAAGGTTATTGACGGAATTTAGATGGTGCGATGAGCGTAAGGCGACCTCTTGACGTTTTGGTGCACTGAGAAGAATTTAATTATTGGCATATACAGATGCATTGCATAGACAAATTATTTTGCGACATTGCATGACTGCTCTGTTACAAGAATAATTTCGGTGTAACGCTGTTTCGTCTGCGTACTGAAACACAGAATATTATACAATTATCGGAGGTAAGTCTTTAACGAAAGTATTAAACAATAGTAACGACAAAATTGGTTATTGTGCCGCACCAGCAGTGGCGACTTGTAACTGAAAACACACTTTTAATCAGTGGCTACTGAATAAAATAGATTATTTAAGTAGATTTTGATATAGGTATAAAAACGCCCACAGAATTCCCTAAAATAAAAATGGCTTAACAAAATTAGATGACGAAAAGTTCAAAGGCGTTCCATACTTATACGAAGAAAGCTCATATCAGTAACTTTGAACGAGTTCTATGACACTTTATTGAGAAATTTCCGAAAGAGTGCAACAGTGCCATTCACTGATGCATAGCAAAACTAGAGATTAGTCAGGAAAGAAAAAAAATTTCAAGAAAGGAAGGCATCGAGAGGAAAAAATTTTTGTGAGATCAGGTCGAGTAAAGGCGAGACAGAAACTGAGAAGTAGTTATCGGTTTTATTTTTGGTGTCTTGCTAGTGCTACTGATAATATATTTATTATTATTCAGTTTGTTCATTTACTACATTAAATTTAGCAGTGGCGAAAAACGCCTTTTTATTGAGCAGCTTAATAGAGCGGCGGCCCTTCTATTTCACTGCAGGGTGTTCATGCCAAATGAGCCAGACTTTCTGCTCGACCGTCCTCGGTTTCCTTCATGGTATATGTTTTTACTGTGGTAAACATTCTCCCAGCTTATTGTTGTCGAAAAAAATTGCCGTGTCCACCATCTTATGTTGACAAATGGTAGCAAAACATAGCCTGACAAAAAAGGTGCAGAAATGTAAGTTCACACATTGTTATGAAATGTTTGCCTTGTTCGCAAACATTATGCTTTTAATATAATGACTTCAGAAAATTTTTAAAAGTTTCTATTCCATTGTGAAGCCATTTTTAACCATTTCTTGCATTATGCACAAGCCAACGGAAGCAATAAAAATTCTTCGAAACGGAAAGAATGTCAGAAAAAATAATTACGGAGGGCACTTGAGACTGTCTTACGTCCTTCAAATGGAAAGCTTTGTCTCATGTGAGCTCTGTCGTGAGGTTGATTAAAGATTCCTTCCTTTCTATTGAAAGACCAACTCATTAGCATACCGTCGTAAGGCAACGAATATGCTAGGTTCACCCTTAGTCGCCAAGAAGTAACGTGGTTTTGTGGCCTTGAGGGCACAAGGTAAGCCCAATACTTCCCATTGATTTTATGCCATGTTGAGGTACATGTTTCTGACTAACTAATTGCAGTATTCTGGTAATACATAGGTCATTTTGTTCCAAGATTTGTGCACTTTTTACTGAACTAGAATATTAAAAATGTTGAAAATTTGATTTTCAATGGAGTTCTTACCTGTAGTACAAAAATGTGGGCATTCTTTGCGAATTTGAAAACTGATAACAGAGAAACTGCTGAGTGAAATTGCTTAGTTCTAGTTCAGTAGTGGCCAACACTTATGTAGACGGTTGCAAAAAAAAAAAATCAGCCGTCTATATTGAAAGGCATAGTAAATAATGGTACCTTTGTAAGAAAGAAACTGTTTCAAGAAAATTTAGCCTAAAGTGAAAAAAAAATTGGTGGTGGTTTATCTCTGGTTAAAGATGGAGTGACGCGATAGCTACAGCTGGCCGAGTGGAACTTGTTCAGTTGAATTGCAGTCAGTCTTTCGCCGCTCCGTTTCGCTGGGCATTCCTTCTTCATCTTCGTCCCACATTCCTCTTCATCTTCGTCCCACTTGACACGGCGCATGCGCAAAGCTGTGGCAGCTCGGTTTCAACAGAGCGCCGCGCCGCCGGCAGAAGCAGTTGCTCCGCACCACGTGGCTGGTCATGTGACCATACAGGTGACAAACCACGTGATCAGCCACGGCGCCGCGCCGCCGGCAGCTGCTCCGCACCAGGTGACCAACCTCGTGACAACGCGGCGGCGCATCTACCGCTACGGCGCCGCCACGCTGAAGGCTCGAAATGCTACCGTAATGTAGACAAAAAGATGTCAAAAACAGTTTTTATTCGCACAAACACATTCATACTCATTGATTTAATGGCCCACTGCTTTGTCGTCACTGTCGCAGTCATTTTTTCGGTTTTCGGCTTGTCGTTCTGCTTGCTGAGCCTCTTTCGTGAGCTGTCGTGTTGCTCGGTCCAAAAAGTACATTCGCTTGTGGTCAGCTTCCCTCAGCCACTTGATAGTGTCGCGCCCTGGGTTCAATCCACACGCCTTCGAAACGTTCGCCCGTGCGATGCTACCATCATTAAATGAAAGAACAGCGTCCAGTGCTGTCATCCTTAGGGTCCGAAGCCTAACAAGCGCGTTGTTTGGCGCGCGTTCCCAAACACTCAACCTTTCCACAGCACTGTGTACGCACACAACTCTGTGTAGTTGCGGCACAAATGCCGTCAATGTTCATTAAGGCATATTCGCTGTTGCTCTGTAGCACATCCTCTTCCTGGAAGCACACAGAAAATCTTGAGAGCTTCGATGTCGAGGAGCTGGCGCGTTCAGCGTTCGGCGTCTCATTAGGTCTCGGACATCCTTTTGCTCTTTGACGATGAGTGTAACGGTTGCCGTGAAATTCACGCCTGACGAGGGCCTTCTTTTCCCTGAGCATCTAAGCTCATCAACAACAGCCAACACCGGCACAAAACACAATATTTATCGAAATAGAAAGCACTAGGACGCAGCTGCATGAAGGTTGCAGAAACGTGGAAAAAACGTGTCCAGCGTCTCAGGATAGTCTTGGCTAAAAACAAAAGGAGCTGTACAATATTTGACAGACATTTTTTTATATGTAGCTGATTTCAAACAAGCTTTGAAATCAGGTGGTGGACTTTTTGGTTGAAAAAATTGACGATGAATGCGGAGGGTATCCGGAAAGGGGGCGTGGCCACTCACTACTTGGTTTCAGAAAAAGTATTTTTAGCCCGAAATATGGCTTTCTGAGGAAAGTGCGACCATTGAACATGTGTAGAAAGAATTGAACTTCACAAATTGCAAGAGGAAAAAAAACTTTTTTTTTCTCTAATTTTACCCTGTGCCCTTAATCTTATCTTGTGCACTTAAGCCTTTCTTGAGCCCCATTCTTCTTAAAGGGAAACTACATAACTTTTTGAAAATTGCATAATATTCAAGGATATAAACCTATATAAGCTGTAACTAGAGCGTACCACGTTGTCCTGCGCCTAGCATTTAAAATGATCACGTAATGGGCGATTAACTATAAGCTTCTTTTCACAGCACCATACGAGTGTGGAGAAGGTAGGGCTGACGTCACAGACGGCAAGATTTCAAATTTCCGGGGCCGTCAGCCGCTCGATGAAGTGCGTCGTTAGATGCTAGTAAACAACGCTCGGCGGGCTTTGCTTTCGATGGCGTTGGCGTTTATGCGTTTGAAATGTGCCGGTACCGGCGATGACGTCATCATTTGGCGCTCAGCTCTGCAGAGAAGTTTGAAGGCCCTCTTGATTTTATTTGGCGATTAATTCACTATTCAGATGCTATCTCCAAAGGACTTGTAGGTACAGCCGCATGCTTTAGCTGAAAATTTCAAACATTCGACCCTTTTAATCTCTGCAGCTGCCCTTTAAGATTTTCATCAGTAGTCTTTATATCAAAGTTCTGCCGCAGACGTTTACTTAGAGTCACATTTTTAGATAACGAAGAGCCTGGGTAACGAAAATTGCAATATGTAGAGAGATAGAGGCCCATAAAGGTATCTAATGTAGACTATCAGACTTTTTTTCCTAAAGTGTTGGTGAATCGACTACAGTTTGCAATGTCGAGTGTTATGCGCCCCATCAGGCATGTGGTTTGAAGGGCCGTTCTATTCAAACTTAGCCGCAGATTGCCCGAACAATTTTACAGTTTTTGGCAACTCTTAAGAACAAGCCTTATGTGGATGAAGTTGCTCGCTTAATTGAGGAGTTTGGCACAGTTTCGGGTGTCCAGATGAACTGTTCTCTGATTTCCGGTCTGTGGTTTGGATTTTGGGGATCCACACCAGCTGAATAAGCTGGCGTGTCGTGGACATGTGTACTGCCCAAGTACCATGGCGTCTCATTAAGCGCGTAGAGGAGCAAGGAGAACTACTGGGAAGGTCGCGTATGATTTGTACAGCGTTATTCTGAGACATTTGTTCAAGATGTTCGGTCACTACTGGGTAAGGATACGGCCTCTGACTTGTTTCTAGCAAAAAAAAATTATTGTGTTTAGAGGATTATTCACTGAAGTAGGATACATTTTTACAGCTTTGATAGAGTTTTTTTCAACTTTTCATTGCGGTCATTCCAAGAAACCCATGCGACGTGATTATCTTTTCCGTCCTGTCAGCAGAGGTCGTCTAGATTTAGTCCATGTTGAAGTGCGGGAGTTTGTTGCCCATTTTATGTTTTTCGCGGCAGTTTGCAATTGAGGCTTTGAGCGTTTTTGCAGAAAAATTTAGTTCATTCTTTGCCCGCACTGATTGTTTCCACTAACTTCTCTGACCATCCTTTTATGAGGGGGTGGATGTCTGAGATATATTTTGCTGTGCACTCTTTGGCAGTCCGTTTTATAAAAGAGTTTTTATGTTTAGTGTCGCGAAATTATTTGTACAAAGACTGATTTCAGTGAGTTTGCGAATAAGGTTACTTTCTTCGTGAACTAAGACTTTCTTCTACAAACTGCATACTGAAACATTGCCCTTGAAGACTCGGCTTCAGAAAAAAGGAAGTTTTGTGCTGTCTGAGAACTGCCACCTCTATGATATTCTTGAAAGGATTGAGCATTGTTTGATCAATTGTAAGGACGCAATTCTGTTCTGTGATGTCTTGCAACTGACCTTGAAAAATCGAATTTATTTGCGTCTCGTGCCTTACGATATTTTACCGGAGTGCAATAAGTTGATGAAGCTGTTTATGCTTATTCTGATTGAACTGCAAAGCTTATGGTAAACTAGAATGGTGGAGCGGCACTGTGAATCACTTGTTTCGACGAAATCTCATTTGTGCCAAAAGATTGCTCAACTGAGGGAAGTGTAGGAAGAGACAGACTTAAAACTGGATTAGCAGTCCTTCTCGGTGGCGTCCTCAGCCTTACTTCCCATCTCAGCGCTCTGTTGCTCTGCCATTGTTTAGATGTCTTTCGTGTCGCTGCCTAAACGCTTTGCAAATTGCTCACGTAAATAGAACATAATTTCGGTGTAGTAAATACCATGTAATAAAAAAAGCGGTCTTGCAGCTATGAGTTGCCCGGTCGCCACGCAATCTGAAGGTCCTATGCTCACTTCCCCGCAACTTTGTAAGAAACTTTTTTTGTAGCGATAGCTACATTACGGTAGCATTTCGAGCCTTCAGCGTGGCGGCGCAGCCACAGGGTGGTGGCGCCGCCACGCTGTCACGTGGCTGGTCACGTGGTGCGGAGCAGCTGCCAGCGGTGCGGCGCCGTGGCTGATCACGTGGTTTGTCACGTGGTTGGTCACGTGACCAAGTTCCACGCAGCCAGCTGTAGCTACCGCGTCCCTCCAAGTTTAACTAGAGCTAAACCACCGCCATTTTTTTTCTGCGAGAGCATAGTGACGTCAGTGAGGAATTTTGTGCCATGAACGCCGACGGATGGCGGACGGCGGCTTTTGTGCTCATGCGACATATAATGCTTTCGCCTTAATATGAACTATGGAAAAAATTGCTTTTTTGCATCTTATTCAGCTGTAGGTTGCATAGTGAAGTACGCCAAGTAAAAATATGAAAGGTAGTATATTGCACAGAACTGTTCAAACATATTTATTTCAGGAAGTTTAATCCAAAACTTTTTTTTGTAAACGGGAAAACAGTTTTTTAACTTCAGAGCCCGCGCTCTACTACGGTGATACTTCGTGCTTGCTTGTCAGCGACGTGCACGCGGGCGCCGGAGCTAAGGAGGCACAGAAGCAGCTCCACGCTGCTCTAAGTCGATACTCCGGATGTTTGGGTGCTGAAAGAGTTTCCCCGTGCTGGTCCATGTTTCAACACTTCAACCTCTTGGTCCCCCGTGCATAGCTCAGAGCGATGAACGCCAGCTGAGACGAAACGCCCGTCCTCTTTTGAAATGCCGCGAATTGAAACCGTGCAGTTAGCTCTCAGCTTGTTTTTCTTGAATAACTCCTTGTGCGCTAAGAAAACTCTACGACAACCTTGATATTTTTCACCGCTTATGTAAACAGCTCAGATGGAAGGAGGCGGGGAGTGATTTGACTTTTGTTTTGGTGATTTTCATCAAATCAACACGACGCTGCGGCGGCACCGCGAACTAGTACAAGAAGGATCAGCGCGTACAGAATCACGCCGCTTGCGCCGTTGCCTGAGTGTTTCGTCTGCCAATTCAGACGTTGGTGTCACAGTTCTCGTGTAAAAAAGTTTATAGTAGGAGGGGCTGTTGCATCGACAGCGAAACATATGTTTCATAGCCTGTGTTTCCTGGTTCCAGCCATTCAGAGAGCATGGGAACAGAAAGTTTCAACTTTGTTGTCGAGCGCTTGCAGGACCATGAAAGCGCAGTTGTTCTCAGGCACCATGCCTACATTTCCAAAAAGACGATTTGCTCAGATTAGAAGGGCCTCTGTAGATACGGTTTGGTATTAATTGACATGCTTCGTTTGCGAAGACATAATTAACGAGCACATTTCAAGTGTAAAGAATTTTTTGCTTTACTGTCTCTGTAATTGTCACGTTATTAAGGCATCCGTGCATATTGATGTGGTGCGTTTTATAAACGGAAAGGCGGGGCCTTGATATAATGATTTCCTTCGAAATTGCTCCATTATCCCGCTATCAGTGAGATCAGGCAGTTAGACGGACGGATTTTAAGAACTGAACAAAGACGAACAAAAATAATTGCCTGACACCAGCCTTAGATTCCTTACACGCCCTCCATTCACTGCTTACGGTCAAACTGAGAGATCGGAGCGTGGCTAATTGCATCATAAAGCAGCGCACAAAAAAGGCGGCGTCATTATTTTCGCACTCCCACTCCACACGATTAGAAATCTTTGTTCGTTTTTAAAGTCGCACATAATTAACAACATTTCTGAGGTCGAAAAAAATGGAAGAGGGTGTAGCTTTATTAGTTAAAACTCAATTGAGTGTGACTTCCAAACTTTATTATCTCCTTGCTAACCTGCAGTGCTAGGTGCAAGAGAATTCCGTCTTTAACTGTGTCATTCATCATTTGTACAAGGATCTTCAAGGTATATTCCAGAGAATCGAAAAGGTATAATAGCAGGAAATTTTTTTTTATGTATCGAGTGGAAATTTTTCGAGCATATCAGAAATAATATATTACTCATAAAATTTTGCTCACATTTTGCGAAAGGGTCGCTGCAGTGACTCAATGGCTATGGGACTCGGCTGCATACCCGAAAGATGCGGGTTCGAATCCCGGCGCGGCGGTCGAATTTCAATCGAGGAGAAATTCTAGAGGCACATGTACTGTGCGATGTCAGTGCACGATAAAGAACGCCAGGAGGTCAAAATTTCCGGAGCCGTCCACTACGGCATCCCTCATAGCCTAAGTCGCTTTGGGATGCTGTTTGTTCTGCATCTTGTGACAAGGATGCAGAGCTAAGAGAATGTGGCGAGAGGCTGGCTCAACATTCATTGCATTCCTACCGGCGTGCTACAGTTCAATATAGCTTTAGACTTGTTTTTCGCAAAGTGCTATTTTTGGTTATTAATTCGTGCGATGCAGCGTCAGTTTTCATATCTACAGGGACAAGAAAATTTTATGCACGAAATTTAAACTTCAGGAATTTGAAAAACAAAGAATGTCTTGGCCTGCAGCATGCTCCTAGAACTACAACAAAAAATTGGGTCAAAATGAATAAAAGAGTTATGAAGAAATCTGCTGCGGCGGGTGAGTTTCCAGGCAGAAGACCGTAGTGGAGAAAAACGCCCACTGTTCGAGCACTTCCCTCGCAATGCAGAGCCGCAGCAATTCACGAAAAAGCAATTTAAAGTACTCCCTGGTCGACTTTAGCAATGAAACTACGGGACATTATGAAAAACGAGGCATGCAAGCGGACACAACTATTTTCAAAAAGTAAAACTTTTTGGCCATTGTTCGCGGTTTCAAAGCCGCGTGCCCTCTTAAATTCTCTCCAAAGCCCACGTCAGTCGCTTACAGCCTCGATATCACGCCGGCCCTTCTCAAATTCCAAACAGCGGCTCCTTGCTACACTCTCGTTTAATGCTTTACATCCTCGAGAAACAAACACTGATTATCATGAGGCGGCCGCGGTCGATAAAGAAGCGCGAGTTTATTGTGAAAGTTTAAAACAAGCGATATTCCTGATGAACTGGCCTATAGATAAGCAATGCTCCATAACGCCACCATAACGCCTTCTCTAGGTCGCGAAATCGCCAATAAAGACGTAGAACTGTCTCGCCTTGGCGTGCGGAGGCTAAAACTGGGCTCGAGAAATGGTCCACGCCAGCGTGCTGTCATCTCACAATTCTCAATGTGGCCAGAACACTTTTCATTAGAACTATCGAAATTTACACTCTTGCTTATAAACATAACGTGCACGAAATGAGCATCTGCAATTGTTACGCGGTTTAAAACCAACATTATAGCATGTCTATGTGCGCGAAACATGCAATAATTAGGTCTCTAACCGAAGAGAGGTCATAACCACCGCGATGCCTCAGCAGAGACCCTTGAGGTTTGGGTTTCTGGTTTCCTTGTTCGGATTGTAGTTTTTTTTTACTACATTCCCAGTTGCACACGAGCGCGAATGTCCACGATGCTGCACCAGAGTTGCTCAACAAGTGGCTCAGCGTGAAGTGTTTGTTACTGTATCAAACTGATTCGAGGCACCACTTCATTCATTCCATTTCCAGATCCAGCGCCACGGCAGCGTTCAGACGTGTAAAGCCGTGCCGATAACTTTTACGCCTGAGAAAACTCCAATATGAGAAAACGCAATTACAAAAAGAACAGCGTGTACTTTTCACAGGGACGAAAAGAGAGACACACGAGGACGGGCGGTGACCTGCAACAAAGTTTTATCGCTTGGAACTAGGAAATACATATAAGCGAGGCTCCAAACAGCAAAAAGAAAATATAAGGACGATTCACGCTCGTTCATTCAAAGGAACAACCAAACACATGTGCAAGACGACACATCATCACTTCCCTGCGGCCAGAAACGCTAATTATTTTTCTGAAATTGCTATTTAGAAGACCACTCGATGTGTGGGGCTTTAGTAATTTCAAGCGTTAGCTTATTGCTGCGCCTTCTTAATAAAGTTGCTTGTGTGAAGCGTGGGTGGCAAGGTTTGCTTTCGCAATCCCTGCAATGTATGCCGATATTGTCTTTCACAGTTCGGTAGACACCGTTATGGCGTTTTTTTAGGCGTTCATTAATACATTTCCTCGTCTGTCCCAAGTTTTTACTTGCCGGAGGATAACGGGATGGCACAGACGACACCTTCTTGACATGCGACGAACAGTTCTGGTAATTTAATGGTTCACTCTTTAGGAATGAAGCCGGTATAAAATTTTTTACACACGTTTTCAATATTCTCGGGAGGCGAAGAAAACAACTGTTACTCGGGTTTTATTGCGTACCTTTTTTAGGCAGTGCGAGACATGGTGAATGTACGGAAAAACTGTTGTATATTCCTTCTTCACGGTTTCTGCCAGTTGCCCCTTTTTTGTGTGTGCTTAAGCTTGGGATATCCCGCCTACACAAGACGACCGGTTTGGAGAATGGAACCATCCTGTATAGAGTGAACACAGGATTTACTCAGCGTTTGTTATAACATGAACTAGCCACAGCACATTTAACATTACCCAAACTTATCCACGGCCGTAGTCCGTGTTCCTTCTTACGCCGAAGATCGGAAAGATTCATCGTAATTTCTCCATAATCGCCTGATCAGCATGATTACCGCACAGATTTTCTAACGCGTCCGATCAGCAAAGAAATCAAAAGCACCTCTAAAAATAAGCGATGACATTGCGGGCTCCTCTTACGCTGGTAAGAAAAAATAAACTTCTTTCATTGCGTACACAAAAGTAAGATATATGCACGGGGCTAACCGCAGTAACTCGGCTATCGTTTCAATCGGTCTCTTACTGAAGTAACGGCGGCAATTTAGTTAGCATCACGGCCTTGTCCCGTACACCAACAGGCGCTATACTGAGGAACATTGACGCTGTTAAAGCTTGTGCTCTCGACTGATGCACGGCTATAGTGTCATGTGCGTATCATATGGCACGCAGATTATTCGAATACATACGTTCATATCAAAATAGAATGGTAACGAAATACAAGTCGACAACGTCAAAGTGAATACGCACCTTAAGGAGGCGCCGCATACCGTGTGAAATGTTCAAAGCACAACGCTTCAGTTGTTGTTTACAAGGCGCATAGCGGGGGAGTATTGTGTTGCAAGACGCGAAGGCGCAGTCTCCAGACAAAACAGCTGCAAGATGGCCAAGCTAATTCGTTGCCCACTGGAACGCATGGACTGAATGCGCAGCTTTCCCTCAAGAGTCAGTATATTAACTCTATAACTCTATGTTGACGTGTTGCTTCCATGGGCACTGGAAAACCAGCAGAAAACTAGCCGCTTCGCTATCTCATACAACACGATGTCTCAGAACGGTTTTCGCTTTGTTGGCTATATCTGATCAAAAAGTACGCTTCCTGTTTGAAAGCTTAGTTTGGACGCTGACATTACCAGCTGCGTACTGTTTACGTGGAGCGGCACTGGCCACAGGAAGGTGGCGCTCTGACGAAACGCTGCATGAAAACTTGACCGCACTTCTGTAAGGTGAGGGATGAGGAGCCAGGTTGCAGCGATCTTTGGTCCGCCTCTCCAGTTACCACGCAGCATGCCGTGAAGTTTCTGCTACGCGGCGAATTTCCTTTTTCCACGCAACCCTGCCCGCAAGCAGATCGTCCAAGTCGAGGGCGCGATCGAATTCGGGCTATGGAACACTGGTTATCCGTCTCCTTACCTCCGGCGGCTGAGTGCATCACAGCTAGGAGCGAGCACGGAGTATCCCCGGAGTAGGGAGTGGGTTCTCAACTTACGTTTTTTTTCTAGCTTAAAGAAAATGTGTTTCAAATGAAGTTCCTAAAAAAAGCCACCCAATGGTAGCGCGCAACTTTCATATATTTACATGGACGGCCTCAATATGCAAATGACGGCTGAACGTGCGGCAAAAAGTATTTTTTATAAACTTTCTTCTGACATAGTGTGCATGCCTCACGTTTTAGAACGTTTTTTATCTGCTTCTTTGCTTTTTGCATAATATGCGAAAATAGTCGCAATGACTATTGTGAGAAGGCAGAAATATTAAACAAAGCCGAAGTCACTTGGTTTTGCAGCTTTTTGTTGTTTCATATCGAGAAAAAGAAAGAAGTGCATTTCAATTCTTTATTTATAAAAACACAGTCTTTTTGTCTCGTAAAAATAATTTTATAATAATGTGGTAAAGAGTTTATTTTCAAAAAAAAATTGTCAGATTCCCATCACTAGCTAATTCCCATCAATTCCCACCATTAGCAAAAATTAAGACGGTGGCACGCTACGACAAAAATTTACGCAAAAAAAAAGCTGTGAGAATGTTTACCGCAGTAACACCATTCACTACTATTTTTCTTATTTGTCTTTAAGAAATAGATTATGGTCGTATAAAACTGTCTGGTTCATTTGAGTCGAATGACCCTTCATTGATCAGCACTGAGAAGTTAATCGAAACGAAGGTACATAAATAATAAAGGGATGGTGTGACATTTCAGCTGAAGGAACACATCGTTGGTGCTTCAGGCAAAAAAAAAAAACGCGTCAACTGAGCTCGAACAGCAAAAGAAAAGGTACGACGGGAAAGCTTATGCACTGCCGGCAGCAGGCGACGCCAATCGCCGCAGCTGTGTGATTGCACCCACGAGACTGTAAGGCTGATCCTTGTTAAAGAGTTCTTACCGCCCGCAGACGTGTAGCTCTCTTTCAAATGGCCGTGTGTCAAGCAAAATTGTTTATTATCTGTGAATCATCACTTGACGGTGATGACAGGGAAGTAACGCAATCGACTTGAACAAAACTCTAATACATACTGAATGTTCACGCGCGTTCATTATAAATACGAATATTTGGAGTTAGAATAATTCATATACAACCCTAAAATAGTGTTATGCAGATGCTAGTGACACAGAATGCAAAAATCTATGTCTCTGTTCCCATAGATCTTGAATTCCTCATGAACTATTTCGTATAACAATTCAATGTTTTTTTTTTACCTTTCCATTTAACCAGGTCTAGATTCGATGACTGCAACATTGGGGTGATGGAATTGGTGCTCTTGTACCTGCCAGAGATAAAGCGTGCTGAAAGTATACGCTCTTAACATTACATGAAACATCTTTTGCGCGATGATTTCAGCGCTTGTCTAGTGAGTGTTTTGTGGGCCATTAACTTGACGTCTTTGTTGAGCTGCTGACGACACCGTTTCGATGTGCATGCGCCAATTTAAATTATATGGAGTAGTTTACCGTAAATATTCCAAGCTGCTTACATTTGTCAGTGATCAGCTACTTATCGAGCAGTAAAAGGATAGCATAATTTTATTCCTGGTAATATATGCAAAAGTAACTTTGCAACAATTTATCTGATCTTGCGTTTTGACACCTCTCGCTAGTTATTGCGTTGTACTCTTGCGTGTTTTTGTCTCCAAAGCCTGTTAAGTGTAAGTTCGTGCAAAAGATCTTCCATCTGGAGACAGCAAAGAGTCTTTTTCTTTCTTTTCCTGCGTTCCCCGAGCACAGTAATGCACCTTGGTAGCTTGTCGTGCCGACGGCAACTCGGGACGCACGTCCCACGAGCCACAATATCGGAAGTCCGAGCGCCGGTCGCTCGTTACCGTCGTTCTGGGAGGCCGCAGAACGCATCGACCGCGCGTTTCGAAACCCACGGCATTGGCCGAGGCGCCACGCGCTCGCTGCGCAATTAGTGTCGCTGCCAATTAGCGAACTCCTCGACGATCGCGTGGCTTGATTAGCGCCGACCGGTTCGTCACGGAACACGGCGCGGCTTATGCTTCGATCGCCTTCACTCTCGCTCTCCAATCACTCCTGCCGCGGCAGGACTTGTGCGACTTTCTCTCACTCCCGGCAGTTGCCCGCGGCTCGGTTGCCTTCCTTCTTTTGCCGGTGTCCGGCAAACCGCAAGGTGCCGACTTCTTTCCCAATTACGTGACGACCATTCCTCTCTTTCTGTCCCGCGGCACTGGATGTGGTGTATTTTCTCATTTGCTAAGCTACATTGGGAACGCAGTCGTGATGGCCTCTAGGTGTTTAGCGACTAACGCAGTTTCGTGCGGTCTTGTCTTGCACTCGCGAAATTAGATGAGGGACCAAGTGGTCGCACGGACAGCGTTACGCACTTCAAAGCCAAATGAGATTTAAAGCTACTTCCTGACGAACTACGCAGGGGCTGGGAAACAGCGTTACTCTTAAAACTTATTCAAAATGGAGTGGAAGATTTCGGCGCAAAACGCAGGGTTTCAGACTTACATGGCTGGCTGGCGAAAACTTTGGAAGAACACATTTCCGGAAGCCCCGGCCTCACGGTCGTAGGTGCTACTCTAGACTGGCAACAAGTTGTGAAAGAGAGTTCATAACGAGGTTTCATTTCTCCATTTACCCATGGGCGTTTGTTCAGAGCAGTACAACGGCGAGGGTGCAGTTCACATAAACGAAGAAAGAGCGACATGCCCCGCTATCGCGAGCTACAACCGCGGGCCACGGGTGCACAGTGAAAGTGCACCTGTGAACCGCGCAGCACATAGGAAAGCAGTACAAAAGGAGTGCAGATTGGAAGGGGATCATAAGCGTATTAGTGTGCAGGTGGGAACGGTGATTAAAAGAGACATGCAAAAAACACGAAAAGGGAACGCGAAATTAAACGAGGAAAAATAATGCTAGTCGTAGCCGGCGTTGAGGACGCAATAGAGAAGCGTCCCATAAAAAAGTGGCATTATAATCCTTTAGAACTACTCATAATTATGGAAATGAAAGTAGTGGAAAACCACTGGAAAGGAAAGTAGAAACCAGGATGCTGGTGAAATAAGGAAGTTAAAGAGGCCATCGAACAAGGACGGGTGGCTTCAAAAAAACACATAGAGATAAAAAAGGCGCATCTTTCTCAAGAGGAAATAGAGAAAAAAATGGGGATCTTACCGAAGAAAGAAACTGGAAGCACAAAAACTCCTCCATGGTATAATAAGCGATCTACAGATCGCTGGACATATGAAGTTAGTGATGCAGCTGAAGATTGGCCAAGAAAATTTTGAAGTCAAACGCCCTGGCTAGGTAAAAAGAATTAAAGAAGGCAGGAACGGATTGAAGATGCCGAATTAAATTATTTAGAGGAAAACGCCGCCGTGAAATTTGATTATATCAGTTACAGCTGAGTCATTTAGGAGCGACAATATCGTAACCTCCCCGAATGGAGTAGCAGCACAAGAAAGCATAATGTAAAAGAGCTGAGAACTGACCGATCTTAGCTGGTAAAAAGGGGAGGCAAATATTCCTAAATGCACATCCACAGAGGTAGACAAAATATGAATCAAAGCTGGTAATGAACGTGGTCGAAGAAGCAAGGAAAATTTATTAAAGACGTTAGGAAAAGTCATAAAAAATAAGCAAATTCCGGATCCAGTAAAATTAATTTAATTTGTAAAGGTAAAAGAGATGGGACGAACACAAAATCCTTCAGACCGATTATGATAACGTCAATTATATACAGGCTGCAACGCAGGCGGGGCAATTAAAAAATGAAGATATAAAAATTAATAGAATACTCACAGAACTTCAGAACAGTTTTGTAAGCGGTAGGCGCTTTGATGATAACCTGTTGGTGCTTACCCAATAGATAGAAATAGCTAGGACAGAAAACAAAGCGTTGTATTTAGCCTGCCTGGACTTAAGCGGCGCGTACGGCAAAAAGAATGCGGAGTTCCCGTGGAAAATACTGAAAAAATGAAAGTATCAGTTATGAGATAATTGAGTTCCTAAAATACTGAGATAGTTAATTTGAAATTGCATCGGAAGGGATACGAAGTACAACTGTCGAAGTACGCACAGGATTAAGGAACAATTGTCCTCTATCACAGCTGCTGTTCATACTTTATAATATAAGTATGGAAAGAAGGCTCCCAGAAAGTAATGTAGGTTATAATATATCGTACAGATTAGGTGGAAAGGTCGTAGAGTAGCAGCTACGTCGACTAATGAATATGGGTGATATTGCACTCTTAGCTAATTGCCAGGAAGATTTGCAGACATTGGTTATTTCTTGTCGAGACAGACGCTTACGGCTACACATTTAGCGCGTTTAAGTCAGGTCTGATGATCTGAAAGGTTCCACAGACCAGATAATTGCAATAGAAGACCATGGAATAACCTACTCGCCTATCTCGGGGAATGGGTAAAGGAAGGAGAGATATGCATGGGAAAGTAAGAACCGACAGTTAAGGTGAAAGGGCAAAGAGTTGCCGCGACAATGAAACATGTGGCATTATGGGGGTACGGGCACAGCAAGTATGAAGTACTGAGAGGTACTTGGAAAGGAATAATGTTGCTAGGGTTTACTTTTGATAATGTTTTGTGCGTAAGGGCAGATGTTCTGTCGGGGCCAGAAATAAATCAGAAAGCTACTGGGAGATTACCACCAAGTGCTCGCCAAAAAAAACGACAAGCGAGGAAGCAGAGTGGAACAGTTTCAATTTATTTATTTATTTTTATTTATTTATTTATTTATACATGTTTCAGCTTTTGGCAGGCTATTGAAAGAGTGCGATAGAACACATAGAAACAAAAATACAAAGAAATAAAGGAAGCTATCAAACAACATTAGGAACAGGCTTGTAAGAATTTTTCTAATGATAATGAACGGACGTTACCTGCTAAGGAATTTCAAACTTCAATGATATGAGAGAAAAGCTGTACTTAATGAAGTTAGTGCTGACATAAAAGTGCGAAATTTTTAGGACGTGGCGGCTCTTTGTAGACGTAGCTTTTTAAAATGTAATATAGTTACAAAGCGAAAAAAAAACGAGGTGAATTGATTAAAAGTGTACATGAGTTTGGGACATTGAATACGGCGACGTACACCGAGAGTAGTGAGGCCTAGTTGGGGGTGGAAAGCAGACGGCGAGAAATCCATGTCAAATCTCCTGCAAACAAGCCGCACGGACTTCTTCGCAGATTCTAGTCTGTTGATATCATACTGCTTTAGGGATTCCTAACAACACGGTCATATTCGAGGATAGGGCAAATGAGTGTTATACCTGTATATGTTAAGAGCTTGGTTTCTTGAAGAGCAACTCGGAAGGTGCAATTTAATTATCCTAGCCTTTTAAGTGCTTTACTGCAGAATACATCAATGTGTTTTGACCAGGATATGTCGTGCGTTAGAAGAAGACTGAGGTATTTGTATTCATACACTCTGTATAAAGCCGCCGTGGTGGGTGAGTGGTTATGGCGCTCGGCTGATGGCTCGAAAGACGCGGGTTCGATCCTGGCCGCGGCGGTCGAATTTCGATGGAGGCAAAATTCTAGAAGCCGGTGTGCTGTGCGATGTCAGTGCACGTTATAGAACCCCAGGTGGTCGAAATTTCCGGAGCCCTTCACTACGGCGTCTCTCATAGCCTGAGTCGCTTTGGGACGTTAGACCCCCTATAAACCAAACCAAACACTCTGTATAAGTTGACTATTCTATGAATATGCGAAGAAGAAAGGGCACAAAACGTTGTAAAAATTACACAAAGTCTGTCTTAGAAAATGTATTATTAATTTCTGACGTGTTTGACCAGTTCAGGATAACATGGTCAGATGGTAATTTAATGTGTCGATATAAAGCGCAGTCATCGTCATAAAGGCGTATCTTTAATGAAGCGTGAAATATCAGATCATTAATGTACAGGAGGAGCACAAGAGGACCTAGTACAGAACGTTGGGTTATCCCAGATGAAGCACTAACTGAAGACGAGTTTGCAGTGTTGAAGCGTACGTATTGGGAGCGCTGGGAAAGAAAGTACGATATCTATTTAACCAGGGACGAGTTTTTTAGCATACCGGACAGCTTGAGCATTAGTTTATGGTGTAAAACTGTATCGAATGCCTTTGCGAAATCTATAACAATAGCATCAACCTCGTCACCTATATGGATAGAACTGTTGATGTCATGTACAAATTCTGTCAGTTGTGTTATAGTATTGAAGCCACGACGAAAGCCATGTTGGAAAACACTTAGTATGTTATTAGGTGCAAGAAAATTAATGATATGCTGAAAGGCAACGTCATGCAGTATTTTACATGAATGCGATGTTAAGGAAATTGGCCTGCAGTTAGACAATAATTGCATATCACCAGATTTCAATAGGGGGAGAACCTTAGCATGTTTCCACGAGAAAGGAAGGATGCCGGTTGTTAGAGATTTCCTGAAGATCAATGTAAGGTAGTACCTGCAGGACTAAAGAGAGTAGCGAACGAGAAATGCAGCAGGGACGTTGTCAGCAGGACACTATTGCTTGGCATCGAAGTTTAATATCACTGAGCACACCTTCAGTGGACACTAACTCATCGCCGATACAAGAATGTGATTCAGAAGCAAAATCTGCAATTACTGAATTGTCTGTCATGAAAACTGAATGGATGTAGACGTTAAAAGTAAGAACGACTGTTGGTGGTTAAGAAACTGCGATATCGTTTATAATTAATATATCCGAAGCGTATCCACGTGGTAGAATGGGCTTCCAGAATTTACGGGGATTAGCTGCCAATAATTCGGGTAAAGAAGCCATTGGTACTTTGGTTAGGACTAGTTGGTTCATAGCTGTAGATGATGTCAGCAGGGCGTGAAAGGAACAAGGATGAGAGAGGCACACAGAGCCTGTCCTTTTTTGTGCTTGTGCATTTCTCGTCCTTGTTCCTTTCGCGCCGTCCTGACATCACCTACAAAGAAACCTTGTAACAAAAATCTTCTGTGGTGTTAATTTTAATAAAAACTCCTCTTTGGAGCTAATAAATTTATTGATTCTTTTAAAGTGATCAGAACGTTTTCATCGGCGTAAACAAGCGACATGGCGTGGTAAATGCAACAAGTCTCTAGTCATCCCGCAAAGGAAGTGTTATTTTTGTTTTTGAAGAGCTGAAACTGTTGATGTACATTTTTACAAGATTTTCAAAGAAAGTTGTTAAAGTACTGATGACACTAGTGGAAGTTATTTCCTCAAACTTGTAAAAGGAGTCACATAGAATCTCACTTACTGCTAGATCATTTGCGTGGTTAAATCAGGAAACGTGCAGTAGACAAAAGGAGGTTTAAGAACGGTTCAAGGAACTGAAACAAACATGGCTTTGTGATCGGATACTGCCTCAATCACGTCGATTTCGTAACCGTTGTTTTTAAGAGACGGGGTAAGAAAGACCAAGTCTAGAACTGGCGCCTTCCGAATGCATTCACGAATGACTTGACGTAAGCCACAAGACAAAAAACAATTGTACCAGCTCTCTTCCAACAGACACTACATGTCCGCTCACTGTCACAGATGACCAGCCGACGCCAGGTGCGTTAAATCGCCCATGAAAATAACGTTTGAATAGGTGTTGTAATCATGCAGTAACCTACTCAGAGCGTGTAATAGATCCATATTAGATTCACGAAGACAGTAAACAACCCCTGTTATCATAGATGGTGGGATCGGGAGCACAGGAAACAGAAGGTTGGACTGCCGAATAGTGCCACGCCACCACCTCTCCCGAATATCCTGTCTCCTTTAACCAGCTTAAGGCAGGGGAGGGTCACCTCTGAATCATGAACATCATTGTGTAGCCATGTCTCTGTGACATCGATAATAGGTGGACAGTAAGAAGAGATAAGTGAAATTTGGAAATTTGCTGACAAGGCTTCTTGCATTAATGTTCAATATGGAAAGATTATTGCAGAAACGGCGGAGTCAAAAGTAATCTAACCCACGCGAGGTATCAAGGGACGTCGACGAGCCAGTAGATGATATGACGAGCGTGTTTGATGTACTGTCAAAGTTGTACCGAACTTTGTCTATCAACACATGATCAAATCGAAAACGGACAGTGCAGCCGTTATTTCCCAGAACCTCATGGGAATGTTGCGTAGAAAGTAGTCTTCGGAAACATGGAAGTCAGAATTTTTCGGTTTAAAAGAATTTTTAAGCTCTAGCACCGTGTCCTGGAAGCTAGGAGCTTCATAATGATAAGACATGGTTGACCACTAATGTTCCTGCCAAGTATATGACACCTCTCAGTGCCTGGACATGAAATCTGAAGTTTATCTTCTAATCCCCTAGCAAGTATTGAAGTCAGATGCTCGTGCTAGTTCTCGTCGGGTTCTTCGGCAAGACCATGTAGGATGATAGCTTTTCTACGTGAACGCTTTTCTGAAGTGTCATTTCTGGAGGAAAGATTTGATATTGCGTTTTGTAACGGCTGTATTTGGTTCTGAAGGGTATTATTTGAAGACAGCACGGCACCGGAAGCCGCGGGTGATTCCAACAAAGACACACGGGCCTACAAAGCTTCCAACCTCCCATTAACAGACTGCTGAAGGGATTTGATATCGGCGATATCCTGAGCCATTTTTTTGGCCACCAAGATTCACCACACATTTGTGAAACCGTGCGTTGATTTTCAGTAGCCGTCCACTGAACTTGGTAGGTGAAATAAAACCGAAAACGCGTGTTGGGACCAGACTTGGACGGATCCTGCTTAGGAGGGCTCGGGTTTGTTTCCACATCTCTACTCAGGAGAAGCATGCTGAGAGCATTTATCAGTTCGGAATACAGTGAAACATAGATAAAACAATGGTAGCATTCATATGGACGAGGGAACATCAGCAGACATAGGTCCTCAGAACAATGCACTGTTAATTGGCAAGGTAACATACCTGCGTGATCAACAGAAAACGGATAAGCACTGTGCCCGTGCTGCTGTCGCCTAGCTCTCAGAAGAAGGAATTCGTCGACCGTGCTTTTATAGCCACGATTCATGACGACGCACCACCCGGTCTGTAGATGATTGGACGATAAAGAGTGACGTTAACGTTGATATCCGTGGCGGGCGAGACGCTTGCCTTTGGGATGAAGTGGAAACCATGGCTGTCGGCTGTCATCCGTAGGCTAGATACGGGAGTCTATACCGGGGCTGGCTGGCACATCTACTGAACAGGGAGGAAAAGACGGCGAGGCCAAGCGCAACGGAGTGTACGGGACATGCGCCGCAGCATTCAAGATGACGAAGGCAGCAAGCCAGTCGGCGAACTGCGAGGTGAAAAGTCAACAGGGATGAGCATTGTGGCCATGCTACTGTCACATAGCGCATTTTACACTGATTAAATTTATTTGACATTCGTACAGCGGTCAGGAGCACAGACAGAACGCTAAATAAGACATGGCTTGATGGTGCCTCAACCACTTGGGCATCGTTCTGGGTATTGTTCGAAGCACGGGAAGCTCAGAGTAAAATATTATATGAATAAAAGAACGCCTCAGTGCATCTGACGATAAAAGGAGGCAAGTAAGGTGTTCAAATACTTATATATAATGTGCGTTGATTCGCAGTGGCGGGAAAGGACTAGGGAAGAAACCAGTAAGTATACAGGAAACAAAGGCGGAGAAACAGAGAGCTTTAGGCGGCAGGTAAAAAAGTGCAGAAGATAAAAATTGGATTATTTAAATAAAAAAGGAGCAGAATGTAGAAGTATGTATAAATTGTAAAAGCCAGATCAGGTCGGAATTGTGCTATGTTATAAAGTACCGATTAGCTGCCTTGATGTGTGTATCTTCGCGAAAGTGAGATTGTCTTCAGAAAGCCACTTGCTATGTACTCCGACAAAATACATACAATTTTCAGCATGGTTTTGCGATAGGAAGGTCAACTGAATCTAACTGGGTGTGTTTTCTTGGCGACGTTATTCTGGTAGTTACAAATGGAGGACAAGTGAACTGTGTATATTTCGATGTTTTTAAAGCTTTCGATTTAGTAATTCGCTCCTTACTTACTTATTGGGTAAGCCTTCATCTCTGTATCTTGTTCGAATGCTATCTGCTCAAATTCAAGAGGTACAGCCGAATTTCAGGTGTGCAATCTCGGATGTACACTGTAGTACACGCTGTTCTGGAAGGCTCAGTAATTGCTAATACGTTGTTTAATAATTTTGTTCACTAATTGTCAACTGTTCTCAAAAGCACGCATATGGTTCAGTAACAATATTAACAATTATGTTAGCAATATTGTTAACAATACTCAGTTGTTTATGCCTGTTTCTGAACTCGAAGGTTGGGCTGGGCTACAAGGAAATATCTGTAGTATCGAAAAGTGGTGCTCTAGAATGGGCCTTACTCTAAACCACTCCAAGACGAACTTTGTTTCTTTTTCTAGGAAGCACGTTGCTGTTGATTTTTGTCACCTCACAAAGAGCATTCAAGATCGAGGTGTTTGCGTGGGCGCGTGCTTGATATTTCATGAACATGTTAACTATAATATTAACTCTGTTTTTCAATACGTGGGTACTTCAACACGCGGATTCAGTGACCCCCATTGTCGATGTCGATGTAGGCACAGCCAGTTTCTCTGAGACCCTAGGACTAACCAATAACAGTGGTGATGTGAATGAATCTGAAGTAGAATTAAGCAAATAGCGGCTGCAAGATTGGTGGGTCAAAAGCAGGGAGGTGACGCAATGTTACAAGTGCAGGCTTAAAACAGTATTTAAAGAAAATGGTGATGTGAGAGATAATGCCATTAAGTTTGACGCACTGATTAAACAAATATAATGAAAAAAAAGCCGTGCACGGTTTGAAAGGGGCCGCACATATCTTTCATCCTTCCCACTTGTTGGAAAATGATTGAGATCTGTGTCTGTCACAAAACGTGTTCCCAGAGTTTGGGAAGACGTCAGTTCTTATTCCTGGGCATAAGAGTGGCGCCTCTCACAGTGTTAAAAACTGTCGCACAATTTCGTTGCCTCCTACCTTGTAGTTCTCCGAAAGTGTCTTGCAGTCTTGCATTCCACGTCGAAAAAAAAAGTTTTCCTGCTTCCAGCATGGTTTAAGAAAAGAACATATCAATTGAATCAAGCATGGTGTCTTTTCTTGGATAGAGGTTGTGGCGAGTTTCTTGTTCATAATGTTCGCGACGTTTTCAATGGGATGACATTGCATTTTCTTGCTCCGGTTGTTTCTAAGGTAAAAACTGCAGACAAGTAAAGTACGTATATTTTGCCGTGTTTCCAAAGCGGTCTACTTAGTCGTTCACAATAAAAAACTGGGTGCTCACAGGATGAGCTGTTCCCAATTGCGCATTTTCGACAGTTATCTCTATGAGCGTAAGAGCTGTAATCACTCTCCGGCATACAGTTAAGTACACTCTTACCAAGAACACGCAAATCTTGCCATACGCAAATGCTGTTAAGACGTTCATACCCGTTTGTAATTCAGAAGACCGTGTCGTGCTACAAGATGATATTTGTATTGTGGAAAGGCGATGCCCTAGAAATGGTCTTGTGAGCCCAATCAAGTTAACCGTATATGTTCAAGCAGGAAGCGTGTCTCTGCTGATTTTGCTACTCATTAGGTGGCTTTAGGTTGTAGAAGTTAAGGAGCACTCGGAATCTGGGTGCATACATGGAATCACACTTATTAATGCAAGAACAAATTTATCATTTTATTAATTCTGCCTCTTGTATATGTGGTATTGTTGTAAGGATGACACGTGGAATCAGGGATCCTCATTGCCTCACGCGACTATTTTGTTCACTTGTTCACTCTAAGCTTGAATCTGCATCGGCTGTTTGGAACAAAATGTGTATTGCACAAAAACCTGGAATCGAAACAATTCAACACCACTTTCTTCTTTCTTCGCTTGCTACATGACAGACACCTTCGAGATTTTACTACGATTATAGAAGAAAGCTTAGACAGTGCAACCTCGAGGATTCATCATTTAGGAGAGAAAAACGGAATTTGACCTTCGTCTACGAAAGTCTTCATGATCAAGCTGATTGATCTCTTATCTTAGAATTAATCTTACCAAAAAAAAATGCTCCGAGACCAGACTGTTTATTACGGGAAAAATACGCGCACAGTTATTATGCCATACATCAGGCAACACCAGAGATCGCCAGCATGTTGATGTTTGCATGTATTATTTTGTTCATCCAAATTTTCCTTCCATATGTAATTTGCGAACAGTTGTTAGTGTACCGTAACAAAGGCTGTCGCTCTTAATGGGCAAAATAAAGACTAATAGTCATTATTGCTTTGCTCTTTATGAGGGTTTAACATCCCAAGGCGACTCGGGCTATGGGGGACGCCGTAGTGAAGGGCTCCGGAAATTTCGACCACCTGGGGTTGCTTAACGTGCACTGACATTGCACAGTACACGGGCGTCTAGAATTTTTGCCTCTAGTGAAATGCGACCGCTGTGACCGGGAACGAAGCCGCGTCTTTCGGGTGAGGAGCTGAGCGGCATAACCACTGAGCCAGCGCGGGGGTCTTAATTATAATTGTTATTATTAATTTTATTATAATTTTTTGAGGGCGCAGAACTTCCTGAAAGAGCTATTGGACTTTCTTCGTCGACGCTCGGAGGTTGAGGGGAAATGTTTAGGCGACGCTTCAGCCACGGGGCGCGAGAGCACTGAGGAGAAGGAGGAGGATTAGTTTGGTTTATTGGGGTTTAACGTCCCAAAGCAACTCAGGCTATGAGGGACGCCGTAGTGAAGGGCACCAGAAATTTCGAGCACCTGGGGTCATTTAACGTGCACTGACATCGCACAGTACACGGGCCTCTAGAATTTCGCCTCCATCAAAATTCGACCGCCGCGGCCGGGATTGAACCCGCATCTTTCGGGCCAGCAGCCGAGAGCCATTACCACTCAGCCACCGCGGCCGCTCGAGAAGGAGGAGGAAACAATTTCATCGAAACAAAAGGACCGCGCAGTTATGGATGAGTAGAGCCTTGCAAGTGGCCGGGAGCTTGGCGGCGAACTCAGATGTCAGTTCGTAATTTCTGCACGCTTCTTTCCAGTCCTCCCGGGACTGGTGGGGTGGGGGGGGGGGGGGGGGCGGTTGTCGCGTGGCTCGCAGTGTGCAGGTGGTTGTAAAAAGGAACTGGCCATGTGCGCGGGGCTTTACAGCGACAGCTATTAAGTGCCCTTTCCTGGGTTTCATGTCGTAGTAGTATGTCCTAGTGTGTCATAATCGTCGGCGTTACCGGTGGGGGCGTTGCCACGGGAACCACTCGGAGGGTGGTTACCGTGTTAGGAGGAGGAATTGTATGGCGGTAGCGGAGTAATGTTGCATGATCCACTACGGCAGCTGCTGCGAAGTTCGCCGCCAGAGGAGAGGATTATCGGCAGTGCTTCACTTCTAGAGCGGCGGACTGGAGTGGAGACCTGGATGAAACATGAATATGTGTGGAAAACTAAAAAGAGCGCTCAAGAACTTTACAGATGTGAGGTTGCTCTCATATTCTCTACCAAAACGTATCATAAATCATTAATACCTAAACAGTGGTTATTGAATCTCGCCTTAACCAGTGGTATCCGTCCTGCCAATTTGTTTGGTCTCTCGGGCACAATGCTTGTGCGTCGCAGGAGATTGGAGACACCGACCAGTGCAGTTGAGAAAAAAAAAAAAAGGTTTACTTAAGATTGACGTTTGGTTCCTGTGGCGTAGATGGGGCTAGCAGCGAGGTCTTGTTAGTTGACGTGAACACGAAGAGATGGCGCCATCAGAGGAGAAGCGGTATTGCAGTTTATTTATTTACCCACAGCGCCACATGTGGCGATTAAGAGGGGGGGGGGGGGGGGGTGTAGGTTGTACAAAACGAGGAAATATTGCCGGGGCAGTTACAATGACAATGTAGACAGCTCATTGTCAGTAATAATAACATGTAAAATTAACAATATTCTCGAACACTGTGGGGAAAAACGACATCTTGAAAAAATCGGTTCTTGATCTGAATTCGCGGACTTTATGGTTATGATCAACCCTGTTGGATCTGTAGTATAGATAGAAAATGTACTTCTCTCTAGGAGTAGAAATTCAGTGGCACTATACATTTGGAAAAAATTCAATCCTTAGCTGTCTTCTTCTCCCTTCAAGAGGTTCTCATTCTAATTCCTTTTTTACGTTAGACACACTAATGTGTGTACTATAAATCCCAGAAACTAGCTGGCCGCTAAGTTCTGAACTCTTCCTAAATTCTATCGGTCCATCTTAGCCATTGGGTACATTCTTATTTCTTGTGAAAGACATGTGTACTGTTTCTTGCTAATTTAATTTCATGGGCCACTGTTCGCACCACCGATGCACTGCATTTATGTCTTCCTACAAAGCAAGTGAGTCATGGGCATTTTTCACTTCTTTGTACTACATAGTCATCAGCGAAAAGTCGCATGCAGGGAGTAAGATTTGCTGATATGCTATTAATGAACATAGGAAAAATCAGCGGTTCCAGAACTGAACCTTGTGGGACGCCGGACGTAACGGAAGTTACATTTGAATTGGTTCCGTTTATTGTGGCATACTGATACCTTATACATCAATATTTTTTGATCCATTCAACAACCATCACATTCACATTTAAAGACCACAACTTGTGGACTAATAAACCACAATCTACTACGTCAAAAGCCTTCTTAGAATCTATGAACATGCAGTCAATGATACTACAACAGTCTAGAGCTTCGCATACCTCATGAACAAACTAGGCTAGTTGTGTAATACATGACGTGGCTTGCCAAAAGCCATGCTGGTTTGGATTTAATGCGTGATTCAAATGTTTATTATGTTTGTACATAAGATGTGCTCTAGAAATTTACGGGCATGGGTATACTTACCTCTCTGCATAAACAATTTCACGCAGAATAGTCTTGAGCATACCTTTCACTTGGAGTGTTTTGTGAAGAACAGGCCAAGCCGACAGATGTGTTCCCGCGGTTAGTTCGAAGACTATGTGCACTTTTTGACTGTACGCAACACGTGGCCAAACGCTTCAAGTCATTGTGAGCAAAATGGACGACGCACACTATTCACGAAAAAAAAAAAATCCTGGGTGCTTGCTGAATAAAACGGAAAGTTCATATCACGTAACATTATTACCATTGAAGTCCTTCGTAGGGGCATTGCATAAGGAGTGCGTTTTGATGAAAACATCGTAAATATCGTGGTGTTTAATAATTCAACAAAGCAGTCAGTTACTTGTTCTAAAAATGAAGATTGACCGGTGCTAGCAGCGATGTTAGGGGAAGGCCGCTCCAGTCTGGCGGTTCGGAAGGAAAAGGAGGCGGTGAAGGGAGTGGTCCGAGTACATGGGCGCACAACTTGAAATGGCTCGTGCGATGAGATATGCGTGCTGCTGGTGTGATGTATGGTGCTTGATTAAGGAAATAAAAAATAACATATGATAAAGAGAATGGCTGGAAATGTAACGTCGACATGCTAGCGTTGACAAGCCAGGTTTCGATTTCAGATATGAGACTGCAGTCATATGAGTATGAGTCATGAATGAATCTAACAACACGATTTTCCATTATTACTAACGCGTCGGTTAGGTTTCCTTGATGCAGGTTCCAGATGGAGGATGCGTATTCGAATTTCTACCTAGCAAAAGAGGTATATGGAAGTAATTTCACATGTAGTGCGGTGTTCCGGAGGTTCTGTTTTAAAAAAATTCAGGTTTTATTAGCCGCCAAGATAAGATTAGTGACATGTGGGCGCCAAGAAAAATTGCAGGTAGGGTTACACCTTCATACTTATATGTTTTCACAAGTTCTAGAGGCGTGTGTAAGGGAAGATAGAAGGGCTGCGACGACGAGAGAAAGACATGTATTTACATTTATTCGCATTAGGGGTCATTAGCGAATTGCTGCAACATTCCAAAACACAATCAAGATCGTTCTGGAGTGCAGTTTGATCAGATGTGTTATTAATAGTGCGGTAGAAGACGCAGTCGTCTGCTCACATACGCATATTACAGGACAAACACTGAGGTAAATCATTAATGCATATTAAAAGCAGACACTTGCGGCACGCGAGAAGTTACTGGGAGGAGGCTAGCTTGTGCGTGATTAGGCAAAAATTTCTTTTTCCTGAATAGAGCGTGAGGGTGCAAGTTGAGCAGTTGAAATTTTCGTAGCAAGCATCGGTGGGATGCTTGATCTAATGCTTTGGCAGAATCCGTAATAATCGCGTCAGTCTGTAAGTTTTGTGTCGAGGTTATTACGCAAGACAAAAACGTAAAGAGCTAAATGTGTTTCGTTTCGTAAGAAAATTTTTCCCGAAAACCATGTTGTCAGGGCTGGAAAATGCAATTACAATCTAAGAAAGCCATGATTTGAGAGCAGATGACATATTCTATGATCTTGCATGGGGTGCTTGCTTGTGTGACAGGCCGGCAAATTAATGGAGATTTTGTGTTACCTGTTTTGTAGAATGGAACGACCTTTCCCACTTACCAATAATCCGGCACAATTCCTGAAGAAAGTATCTGTGAGAGCAGCAAGGACAGGTATGATGAAGCCATGTGTCTTGCATTCCTTAGAAGTTTACATTGAATTTCATAAGTGCGAATTGACGATGATGATAGATTAGGTTTCTGGATTATTGATGAAGTTCCGTCTGTGTAAAATGTAATGATTGACATAGTACGTTCAATATTGAGTAAAGGAAAATAATGAAGTAGTGTAGTTTAGCCCAGACACTTCAAGTATCAAGTTTATTTTATTTACATCATTGATGTGGGTAGGTCCGGGCAAAAAGTAATCGCAGATCACTTGAGGGACCCCTGGACCCCATTTACATGACATACAGCAGGAAATATGAGTACTATGTACAAGATTGCAAACATCGGAAGATCGGCCAGCACTATAGAGAAATCTTTTTACACAGACACAGATATACATATAAAAGATTTTTTACACACACAATATATATATATATATATATATATATATATATATATATATATATATATATATATATATATATATATATATATATATATATATATATATATATATATATATATAAGCAGACAAGGTAAATGAAATGAGGGGCTCGTTTGACAAACTTATTTAGGGAGCCAACTGTCACCGAAACCAAGGTGCATAGGGGAATATTTAATTTTTTTATGTGTTGTGTTTATCAGTGTGATGCTAATACTTAAATTAATCTATTGCTTAAAGAAAGTTACTTATAAAGCAGCAGAAAAAACAACCATGCCGCCGGTGGGATCTGAACCCACGACCTCCGAATATTGCGTCCGGTGCTCTACCAACTGAGCTACGGCGACGGCTGTCCAATCTGCTGCTCCCGTGGGTATTGACATATGGGACCCTATTTGGACTTTCTGATAACGAGGTTGAAGGTAAGACTTTATAAGGTTTAGGGGCGTTCCGCGTATGCCGTATAATTCCAGTTTCTGCAGTAAAACACCATGATTGAGGCGGTCGAAAGCTTTTGAAAAGTCTACAAAAATTCCGATACATATTTCTCGATTTTCAATTGCATCCAATATGATTTCTTTTTGCGTTAATAACGCCGTTTCGGTTGATTTCTCGTGGATAAATCCATGCTGGGAAGGAGAAAAAAGATTGAACTTTAAGCAAAAATTAATTATTCTTGTGCAGATTATTCTTTACAATCGTTTTGAAAAGGCCGGTAATATTGAGATTGGTCGATAGTTAGACATATCACTTTTATCTCTCTTTTTGTAGACATAGATAACTTTTGATACCTGCATTAACTTTGGGAATAAACCAGCAGATAGTGCGAGATTGTAAATATGGGTCAGAAGAGAAGCTGTGCTGTCAATTACGTATTTTATCGACGCAATTTGAATGTTGTCTATATCACAAGATCTGCTATTATTTAAGGAGGCAAAAATACTGCAAACTTCATTTTCACTGGTAGGTTCTAAAAAGACACTGTGATCATTGGCTTTTATATTGGGATTTACAGTTTTCGGGGGTGTGTTTTGTGAAACAGCATCCTTAAAAAATGATTGAACTTTTCTGCTAGCTCGATTCCTTCTACCTTATGACCTTTGAGAGTAAGACTAGTAACACCCGCAGAACTTGATTTGCAATCCAGTAGTTTGTTTATTTTCATCCAGACTTCAGCGCTTCCACCCCAATTTTCCCTCATAAACTCGTTATGCAGATATTTGCTTTTTTCATTTCTTAAATGAGTAGTTAATTTATTTCGATACTCTGAATTTTTGTCGATCAGCCAGCGACTTTGTTTTCATAAATTTCTTGAACAACTTGGATTTCTTTTTGATCATCTTTAGAGATTCGCGGTTGATCCAAGGTTTACGATTTCTTCTTGACTTCTTGATTACCTTATCTTTAAAATGTTCATGATATAATGACTTAATACGAGAAATGAATAGCTCATATGCATCATCGGCTGCATCAGAAGAAAATACGTCAGTCCAACTTTCGTTAATAATACTTGAATGAAACGTTTCAAGGGTCACGGGTGTGATGCACTGTGTTGTTTTTACAGCGGGTAAATCAGTTGTTTGCTTTTTGATGCCTCGTACAAGTACATAAATCGGGTAGTGGTCACTAATATCACAGCATAAAACTCCTGAGAAAACACAATTACTATTTATGTTGGTTACAAAAATATCAAGAAAGGTAGCAGTTCGCTTTGTGACACGGGTTGCAGCTTGGGTTAAAATAAGATGGCCACTGGACTCTACCGTTGATCCAAACGTCAATTGAGCAGGAGATGGCTTCAATAAGTCGATATTGAGATCTACACAGAGAATGAGGTTAAGATTTGTTTGATTTACATAATTCAGCAATTGATCTAAAAGACCGATAAAAACATCAACAAAAGAATCCGGTGGTCTGTACATGACTGAAAGCACATTTCTTTGCGACACAACTGTTAAACATTCTACATTGTCACTTATGAAAGAAAATTCGGGTAAAATATCCCAGTATGCATGTTTCATTAGTATTGTCACTCCACCCCCATGTTTAGATGTCCGATTTAGGAAGAAAGGTTTGTAGCTGTCTGGTTTGTAAACTTCAGTGGTGCGTGTGTACCAATTTCAGTCAAAAATATGGCATCGAATTCGAAACTTAATTCATCAATAAAGGCGGATAGTTCGTTTTCTTTATGTCCTGCAGACCGAACAACAGAGTTAAAAACGTCAGCATATTCAGTACCGTAGATTACTTCGTGTGAGTGAGTCATTAGTGAAGGTTATAGCGCGACCTGGGTGACGGTTCATGACTTGCCAAAAGTCTCTTGGTTAGTGCGCAGGAAATATGGGAGTAGTAAGGAACGCTTCGCGCTGGAGATCACAGTCAGATATTCGTTATCGTCTTCAGAGCAGATTTTGGAGGCATTTGCATAGGTTGATATAAGCTGTATTTATCTGTTATTGAGCTCGTTGCAGAATTCAATAGTGGCTTGTGGAGGTCTCCGGAATATTTTCGACCACCTGGGGATCTTTAACGTCCACTGACATCGCGCAGCACACGGGAGCCTTAGCGTTTCGCCTCCAGCGGCAGCCGCGTGTCGATGCAGCAGAAACGCAAAGGCACCCGAATGCTGTGCGATGTCAATGCACGTTAAAGATCCCCAGGTGGTCGAAAATATTCCGGAGCCCTCGACTACCTCCACTACGGCATCTCTTTCTCCCTTTCTTTCACTACCTCCTTTATCCCTTCCCTTAGGTGGCAGTCTGGTCATGTTGGTGAGTCTTGTTGAAATATGTACAGCACAAAAAAAAAAGATAAGGACACAAGGAAGACACATAGAACACACGAGCGCTGACTTGCAACAGTTTATTTTGAACCTTGGACCAGTAACCTTGGACGATTATTCCTTGCCTTAGGTTCAGGTGTCTGCCCAGATGTGAGACAGGTACTGCGCCATTTCCTTTCCCCCAAAACAAATTTTTTGTGGAGTCCTGTACGAAAAACCCAGTAAGACTGCTATTGGTGGTGCGCGACACAGTAACCAGAGTTTTTCGCGTTTGCATGGAATATTAAAAACAGAAAGTAAAAATTGTTGGTTAAATGCTACAAAAACACCACCGCCCCTTGTGGCTTCACGGTTAGTTCTATAAACTTGGAAGTCGAGTAGCTCGGTCAAAACTTCACTCTCAGTGACATCTATTTTGCAGAAGAAAACACAGCGCAAACTAAGACCTAGGACGAAGAGAAATACGCAACAAAAGCTCTGCGATGTGTACTTTTCTTCGTTTTGCGTCCTTCTTGACTCTGCGTTTTTTTTGTAAAAAATGAACGTTAGCCAACAGCCCTACTTGCAGTTCTACTACCAGTGAAGTTATTGTTTAGCCAGGTTTCTGCGTCTTTACTATCCTGTCTTTCTATCCCATCTTTCAACTCTCCTTCTATCTGCACGTGGTAGCGATTGTGGCTCGGCTTGAGCCAGTGAGCAGGCCTGTGCACTTTCCTTCATTACTTCCTGGCAGCAACATACATACATACATACACACACACACACACACACACACACACACACACACACACACACACACACACACACACACACACACACACACACACACACACACACACACACACACACACACACACACACACACACACACACACACACACACACACACACACACACACACACACACACACACACACACACACACACACACACACACACACACACACACACACACACACACACACACACACACACACACACACACACACACACACACACACACACACACACACACACACACACACACACACACACACACACACACACACACACACACACACACACACACACACACACACACACACACACACACACACACACACACACACACACACACACACACACACACACACACACACACACACACACACACACACACACACACACACACACACACACACACACACACACACACACACACACACACACACACACACACACACACACACACACACACACACACACACATACATACATACATACATACATGTTTCTGGTAGAATGAGTAAGTAGCTGATTGTTGATGATATGATGTTAGATACTAGATCACCCTTCGGGAGATAACTGCATACGTTAGCAAAGACTGTGGAAAATGAAAGGTAAGTTCACTAGGTAGTTGTAAGTTGAGTCTTTTTTTTGGATGACGAGATGACTGATACATAGCTTCCTGTACAGTGTTGGATGTTTCGTTAAAAATATACCGTCTAGGGCTGATGCACTAAGTTTTGTAGCGTAGGGAGCACGCAAATAAATTTAGCCTTAGTGAAAGTAAGAAGGTGCTTCCGTGCATCCTCAATTGGGCTTGATAAATCTTCGCCGACACTATACTCTGCTTCCTTCAGCATTCGGCGTTTTGAGAGAAGAGCAACTTTCGTTTCCCAATGCGCAAATTTAACTGCTGTTGAACGAATCCGAATTCCCGTGTGTTTTCCTGAGAGAATTTCCTAACGCATTACAAGTTCGCAAAATACAGGTATTATTACCTTTCTTGAGGCTATAAATTTTCATAACGGTTACAAACATTGTCCGTGTTTTTACACACTATGAGGAAGCTCTTTAACGAAGTATAGTCTCTGTGCAGGTATTGATAGTCTGCGTTACGCTAGCAGACTTACCTCGGCAAGGTAGTGGAACATCTCGGTCTGTACCGTCTAAGGTAGAGGAGCGATGCTTTGAAACGCACCTCAGTAGTGCTTAGCTGAAAAATCGCGTTGTCTCACCTCGCTCCTGGCTTGCAAACTTTGCAAATTCTCTTCTTTGAACGTTAGTATATGGTCGTCAATAGCCAGCAAGGCGCAGAGTACATGTGAAGGATACGGACCCCTTTGAGTTAAACCCGAATTTGAAGCAAAAAACTAATTTACCGCATATTTGTCGTTTTTTTTTGGTTCAAACAGAAACTTCAAACCACAAGATATTGTATTTTAGTTCACACTTTGAATCACCAGTGACTTTATTTTCTGTACAGAAGCTGCCGCGTTAATTGAGGCGCATTGTTCATCGTTGCTGTAAAATCCGAGCGTATTCGGCAGGAAAGGCTGTGAACTGGACAGCTGCTCTCACAAGCAGACTGCGGCGCTGATGCGTTGTTTGCTACTGTTTTATCCGCACACTATCGTCTATTACAAATATGTGTCTACTTTTGGTCGCCTGCAAGGAACTTTATGCATCAGAATGCAGAATTATTGACTTAACTAGATGGTATAGTGATGTGCAAAGTTGCCCGGGGTTGGTGAGCTTCGGAGTGAGGTTGTTCGGACAAAATGCGTGTCTTAGATCAGCAGTGATTTGTCCAGATTATCCTTGTGCTGAGGTTGGTATTGCGTGCAGTCAGACATAATTTATCTGCGGGAATACAAGGACAAGGGTCACACACTTAAATTAGTGTTCTGATTGACAAAGAACTAACTGCAGAACCTACTAGAGTCGGAATTTGCGTGAAGCACAGCAAAACATAGAAGATTTCATTTTATACTTGCTCCAAGACGCGACACGATGCATTCACCTGCTACCGAAAGCGTGCGAAAAAATTACCGTGATCTTCTGGCCGCAGAAGTCCCTGCAAACTGACTTTCCTGCTGATGTTAGCGCAAATTTTGAGAAAACTAGTGAATCTCTATTGCTACGCGCCGCTTGGTATCCTTTAGCAGCGCTTTTTTTGTGTGTGTGCGGCTCAGTGCTATATGTATGTTAATTGTCCTAAAGGATGCATCACATGCGTTTTGTGATATGCAGACACAGCTTGACAGGTGTTCAATTTAGTAAGCTTAAAAGGAAAAGATCATAACAAAGTGGGGTCTAACTAAACATGGCATTGTTTTTTTTTCTGTTTGTTCTGGGACTGAACTTATGCATTGAGCCTACAATAGTAATTCGTTGATGCGACTGGTGCTACACCGCGCCGGTGCTCCACCCTTGTTTATTTGAGTTCTGCTTGGCTGCCTGAGAGAGTCAGAAGCATATTACATTTGTAATTGCACACGAGCCACACATGCTTGCAACTGCCCATAAAACGCTTTCTTTGTGATAGAGCGCCAAGGGGGCACCAATAACCGAAGTGCATCAAATGAAGTGAAATGTCGGAGTAAATGCTCACGCATCAATTTCATTTCTACGATGACGCCAAAATTTGCTGCATCACAGCTGCATTACGGAAATAAGCTCGGCAATGTTTGTCAGTGCCCGAAGGTTTGTAAATCTTTGCTATCATGCAGGCGCGGCCCCGTATCTAGCTCAGCTGTCCCAGTGGAAAGCGCTTACCGCGGCGCACCCTAGAACGCCTCAAGATTATGGTCTATAGGTACATGGGACTAGTGGGATTACGAATGAGCTTTGATGTGTGCATTATAGTACAAAAAAGTATAACTTGAGCATCCCTATATGTTCTGATTAATGCTTTGTGTGCTGTCTCTGCGGCATGCATACTGTGCATCGAGATTTTACTTTGGTTTTAGACTCGAAGGAGCCAGATATTTTGCTTTTAGTGCTGTCGTAACGTTTGGTTTTCTTTGCGTATATTCTTCACTAGGGCAGGTTGGTTTAAGAAAAAGGAGCACCTGGCTCGGAGAACCAGTGTCATCATCTTTTCAATCAAAATCAGAAATGTGTTGTTGTCGACGTTCCAGATGGAGGCCTTGCAGAAAAAAAGCTTTACTTGAACAGCTTGACGGGTTCACGTACACAAATCAGAGTGTCTTGAGGGCATCAGTAAAGCAAAAGTAAATACGAAAAACATTTCACTGTCAAGATTATTCTGCAGTAGTGATGTATACTAAATAAGCCAGGGTTTGCTATAGAATGGTGGAAAGAGATAAAAGTGGACCGAATTGTAGCAATTTATCAGTTATGGCAATATGTACTGCAAACGTTCTTGCCAGTAACTCGACCTTCGCGTGGGTACTTATGAGAGTTTTCAAACTTTCTCTTGCACTTGGATCAGATTGCGCCGATTTTGGAGCGCAGTTCTTTAGCACCCGTTTGTGGGTTGAGCGGCGTCGCTGCCTTCGGTGTAACTGAGCTAAACCACAAATAAGTAAATGAATAAAAATAGACACTCCCACGACTGGGACTCGAACCCGCGGCGCCGCGAAAAAAACACAGCTTGGCTGATCATGGTAGAGAACACCAGGCTACCGTCGCAGCCGATGGCGTCGCGTGTTAATCTGTAACGCACTCACGCGCTGTGCATTGTAAATCGTCGTTGTCTTCTACTATTAGTGCTATTAGTGCTATAGAACTTATATATGTATTCTCGCGCGGTGTGCTTTGCACATCGTCTTCTTCAGCTAATACTATCACTGAGCAAATATTCCCGCCAGACGTGCTGGCGGCCCAGCAAAGTGAAAAAATGAGCCCACAGAGAGCCTGAGACACCGACAGAGCTGCGCTCAAATTTCAAATTATAGATAATCGTAATCATTCTTAGAATTCTTTGAAATTGTGGTAGATTTACCGTTAAAGGCATGACACAGGCAGCATTGGCACAGATTATTTCTTGGAATCTCTACAAATGTACTAACGAAAATTATTGATGCTGCGGTAGGAAGCGCTGTGGTTATGTTGGGTATAATTTTTGTGATAGGTAAACATGTTCTACATTGATGAACGTTCTAATTCCCAATACTAGTGGGAGCAGTTGAAATGCACATGAAAAGATGTTTTCTATGGCGAAAACTTGTCTGTGAAAAGTTGGTTTATTGTGCGACCTACTGCTCCAGTCAATCGACCTATTTCGAGTAGCATGATTAGACTTGAATATTGCATGACAGACTTCTGGAAAGGATGAAACCAGGAATATTGACACGCTCGACTCTCTCAGGGCTTTGAGCATTTATTACGATATCTTGATGTGGAAGTAAGTAAATGCCACTTTTTTACATCAACATAGCTAATATGTTTCGTTTTCATTTCTCTTCATTAAATTGAAGTATAATATTGTATTGTTTTACAACGGGATAAATACTTTAGCCTTAGAAAGTAATGCTCGTTACGACTATGTAGATAATTATTTTGAATGCAGAGTAAAGCCGGCAATATCAATCGGATAAAAAAAAAGTGGATTATTTTCCTTTCGCTCGTCATAATGAACAACTCTAGCCCTACAGTTGATCATCATTATCAAGCTGATTACACCTACGGAGGACAAGGGCCTCTCCAATATCTCTCCAATTAACCCTGTCCTGTGCTGGCTGCGGCCACCTCCTCCCAGCAAACTTGTTTATCTCATTGTTGCTTTTGATTTCCAGAACTCAAACGGAAAAAGAATGTCAGAAAAAAATCTAGGAATTGTAATATCTAAAGAACTACAAAAGTACACAGGATATAGTGAAGCGCTATTGGCAACTGGATTTTTTGTATACAACCACCCAAGGAGTACCACCCAAGAGGAGTTGAACATTTGAGAGTGAGAGCACGCAAAAAAAGAACAATATAAACACAAATACGACTGGAAGCCAAACAAATGAAGCCTGTGACAACCAACTACAACTGTAATTTTTTTTAGAAATCATTTTTAGGCAATGCGATTCGGCAACCAGCATTCCTCACATTTGTTTTTTTATTTTATTAGTACATATTTTTTCTTATTTGTCCTCAAGACCCAAGTTGATGATTTTTTACTACGTTCTTTATATTAGCTTTACAAAAACATCCAGGGTCAATTTTACACCTCAACTGGCTTCTATCCGGGGGGTTTTTTCTTGCTATGTCTTGCTTAATTATTGTTAAGAAACCCCTATAGATCTATGATTTGACTGAATGTTTTTTCTCTATTTTTCTCCTCGCATTTCTATCGTAGTCAGATGCTTGTCACATATTGATTATTAAGTTTTTCTGCATATTTTTAATCTCAGGTCTTTTTCCTGTGTGAAAACATTGGAAGGTACCTCTATATGTCACCGATAAAGACGGTGCACCACAAAACCAAGTAATCATAATAATAATTGGTTTTTGGGGAAAGGAAATGGCGCAGTATCTGTCTCATATATCGTTGGACACCTGAACCGCGCCGTAAGGGAAGGGATAAAGGAGGGAGTGAAAGAAGAAAGGAAGAGAAAGGTGCCGTAGTAGAGGACTCTGGAATAATTTCGACCACCTGGGGATCTTTAACGTGCACTGACATCGCACAGCACACGGGCGCCTTAGCGTTTTTCCTCCATAAAAACGCAGCCGCCGCGGTCGGGTTCGAACCCGGGAACTCCGGATCAGTAGTCGAGCGCCCTAACCACTGAGCCACCACGGCGGGCCACAAAACCAAGGTGTTTTTACAGTTTTGTAAAAAGGAACTATCAGTTAAGACCGCTAAAGGACTCTTCTCCACAACGAGCGAGAGGCCGCCATGGCTGCCGAGCTGCCACCGCCTACGTTCCGACGACCAGCACAGTGCCGCTAGGTGTCCGCTCCTTAGCGCCAGAGGCAGTTCTGCACTTCACCTGCAATCAATTTCTTCGTATTCCTGTCTCTGTTTTCCTAGGCTTTGCACTTCCGTAAAATTCTGTACCGATTTCGCAGCGAACAAAAGTCGACGTTATATGACTCTCCCCTATTGAGCAAACAGAAAGGTGCTGTTTATTTTCCCAACCAGAGGAAGTTACTTTTCATTGTTGCTGTAGCCTCTCGCCAACGCTCTACACGAAGCGACAAGCGTTGCTATATATAACCTCTCAGAGAGAATCCTGTTCATAGTTGCGAGGCATTTGCTCAGTCGCAAACTTTTAACCAGGTTACGTTCTCCTGCAGGCGCTGGTCCTCGTGCCGGTGCCAGTGTCGCCAAGCAAACACTACCGTCGCTCTTTTTCCCACGAGACTACGGTTTGCGTGGCCACGCGCTGAAGCGGAGTGCCGATTTCCGGCTGCATGGGGGGGAGTAAACACTCAGCGATGAAAGAAACTAAGGATAGGAGGCGCAAGCACCAAGGGAGGACTAATTCACCGTTAACGCAGGGACAGCGGAAGGGAAGAGCGTTCGCCTATTGCCCTCAAGGCACTCGCGTTGAAGGTGAATAGTTTCTGCATTCCCTTTCAGACTACAGGCTACGTGCTGAATGCCACCGCTCTTCCTTGAGTGTTTAAGAGTTCGGTTCTTCCGAGCAAGCCGGCCCGCTCTCCCAAGGTTTTCGTACTGCTGGCCGTTTGTAATTTAAACTTGAAAATATTGAAAATTCATTCAAATTTTGCGAGTTGAAGTTACAGTAGGCCTGTTTAATGCACTCGATTGTGGAGCCACGAAAACATGAGATTAAACAATTAGAAAATATAATCAAGCGAGCTCTAATTGACGATTGTCCACTGTTGTAGTCGTCCTGATTTTTCTTTACTAAGCTACTAGCTGCAACCGTACTCTAAGAGAGATGAAATTGTGCAACGAATTTGATTGCCTCAAATGGAAGCATGATGTCATATTGGCATGAAGATTCATGAAGTTTTCGGTACTACATATATGTAAAATCCCCTTTATTAAATTTTTGACATTTCTAACATAAGTGTTCGCGCTTTATATACGGCGCTGTATTATAGCTTTAAGATCTACCCAGCTTTATTTATTTCAAATTCGAATTATTTTCAATGCATGAGAATTAAAGGTCATTGAGCAGACAGTAAACAACCCTTACAAACATTTCTCCAGACAGTATATAGAGTGTCCCTAGACATCTGTCTATAAAGTCTATAGACTCTCTGTCGACAAACCTAGAGAATAGTCTGTAGGCAGTACAAATCCTATAGACAGTCTATATATAATCTATAGATTTATGGCCATACACTTTTAGTAGACTTTTTCCTATAGACAGTCTATAGACTATAAATGCACAAAAAGGAATATCTGTAGGAAGGCAATAGAGTCTGCAAGAAGTCTATAGACTGTATATACAGCATTTTTATAAGGGAAGACCTCAATTGCACACAAGGGCACCTAGTGCGTTACAACTGAGTCGTCCGCCTATCTCGGTTGTATTCTTGGTTGCTTTTTCCGGAGTTTCTCAAGACAACATTCCGCACTCCTGTGTAGTTGGTACCTCATGCACTCCGCAGTCTTGACGCTGTGTTCGTTGTGTGCCTATAGGCGGGCACTGCCGATGTTACTGCGTCTGTGCGCATTTTTAATGCGATATCATTAAAACTGCGGTTCTGCGGAAAATCTGACGCCGTAGTCGGCGTCATAGTCAGTGTTGTGAGTGAGGTAGGCCTGCGCGCCTCATGGAATGAACATCAGCATTGCGAAAACAGCTTCGGAGGGATCGTCCCGAGATCCTCTGGCTTTTTGGGGGTCTTTAGGCAGCGTGAAGAAGTGACACTATGGCCGGGAAGGTAAACAAAGCACATCAAAGCACAAAACTAACCGATTGGCAGAGACAAGGAGACAGCCCAATTTCGTCTTCATCCAGGAAAAAATCCCCGGAGAAGCAAACAAGGTGGGTTACATCTTCCTTGTGACGTCTTCTCAGCTTGCCCACCCGGTTTAGAGCAAACTGAGCACCGTGGCAGGTGGCAGCTAAATTAATGGTTGATCGCGAGAGGTTGCTCGGGGAAATCAACCTGGGTTGCTCAAGCCCCACTGATGGCAGCACCTGCCATCGCAGGGCAGTGGCACATCGCTAAACCGCTGCACAACTGCGCGAGGAGTGGTATCAGACGTTGGGATCTATGATTATTGTGACGGAACAGGGGCCGGCGAATTGTGCAGTCGCGCGGGAAGCAGAGCACGCGCCAGGCCGTCCGCCGTTAAATCATCCTCTAACCATCGGCATCTCATCTCTTTCATCGGCTTGCCGTCACGTAACATTTGGTGGAGGTGCTTGGATCCCTTCATCGCCATCCTGGTCTCGGAGCTTCGGCATCCTGCGCCAGCCGTGTCGTCGGCCATTTGTACCTGGTCCACCCCGCCCAGTCCGCCCAGTCCGCCAGACCTGAACCGAACTCGCCGCTCACCCCAGCTCCGTCCCCCGCCCGGACCACAAGACACGACGAGCTGACAATGTTGCCGCAACCAGAATGACCCGACCGACCCGAGACGCTGCCCACACGTGAGGGCACCGCCCCTCTGCCCCTGCCCTACGGTGCGTCCAAAGACCTCTGCCGTCAGCTCCTGGCACCCTGCGGCCCGGACGCTTCGTGGACCCCGACTCATTCGCCGATCGTCTCATCCACCGTGTTGACAAGCCCGTCACCTCCTTCTATATCAACCATTTTTTAAGACCATCGTCATGTACAGCATTTCATCTTCAGTGCCGATCTTCTGGTTCGCGATCGGGACGATCCCCCGGCGGCACCGGGTAGTGTGACGGAACAGAAGACGACGAATTGTGCAGTTGCGCGGGCAGGAGTGCTCGCGCCAGGCCCTTCGCCATAAAATATTACTGTAACCATCTGTCATCTCATCTGATTCATAGGCTTGCCGTCACGTAACAATAGGAAGTCGAGAATGACCAATTCCGAATATATGTGCATTATCTTAACTACATCGCGTCATACGTTTAAGGTCCCCTCAATTTTTTGGCGAGGCTTTTTCTGGACACAGGGAGGAGCCATTAACCTTAATATTCGAATCTTTGGCGGGCTCCATTGTAAGACGGCCTTATGAATTCGCAAAGCAAACAAAAAAAGAAGTCATCCTCGAATGCAGGCTGACTGTAGGAAAAGACCAATCTTAATGGGAATAGGTAGATGCGCTGATTTGAATGGCCATAAGCCATGCTGAATGTCTGTTCGAAGTAATTTCTGGATATTGTAAAGTTCTCTCTGATCACAGAGCGCCGTCCGCGATGCCGCCCAGCCCCGCTACTTCGGCATGTACCCCTAGATTGCAAGATCACTCTTCGCTGCCCTGAAGGTCGAAAGTCGGCGTGAAAGGAGCACAGTTGTTTTCTTTTCCAACAAACCACAGGGTTTTTCTAACGTTCCCAGGCCAGGTGGTGTGCTTTTTAGTACTGCAGTCTGGGAACGGTCTTGATGTAAAACTTTGTATGAAGAGTAATGAACTTAAAGCGCACGTGAAGCTGCTGTTATGAACGGGATGCACTCCAGCCAAAGTACATTAAGGCGCAGATTCCATCGACCAGGATGACCATGGTGGCGGCGACAGCAACGGCAATTTCGACGGCGTCAGGTGGCCGACGACCCCATATAAGGATGCGTCCTTGGGAAAGAGCCTGTGGAATTTTTCTCACTCTTAGCTCGGTAGGAATGATTTTCTCTTTGACTGGTTCCCGGAGAAGGGCGCCTGGGGCAGCGACCGACGACGGACAGACGAAGGGGGAATAAAAGTACGGCACTTCAAGTAATTAACCGTGTCTGACAGGAGCCGGCACGAGCGGAGAGAGCTCGCCGCAGTTCAGGCCCGCGGCGCTGCAGTGACCACAGGTGTTTTTGATGGACACGTGCCGCTTGCAATACTGTTGCACCATTGTGAGAAATAGCAGCGGACTTGTGATTTCTCCTGGATCTCATTCCCACGGGTGACTCCGCTTGCCACAGTGCTGTGCAACTTTTCCCATCTTGCGGTAATGTGACACGTGTTAGGTGGCCACCGCCTGATGAAGGGGCGGAAGCGTAGGGGGTTTAAGGAGCGTACTGAGTGAGAACGAATGCTCTGGGCCCTGGCGACAAGGCTCATCTAGCCGCCCGACGCATGAACTCTTAATGTTTTGACTGTTAAGTTTTCCCTTCATATGTCAATAAGTTTCTTCAAAAGTGTCATTAAACCCACATGTTTTAGTTTTCCCAAACTTCAAGTTCCATCTTTCATCAGCCCGAAGGCTCGGACACGCTACCCAGTGGAGCCCGAGTTCGAGTTGGCCTGTGCATCACGACAACTGGTGGGGGCGGTGGGATGCTGCTACCGGAGTCGTAACACTGCCAATAGCCTCCGGGATGACGATTAGACTTCTTTGCATCCTCGACAGAGTGTGAGCTTTGGAGGATATATTGTAAATGCGCCCGTAAGCAGCTCAAAAGTGGACCCGGTTGTCTGGGTTCTTTTGACCATTCCTGCACATTTACTTATTCTGTACATGTCGCGCTCTCGTTTAGCCCGATAGTTCGGTGAGTTATCTACTACTGAGAAGAATTTGAGCTCGAGAGGAACCACTGTATGCGACATGGCTTAGTCTGAATCCTTGTGTCGTGGCACAGACAACGCTACTTATACTGCCAGGGCTGCATCGAAGGGCGGCGCAGCGGTTGCTTTGACACTACTGCTTTTTGTAATGTAAGCTGAACTAAGAATTCCGAATCTGGGCTTTCGGTAAAAGCCATCGAATTCCATTTGAGTAAACGCAGTGATATTATGAAGCTTATCGAATATCTAGAACTCACGACGCTAATTATGAAGTACTAAAGAACACAAAAACCTCAGATGTCATTTTGTCTCTAAAATCCTAGCCGTCTCTTTAACTTGTATTGGTGCCGGCGATTGGAAAGTAAGTAATTTTATGCCGGTTCCGAAAAAAGGTCAGCCATCTTGATGTCTAGGCTACCACCCCGTATCAATCACAGGTGTAGCTTCAAAGTTAATAGAACACATGCTCTACTCGAGCATCATTAAATTTTTGACTGAAATAAACTTGTTTCAGTATAGTCCGCATGGTTATTTAAAAGGATTATCTTGCGCATCTCAACTAACATTATTCCTTAACGACCTAAGTTACCTCCCGTGACGTTAACATACCTATCGACTCAGGTTATATATACTTCTAAAAGCACGTCATGAAGTCCCTCACAGGCATGTGTTTTTGAAAATTTCTTATTAAATACTAATTCTTCAGTTTTGAATTGGCTGCATTCCTTCCGCGCAAACAGACAGCAGTTCGTCTACGCCAACAAGTGTTCATCCCAAGAGCCGCAAGTCATCTCCGAATTTACATTACCGACCAGTCAAATTATATATCTTCTAATATCTTTTGTTTGCAGATGACTATACATAGCAATTTAGACACTACATCACATTAAATCATGGCGCGGTAAGTGGTTAACGGCTATCCACCCTAGCAAAACATAATTAGTATTTTTCCACAGAAGGCCGTCTCACTCCTCTCCTCACTAGTTTGTATTTGGCCCGGCTGTCTCCTTTGCTCCCTCGTGCAAATATCGAAGCATTAACCTAACTCGCGACTTCCCTTGGTCAGATCACACATTTGCACTCATTAACGACGCTAACCGAAGTCTAGCATTCTTCTCTGCCATTTAAAACAAGCTTCCCCTCGGTACAACTTAGTGTTGATTTCACTTTCGTTCGACGAAAATCACAATACGCATGCACCATTTGGTACCCAGATTTATTTATTGTAACTATATCTACTTCACTAGCGTATCTAACCTGAAATCAGAAGATAGCCTTCCAGCTCTCGTCCTACGGCGTAAAATTTAAAGCCTTTGTTTGTTCCACAAATCATATCGATCATAACTGCCCAGCTACGCTGTCCTTCCCTCCCACCGGCGTTCTTAACCTAGCAGACAGAATAAATGCGTTTACCAGCCGCATGCCAATACTCTTAGCGAAAGACCGGAATAACCTTGCGTGTTCACTCTGCGAAATGCTCAAATTCTCGGCGAATTTTCGGCATGCGCTTATCCGCCTCATCAGTGACTACAAAGTGAGAGAAAATTTCAGCTAGCGCTAAAGTTCCTTGAATTTTTCATATTTTGTTGGAAATGCAGCTCTGTTTCAGATGGTTTTTTACAGCTGCCAAGAGCCCACCCAAGTTATTTCGCTTTAGAAAACGCACACAAAGAAGGTGAAAAAGGGAGCCTTGAGTAACCCTGGTGCAAGAACAATATCCATTGAACGAAAGATTTGCTGCAGTTGTCATTTATTGATAAATGACGTGATATGCGAAGTCAGAACTCACTGACAAGAAGATCGCTTTAGATAACTTTTAAAATAGTTCGAAAAAGACAAGGACGGAGACAAAAGACGAACGCACAAGCGCTGTGCGTTCGTCCATTCTCTCTATCATTGTCTTTTGCACGCTGCTTTAAATATGATCTGCCACCAACTCCACAAGCTTCTACGTTGAGCGTTTTAGAGTCGCTTTGGGACGTTAAACCCCCATAAACCAAACCAAAGTCTCTGGAGCAGGTGATCCGCAAACGAAACAGATAGCTCTATTATTAGCTGCCGGCTGCAGTCTACCTTTGTGGAGGTGAAAGAAGATAATTTTGACTACGAGCTCACAAGTGCAGCCTCTCACTGGTGGCTTATAATGGAGATATCTGCTTCTTTTCCGGATCACGCGCTTCAGGGACGTCAGTCTGTGACTGTCCACCCTTCCAATTGTTTGGCCATATCAAGCGAGCGTCGACGTTTCCCTTGATCAGCACCCTATGACGGAGGAAACCGGCAAACTTGGCGAGAGTTTCCGCATGCGCATGGAGCACATACCCGGGCGACCGTTGTTTGCTAGAATGTTCCCAAAGCAGCACTAAGCCCCTCCGATTATTTCCTTAGGTTATTGCGCTGCTTGTCATAGCCGCCCTCAACAGCCCGAAGAGGGCAAGTGAAACCTGCAGAGAGCAGCAGCAGGCTCAGCGGTGCACGATCGAGTGTCAACAAACTGCATTTGGCTTTTTGTTGTTTGAAAAGTTCGCCGGCACTGTCGTTCACGCGCACGGAAAAATAAGGGCCTCACAAGACTCATTCCTTCTCAGACAGCAATGGAAAACTTTTTTTGAAGTTTTTTTTATATGCAGAATACCAAAGTGTTAAAACAAGCACCGATTGACAATGCGGACCATAGCCATAGAGCAGCATAAAGACTATGAGTGGATACGCTGGCCCTTTCGTGGCCGGGCTCGGTGTTCCCCGCGTGCGCCAGATGGGTTTGAACATGCTAAAAATGAAAAGTAGTGGTGAGAGAATACGGTAGTGAAATTGTTGCCTCCGAGATTTGGTGGCGCTTGGCGGCCGTCTCTAGGGCTGGTGCGCTTCCTCTGCTGCGCTAGGTGCGCTCAGATCAAAAGCCGGCCTCAGGGGCCTATTGTAGTGCCTTCTCTTATCCAGTTTACTGTATGTTCCTCTATGCAATAGCCGTTGAGTAAAGTTCTGGCAAAAAAAAAAACAAGAACAAGCGGCACGTTGATTACGAGATACGTTCGCGAAACGTTTAGCTTGCGGTTAGGGCTTACTGCCACGACCCTTATCCTGGACTGTGGTGGCTCGTATGAGAAAAAAAAGGGGGGTGCGGGCAGTTTTAGGAACATTCTAGCAGGCGACGGTGGCTCTGATTATGCTGCACTCTTATGCTGCACATGCTGCACGGTGGCTTATGCTTCACTCTTGCCGGGTCTGCCAATTCGCGTCACCATTGGGCACTGGTTTAGAGAAAGGCCGACGCTCGAGCGATATTGCTCAAAAATTGGAGGAGGGAACTGTAAAAGTGGCATCGGGGCTTAAAACCACGCCGTATTGAGAACAGCCGCAGTTGTCTGATAATTCAAGAGTACAAAGCAAGCTAATCTAGCGCATACAATCGAGGGGTAACACGTTCCCCACGTATCTCAAACCTGTAGTCCGATTGTAGAAGAGAGCGTTAAGAATCATTACCTAGTCAAACTCAGCTACGGGGCAGAAATACGAAAGCTAACTAAAATGGTTCAGCTTAAGTTAAGGAAGCTAACTAAAATGGTTCAGCTTAAGTTAAGGGCAACAGAGCTAGCTATGGAAATAAAAACGATAGGTGTATCGTTAAGAGTCCGGAAGTGGGCATAGCGGGTTAGAGAACACACTCAGGTTAATGTCATCCTAGTCATAATCAATACGAAGAAATGGGCTTGGGCAGGGCATTTATTGCCAAGGCAAGATAACCGCTGGTCCTTAAGGATAACGGAGTGGATTCCAAGAGAAGGCAAGCGTAGCAGGGGGTGGCGGACAGTGAAGTGGGCGGATCAGATTAAGAAGTCATCGGGGACACAGTAGCCGCAGCTGTCAAAGGACAGGGTTATATGGAGAGACTTGGGAGAGGCCTTTGCCTTGTAGTGGGCGTAGTCAGGCTGATGATGATGATGATGTGCTACGCAGCAACATCTTGAATTCCTCTACTTTCCCTCTATTCTTCTGTTCCCTCTTCAAGTAACAGATAATTTTAGACTTTACCATTCAGTGGTCGCTACAACGGACCTTTTTGAGTTCCTCCACATCCTGCACGCTGCCAGTGTGATCACAGAGCATGAAGTCTATTTCACATTTAGTCTCGCCATTGGCGCATTGGCGCTGTGACACGTCCCCTTCACGTTCTATTGTTTCCGAAGAAGGTATTCGTGATCCGTTAATTTATTTCCGTCTGCGAACTTCAATAATAGCCCCCCCCCCCCCCCCCCTGCTACTCCTGGTGTCTATGCCATAGTCGCCTATCATCTGGTCCCCGGCCTGCTTCTTGCCTACTTTTGCATTGAAGTCGCCCATCAGTACAGTGTACTGCGATTCTACTTTGTTCATTGTGGATTGTACATCTTAATGGAAGCTTTAAACGATCTGGTCATCATGGCTTGATGTAGGCGTGCAGGCGTGCACCATCTTCAGCTTGTACCTCTTCATTAAACGTAATTACGGTTGCTGCCACCTACTCGTTAATATTGTAGAACACCTCAATGTTGCCAGCTGTTTCCTGATTGATGAGGAGTCCCACACCTGTCCGCTAATCCACAATAGCACGGCATGTGCCCGCCCCTCGGCACTGTTTAGGCCTCATCTGTCTTTCTAAACTCACTAAGCCCTATGACATCCCATTTAATAATACCCGTTAGTTCCTCTAACAGCAATGCTAGGCTAGCCCAATTGGATAAGAATCAAGCGTTAAACAAATTGCCAGGTTCAGTTTCCAACGGCGACCTGTCCAGAGGAAGAAATTCTTAGCACCCTCTGCAGCGTCAAAGGTCAGTTGCTCCGCAGCCGCTGGCGAGTGAGGGCCGAGGGTTACTTGGTTTGTTCATAGGGTGTTGTGGTGAAGTACTACACGAGGGTAGACGAATACTGCTCTAATGATAGAGTGCCTTGTCGATTCTGGTCATCGAGACCAGGCCGCACACCGGGCTTGGTTATGCAATTACATCGACACGCGGAGTTTTTTCTTTTTTTAAGCCCGGTAGAGAATTACGCAGCACCGGGATTCGAATCCCTGTCCTCTTGAACGTGAGGCAAATACTTTACCTCAACGCCATCGCTGCCACAGTTGGGATGAGACATTACAGGACGAAAAAGGACAGAAGAGGGTATTGCGTGCCATTTTGTTTTTTGTTGTTACTTGGTGTCTATCCTGTTTCTCATCCACTTACTCCAGGGCTCGGCGAAAGCTCATCTGTCGCATACACTCACTGTGGAAAGAGACGCAGCCCATTTGTGCCCGTTGAAAACCATAGCGCAGTCCCTACTTCTCGAGTCATCCCTTGTCCGATTAATATTTATCATAAACTGCACATCTCCAATCAAAAATGTTAACTTTAACCCAACGTTTCGAAGCCGACTCGGCTCCTTCATCAGGGGAGACTAAGGGCAGTAGCTAGCGTCTTTTAAGTATGGAGCGGAGGGGGGGGGTGAAAGAACGACAGCTGTGTCGCGCAAGACGCGGGGAAGTGTAAGGGTTTTAGGCTGTTAGTCACGCTGGCACACTGCAGGGAGGTGCTGAATGGCGACTTTTTTTCGTTGCGTTGAAGAGCGAAGTCCCTGGGCATATACTGGAGCAGGTTTCCTTTTGTGCGGTTGATATTGTTCGGGCTGGTTTGGATATGCCAGGATTAAGGAAGGAGCCTCTTGTGGTAATTTGTTTCGGTTCCGAGGATGCGGGTGTCTTCAAAGTTTTTTCTATGGTCGGAGTCCTCGGAATGTTCGGCTACTGGATTGCCCTCCCTTGCGAAATTGCGGACGTCGTTCTTATGTTGCCGAATTCTTTCTTTGAAATTTTTGGCTTCGCCGATGTAGCTTGCGTCGCAGTCGGCGCATGGAATTTGGTAGACAATGCCTTGGGCTCTTTCTCTCGGCAGCCGGTTTTTGGGAACAGGTAGGCAACAGTGTTTATGGGCTCGTGCGCAACCTGGAGACCCGATTTTTTCAGGATTCGGGTGATGGTTTCGCTGACACCTCTGACATAAGGTAAAGTGACGTATTTTGGTGGTGGCGTTGGTCTTTGTGCGTTGATTTTTTGACGAATGTTGTGTTTTTGACGTCGAATGGTTTTTTGAATAAAGTCTCTTGGGTAGCCGTTCATGATGAGTTCTTTGAATATCGTGCGTTGTTCTTTTTTTTTTTCTGTCAAGTTCTGTGCTGCAGTGTATCTCAACTCTTCTGAACAGCGTCTTCACCACTGATACTTTATAGACTGTCGGGTGGTTCGAAGAGAAGTCGAGATACCGGCCTGAGTGGGTTGGTTTGCGGTATACGGAGAATCGAAGGGTATTGTCGTTTCGGGACACGAGGACGTCCAAAAACGGCAGGGAGTTTTCTTGCTCCACCTCTAGCGTCAACTGAATGTTAGGTTCTACGGAGTTTAAATGACGAATGAAATTTTGAGTCTCAGATTTTTTGATGACGGCGAAGCAGTCGTCAACATACCTGAGGAAAATCTTTGGTTTCGGGTGGAATGAGCTGAGGGCTCGCTGTTCGACGTGTTCCATTGTTAAATTGGCCATGATGACAGAGATGGATGCTCCCATTGGTGTTCCTTTCACTTGTCGGTAAAATTCCCCGTTTGACGAGAAGTATGTGTTTGATAGTGACAACTCCAGCAGGCGGCACACATCATTTACACTCAGCGGGGTTCGTGCGCTGAGTGTGTCGTCGCGTTGTAGGGCGTCACGGGTAGCGGCCACCGCAAGCTTCACGGGGATGTTTGTGAAAAGGGACATCACGTCGAAGGAGACAAGGCTTTCGTCGGCCTCAGGGGTGGCTTGGGACACCAGTTGTGTCCTAAGCCGACTGTTGGGTTGGTCGTTCTTGGGACACCAGTTGTGTCCCAAGAACGACTGTTGTGTTGCCCTTGTCCAGCGAACACTACAGTCGTTCTGGACAGACGGGACTACGAAAAGAAAATATCCACCTTGCTCAGCAGTCAAGACTATGCAAAATTGAAGAACCCCACAACCACTACCCAAGCAAGGCTAAACGAAACATTGAAAGAATAATAATAATATGTTTTTAGGGAAAGGAAATGGCGCAGTATCTGTCTCATATATCGTTGGACACCTGAACCGCGCCGTAAGGGAAGGGATAAAGGAGGGAGTGAAAGAAGAAAGTAAGAATTAGGTGCCGTAGTGGAGGGCTCCGGAATAATTTCGAACATCTGGAGATCTTTAACGTGCACTGATATCGCACCCCACACGGGTGCCTTAGCGTTTTTCCTCCATAAAAACGCAGCCGCCGCGGTCGGGTTCGAACCCGGGAACTCCGGATCAGTAGTCGAGCGCCCTAACCACTGAGCCACCGCGGCGGGGCAACATTGAAAGAAGTATTCGAAAAACACCCCACCTTCCGAAACCTCTACCTTCAGTTATTGAGCACCAACGGATCGGCTCCAGCATTCTACGGCCTGCCCAAAGTCCACAAACCGGGGATCCCTTTGCGCCCGATTGTCGACTTCCGGTGCTCCCCTCTTCGCTCGTTGTCAGAATACCTTTACAAACTAATATCCCCAATCGCAGGAAAAACAGCGACCCATATCCGTCATTCCAGTCACTTCATCGAACTGGTGTCCCAAGCCACCCTTGAGGCCGACGAATGCCTTGTCTCCTTCGACGTGGTGTCCCTTTTCACAAACATCCCCGTGAAGCTTGCGGTGGCCGCTACCCGTGACGCCCTACAACGCGACGACACACTCAGCGCACGAACCCCGCTGAGTGTAAATGATGTGTGCCGCCTGCTGGAGTTGTGCCTATCAAACCCATACTTCTCGTCAAACGGGGAATTTTACCGACAAGTGAAAGGAACACCAATATGAGCATCCATCTCTGTCGTCATGGCCAATTTAACAATGGAACACGTCGAACAGCGAGCCCTCAACTCATTCCACCCGAAACCAAAGATTTTCCTCAGGTATGTCGACGACTGCTTCGCCGTTATCAAAAAATCTGATACTCAAAATTTCCTTCGTCATTTAAACTCCGTAGAACCTGACATTCAGTTCACGGTAGAGGTGTAACAAGAAAACTCCCTGCCGTTTTTGGACGTCCTCGTGTCCCGAAACGACAATACCCTTCGATTCTCCGTATACCGCATACCAACCCACTCAGGCCGGTATCTCGACTTCTCTTCGAACCACCCGACAGTCCATAAAGCATCAGTGGTGAAGACGCTGTTCAGAAGAGTTGAGACACACTGCAGCACAGAACTTGACAGAAAAAAAAGAACAACGCACGATATCCAAAGAACTCATCATGAACGGCTACCCAAGATGCTTTATTCAAAAAAACCATTCGACGTCAAAAACACAACATTCGTCAAGAAATCAACGCACAAAGGCCAACGCCACCACCAAAATACGTCACTTTACCTTATGTCTGAGGTGTCAGCGAAACCATCGCCCGAATCCTGAAAAATTGGGTCTCCAGGTTGCGCACAAGCCCACAAACACTGTTGCGCTTTGCCTACCTGTTCCCAAAGACCGGCCGCCGAGAGAAAGAGCCCAAGGCATTGTCTACCAAATTCCATGCGCCGACTGCGACGCAAGCTACATCAGCAAAACCAAAAGTTTCAAAGAAGGAATTCGGCAACATAAGAACGACGTCCGCAAATTCGCAAGAGAGCGCAATCCAGTAGCCGAACATTCCGAGGATTCCGACCATAGAATGAACTTTGAAGAGACCCGCATCCTCGGAACCGAAACAAATTACCACAAGAGGCTTCTTCTGTAATCCTGGCATATCCAAACCACCCTGAACAACATCAACCGCACAAAAGGAAACCTGCCCCCAGTATATGCCCAGGGACTTCGCTCTTCAACGCAACGAAAAAAAGTCGTCATTCAGCACCTCCCTGCAGTGCGCCAGCGTGACTAACAGCCTAAAACCCCTCCCCCGCGTCTTGCGCGACACAGCTGTCGTTCTTTTCACCCCCCCCCCCCTCCCCTTCATACCTAATGTTGAATTCCAATGGCAGATCGAGAGGGCTCCGCCAGATCACGAACGGAGCGCGTAGTTCAGGCGGAGATCACTCCCTCCCATTTTGCCAATGGAATGCATGCGCTCCCGTGGGGGCACTTCAGCGCAAGAATAGCTCGAAGCGCGGCCTCTCGCTTCACCAGCGATTCGTCCTTGCCGCCGCTCTGTCTCTCACGTTCACGGCAAACAAAAGGCGCATGAAGCTTTCGCTTTGTGTGATGATGCCCGCACCACAAAATTCTAGTGATGAAAGGCGCCAAATTTTCAGATTGCTTCCTTATTTACAGAGCTGCTAGGCTTAGAGAGTACGCGTCGTCTGACGTCAGAAAGCGCGGGAGGTTCAAACAAGTCAACGATTTTGGTCTAAAAAGCGGTCACAAAGTATTGACCGCGATGGAATTGACATCATGTTAAGAAAATTTTTTGTTTTAACTTGTGCGGACGCGAACAAAACGAAAAAAAATTACATTTGGGAGAATTCAATTAAAAAAGTCAAAAATACTGCTTGTACGTTGCCCGGATCACCGCGTAGCGACGACAGGAAGGATGCAGCCGGTCATGACCGGAAGCAGACGCGGGGAAATAAACGTCGCGCGGGGTTCCGGTCAAATCTGCCGATTTCGGCGGAGCAAATATCGCTGCTCCACGGAGCGATCCGAGATCGACGTCTAATCCCGATCTGCCATTGGAACAGACAACTCGCACTCCCATTTTGCCATTGGAATACGATTGCTCCCAACAGAGCAGAAAAACTTGATCCGGATCTGCCATTGGAATTCAACATAAAAGACGCTAGCTACTGCCCTCAGTCACCCCTGATGAAGGAGCCGAGTCGGCTTCGAAACGTTGGGTTAAAGTTAGCATTTTTGGTTGGAGACGTGCAGTTTATTATCTTCAAACCCAACCAGACAGGTAAATCTGTCAAAATGTTTAGTTTTCAATTTGTCCGATCAAGCACGCGGGCACCCATCTGGACATGTAGGTACATGCCTGAAACATACGCATGCTTACTGGGTGCTCGTCGCGCTTATTGATAAAACCGTTCTGTCATTTATTTTACATGTGAGCAGAAGATGCGTAAGTGCCCCGACACATCATGTTTTAGTTTTTTTTTCATCCTTTAGCGAGTGCCTTTGTTTTTGTGGTTTTTGTTTTGAACTTTACTGTCGCTGTTGTTTGCATGCAGGCATTCTTTCTCAATATTGAAACAAAACAGAATAACGAGACGCGTAACCACACGATGTATAGTCGCATGGACTTTTATACTGTCCGACCAGCATGGCACGGTCGTACTTTTAAGAACCGGAGGCTTTTCTGCAAAGCTCCAAAAAAATACAAAATTGCTTCTCCCATTCGTCGTCTCGAAGGAGGAAGCTTCATGCATACTGAACTGTTTGTCATATATTTCAATCGCTCGAGAAAGTGAAAGGACACTTACGGGAAACGCGAGTGCCGGCAAGCGATTCGCCTCGTTGCGATCAATATTTGCCGCCCCAATCTCCTGCCATCGGAAGAACGTCCACACATCACGAAGTTTAAACGCTTCCTGCTTCCGGATTTGTTGCCGCGAATAGAGCGATGGCATTTTTTGTCTTTGGGGTGCAGTACGCGGGCTTTTGTGATGTGAACTTTGTGGGTTGTTTGATGGAAATGCTTCATAAAGAGTGAAGGCGTCGCAAGCATTCTTAGAATGGGTGTTACTGTAGTCGCTCTTCTAGCCGATTAAGGCGCGGTGTACATCATTATGTACGCAATGAACTCGCTGCTTTCCCTCAGAGTCTAATACACCTAGCAGTCATTTTTTCGCTTCAGGTGATTTAGCGCCTTTCCTATCAAAAATGGTGTGCTTTTTAATGCCATCTAGCGAGCACAGTCAATAATATTGTTCAAAAAGGGGAGCTTGGTAGAATATACTCCGCCGTTTTCTTTATGGCAGATTTCGCCACCAATAATATTATTGTTGCGTGGCTCAAGGCGAGGACGACGCAAGCACTACCCAGGAACAGCGCACAGGCCGGGAGCACATAGCCCACACAGGACACAGAGAGCAGAGGTTGGTGCACACAGGCTCAGAACACGCATGCCACAGAGACAATTCGTTCACTTTGTCTACATACGTATTATCTGTTCCACTGTCGCTGGTCACAAAAACACCGTCTCGGTGTAGATTAGGGCGTTGCATGGAACCACCATAAGTAGAGCTTGAGACGAGAGACGTGCACGACGTCATGCAGAGGTGCACGCGATGGGGTGTCCGCGAAGGCCGGAGCGAACTCCCAGGTGACGGCGCTTATCTGGCAGAGTACACGATATGGCCAACATATTGTGGCAAAAGATTTTCGGACAACCCGACTCTGCAAGATGGCTACAAAAAAGTGCCTAGCGCGTCAGGGGAGAAGGTGACCATGCGATGGCGGCAGTCTTAGTAGCCCTTCTCTGAGGCCAGCGAGGGTACTAGTCGGGATCGCACCAGTCGACGGGCGTGGTCGGCACGGGAAATTGCGTCGAGGGCGATATTCCAGCGACGATGGTCCAGTAAAAAGTATATTGCGAGCGTATCATTGAGAGTGCGGTTGAGGTGCTCTGCGAGGCCGCTTGTTTGGTGGTGAGAGGCGATGGTCAGCTCATGTTTAGTCCAGCTGGAACGGAGGGTGTCGTCAACAACTTTGGACAGAAGGCAGCGGCCGCGGTCGGTAAGAAGTTAGCGGGTGCACCATGACGCAGCATGAGGTCGTGCAGAAGAACGCCGTTAACATCAGTACCAGTGAAGGAGGGCAAAAATTGGGCACGTTTGTATAGATTCATAATGAATACTAAAGCTCAAACAGACAAGCACACGGATGAAAGGCCACACACGACAAGCGGTTAGTAGCAACAAAAGCGTTTTATTTCCGTGCCCAGAATAAATAGGACTCCTATTTACTCTGAGCGTGGAAATAAAATGCTTTTGTTGCTAGTAAGCGCTTGTGATGTGTGGGCTTTCTTCCGTGTGCTTACCTTTTTGCGGTTCATATCCATTAACAGTAGCAGTACTTATGGGGAGTACCCGCATATATCAGGGCCTGTGGGGAACGAGAAGGCGCACGCGACCGCCCGAGGGCTCAGTTTCCGGCCGATCGCCGCTTACGCGCCGCCTCCACCCGAGGAACACTTCCCATCGGGTGACGAACTCACGTGATTCCGTAGCGAGTAGCACAGTCCGTTGTAACTGCAACCCATATGTTCACGGAAGTGAACTCAGGAAACAGGTACAAAAGGTTTAAGCCTACAAGATCTAAAGGTTCGGGGGATACGTTAATAGGTTGGAACGTGCCCGCTGAGAGAGTGGTAGGGCGTTTCCGGCACTGGCTTTGGTCACAGGATTCAACATAACGGCGTACAGAACGGTAGAGGCGGGGCCAAAAGAAGCGACAAGGCACGCTGTCGTAAGTACGCAAGACACACAGATGACCGACCAGCAGTTGGGTGGTTATGGACCTCTTTGAGGACATCAATGCGAAGGTGCTTGGGCACAATGAGCAGGAGGCCGAGAACAGCGGGGTAAAGACTTCTGCAGTGTAAAGTGTCATTATGCAGCACAAACTAGCGCATAGCAGAAGGTGAGGCGGTCGATTATGGAGTGCAGCTCGGAATCCCGACGATGTTCTTCGCCAAAGTGTGAAAATAGCAGAGAGTGAGAACAGGACTGCGTAGCAGTCACTGCCAGAATGGTCAGAAGGTTCAACAGGATACGGGAAGAGGCAGTTGGCATCTGTGTGTAGCCTACCGGACTTGTAGCCGACCATGTGTAGCCGACCGGACCGGAAGACCTAGCCGCCCGTAGGATCTTTCCGAGACGAGAGCCAGCATAGCATATGGTGATCTGTGACAACCGCAAAAGAGGAGCCGAATAAATACGGGCGAAATCTCGCAACGGCCCACTTGAGTGCCAAGTACTCTCGTTCCGTGATAGAGTAATTGCGCACTGATGTATAGAGGAGGCAGCTGACGTAGGCGATGACATGGCCAGACCTGGATTGCCGCTGAAAAAAGACAGCTCCGATCCCAAGACTGGTGGTGTCAGTGCGGGCTTCAGTGGCGGCGGCCAGATAGAAGTGTGCCAAGCTTGGGGGGTGGGGAGCTTTGAGATCAGCGCGGGAAAGGCGCTATCTTGGAGGGGTCATAAGGAGAAAGCCATGTCTTGTTTGAGCAAATCAGTGAGGGAGGGGAGGGGGCGATTCTGGAAAGCCTCAACACAACACAGAGGCCGAAAGCACAGAACCCGCACAGCACACAGAGCGCAGAACACGGAGCACACAGTCGTCGTTGTTGTTGTTGTCTGTGAAGCGATGGCACATACACACGGTGGGGGATTGGACATAGTTTGGCGCAGAAGCACACAGTCCCATAACACGCGCGCCACCGAGACGTCACTTCGTTCGTTCACTTCGTCATAATAATTGGTTTTTGGGGAAAGGAAATGGCGCAGTATCTGTCTCATATATCGTTGGACACCTGAACCGCGCCGTAAGGGAAGGGATAAAGGAGGGAGTGAAAGAAGAAAGGAAGAAGAGGTGCCGTAGTGGAGGGCTCCGGAATAATTTCGACCACCTGGGGATCTTTAACGTGCACTGACATCGCACAGCACACGGGCGGCTTAGCGTTTTTCCTCCATAAAAACGCAGCCGCCGCGGTCGGGTTCGAACCCGGGAACTCCGGATCAGTAGTCGAGCGCCCTAACCACTGAGCCACCGAGGCGGGTCATTATCTGCATTTTCCGTTGCAGTATCATAATTATATCTCAATTGCAAGCGTTCTGTGAGTATTCGCAATAACAATTGGGATTCTAGAAACGGGTGCTGTTTATTTCATAAATCCTGGTCTTTCGATGTTTCAGTTCTCGAACACCTGCCACATTGCTGATATTTTGCAGATTGATTTATTTATTATGGTACTACAAATCGCCTGTAGGCATTGTTGTAAGGGGGATGTCATAGAAAATAAAAACGCGAACAGAGGTTAAATGAGCAAAGGATTATCGGAACTAAAGCACAAAACACAACAAGAACGAGATTTATACAATTAAACAAAAAGTAAAGAGTCAAGTTTCGAGATAAGCACAAAAATTTGTTGCACAGGCAAAAACCAAACTAAGAATAAAATGTAGAATGCACTATAAAGTCATGGTATATTGCTATGCACCATCACAAAGATATCGCCTTAACGCATCCCCAAATTGGTCGTAACTTGTGAACACCACGACCTTAAGCAGTTTGTTCCATTCGTTAATGGTGCGAGGAAAAAAAAAGACGACTGGTATACCTTTGTTCAGCAGGAGATTTCACTTATTTTTTTTTTCTAGTCATGTCTTTCTGATATGAAACTAGGTGGTTTTGAGAAAACGTAGCGGTTTATGGCGACACGATTCCGGTCAATTTGATTTAATAGGAAACATCTAGCTACGGTGCGACGGATTGCAAGCGTGTCCTAGTTGAGCATGTTCTTAAGGGTGGTAACTCTAGTGTTAACCTGATACGAGTTCATTACAAATCGTGGTGCTGCACTATGTTGGATTGCTTCCAACCTAGTGACGAGGGTTACAGATTCAGAGCCCCAGACCGCGCTGCACATTCCAAGACAGGGCGAACATTGGAGATGTATAACACCTCTTTCCTGAGGTTCCTTCTAATAAAATTAAGTATGCGGCTAGCTTTTAGTGTTACGTCATCTACGTGGCTATTCCAGGTCAAGTTTGATGAAAATATAACTCCCAGGTATATTGCTTCCGCAGTTATTCCTATTCTCTGACCATCTAAAGAGTAGTCGATTCCTGTAGACTCGTATCTCCTGCAGAACCGTACATGATATCACTTTGAAATATTTAGTGCTATATGCCATTTTTTACACCGCGAAACTATGCGGTTCAGGTCTGCTTGCAAGGTAACGGTGTTCTCGGGATTGTTAATATCTCTATATTTCGCACAGTCATCGGCATATAACCTGATTCTAGATGTTATGCCGAAGCCTATATTATACTATATACCAAAACAGAAGTGGCCCCAGTACGGATCTCTGCGGGATGCCTGACGAGACCAGGACTGATTCCTATTCTGATCCGTTAATCACTAATTTTTGGGCGCGAGCTGTCAGGTAATCTTTAGGCCATTCAAGAACACAATGTGGCAAGCCAAGGTAGGAAAGTTTAAAAAGGAGTAAAGAATGTGGAACTGTATCCAAAGCCTTTTGGAAATCTAATATGATGCAGTCGATCTGTGCGCTGGAATCAATTGAAGAGAAAATATGGAGGGAAAATTCAATCACTTGCGTCACACCAGAGTGGCCGGCCCTGAAGCCATGCTCTACTAGGTGATGATAAATTCTAGAATGCATTATATCTTCCAATGACTTGCAGCATACGCTAGTTAGTGAAATAGGCCTGTAATTGGAAACCAGACTCCGAAGGCCATTCTTATGTACCGGGACAAAGTTGGCCGTTTTCCAGTCTAAAGGTGGTTCTTTCGGTGTTAGAGACATCTGGAAAATAACAACAAGAAATTTTGCAACAGAAGGTGCGCATGATTTTAATAGAAGGCATCAAATACCAACTGGGCCCAGTGGCAGAACCTAATTTTAATTCAGACAAGAGTTTAAATACACCATCGTAAAATACGGCTACATCTGGCATATTAGCAAGCAATAGTTGACTGTCTCTAAAGGGGGATTACAGTGGGGTACGAGGAAAAAGTATTTAAAGTAATGGTCGAAGCATCTCGCTTTTTTCCGCTTCATCAGTTACGTAATCGTTTCCAACAAACAGAGAAGGGATGGCACATTGATCTTTGCCATTTTCTTAACGAATTTCCACAGCTTCTTTGAGTTGCGGTTATATTTATCGCTCAGAGTAGAATAAAATGTATTCTTGGCTTGCTTTATTTTCAATTTAATTTAAATCCTCAGTTTTTCAGCTTTTTTCAGTAATTCAGCATTCTTGTTTCTGATATACCTCCCCAAGAACCGACCTCTGCGGTTGGAAAGGCGTTTAATGTCTCTGGAGAACCACGGCTTGTTTCGTTGTTGTCTGCCAGTAATAATTTCAGATGGAACATGCTTCTTTGGAAAGTGCGCGCAGCGTGTTCTTAAAGTGCTGCTATAAGGCATCAATATTTGTAAATGCACTGGCGGTCAAAAATTCTTCAAAGTAGTCCACAAGGCCTTGCATAATCAACTCGTAGTTGCCTCTGTGTTAAAGATACAGTTTTCTGGTTGGACTGGCAACAGTACAATTCTTTTACACTTAATCCGCGCCATGGCAGCATGATGATCACTAATACCATAGACCGCCAAAACAGACTGCACCACGCTGTTGGAGTTTGAGAAAATTAAATCAAATGTGGAAGCTGTATCTCCATGCTGTCGTGTTGGGAAATCAACGAACTGGGATAGACCGCTTGTGGTGATCATATTATTAAGTTCAAGCGATAATGCAGAGCGGCAGTTAGTAACCGAAAGATTGTCAACCCAACGCACATGAGGCATGTAGAAATCTCCACCAAGCAGAAATTCAGAGTCGAAGCCCTTCATCGCATTTCAGAGCAATTTTAAGGGTTCAGTGCTGTTGTCATCTCAACTCCAATAAAACGAGTCGAACGGAATTTGCGCATCATTGTGAAGCATAAGTTGGCACCAGACACTTTCATACTCATTGCTGCCGATGCTAATCTGAGCGCTAGGGAATACTTTGTCAACAAAGAGGAAAACACCACCACCATGACCATCCCGTTTTTCTGTATACCTCAAAATTAACGCCATAGCGTTTCTGGCATCTCGAAATTCAATTCCCAAAATATTCCCAATGGTATAGCAGAAAAGACACTCCAGTCTTGACTGGCACTCGAACCGGTGGCGGTGGTAATGGCGCAGCAACGCATGATGTCTTCGAGCACTCGACCATCAATGCGGCCTCCCGCGGTCTGCGTTGGATATCATTATCATCGTCGTCATCATTATCATCATTCGTCCTTTGAGCGCCGCGAATTTTTGCGAAGGCAGCTGGAAAGCGGCCGAGAGCTACGGCGCTACAAAACGGAGAAAGTGGCCTGTAGATTTGGCGCGGGCTGTCCTACCCTCCACTGCATGGTCTGTAAATGCGCGAGAACCTTCCTGCTCCCCTCTTCGATTGCATCTACAACCGTCCGTGAAACATACCCAACAGTTCTGGGTGAAAACATTCTTGAGCGAGAGAGTTTGTGAACAAAATTTTTTTCATATATGCTTAGATTTCACTATAACAATGCATATATCCGCAGATCTCCTGTCGACAGGCTTCAATTTTTTTGCTATCAACGTTTTTGCTAGTCTCAAAAGTGTTTCCTATTCGTTTTTTTATGGTAGTCTCAACTGCTCGATGGGAGAGACAGTAAAACTTTAAAAGAGAGATTTTGCTACATATCGGAAGAATGGATCATTACCCTAAATGTTTCTATAACAGTACCTTACAATTTTTCGACAATCGAAATGTATGTCCAAAAATGTTGGACATGCCTGCAAGGTGCTAGGCTTTTCCTGGAACGCATTTCATGCTGAAATCTATTGTTGACATCGAGACAGACTGTCAAGTTTTTTCACCGAGGCGCATATCCCCCATGAGCATCAACCTATCCTCAAATATATCAACTGTGTTATAAACACCCATGCCGTTGTCATAGCCATTAATCATTTGCTCAGTTAAAGAAATATATGAACAGGAACACAGAGGTAAACCAATAAAGGGTGCTGATGCGAAAGTGAACAACTCTAGAGTTCCAAAATTTGAAGACCATGCAAGAAACGAACTAGCCCAGCTTGAAAAGCCATTACCTCTCAGCGACCCCAATGCACTGGGTGGGCTACGTTTACACTGGGTGGGCTAAGTTTTGCTACCTAAACTACGTGATCAGCCGACATCGTCTTTGTCCGGTTCGCATACCCCCCCCCCCCCCCTCCCCCCTCCTTTGATGGATCCCTTTTTTTCCTCCCTTCGCCGATCCGAGCTCTGGGCGTGCGTTGCTTCGTTGCCACGAGTGGGTTTCTGACTTTGTGTTTCGCAGTGAGCGCCCAGAGCATTTTCTCCTCAGTCTGGCGCCCGTTGAGTGTGCGTACGTGAGCTTGGAACATTAAGAAGGTTTGCTACATTTCTTCTGAGGTGAGTTTGGAGTCGTGGTTGCCGTGGTATTTGATTGTACTCTGTTATAGCAGAGGGGATGCAGGGAAAAAAATGAGTGCAGGCACGTAGGAAGAATAGTCTGTTCGTAATTGCACGGTGGCAAAGTGCCACACGTACTGCGCATGGGCTACGATGAATAGCGCGAAAGCGGGAAACAAATGGGGGTTGGTGGTTTAATGTAAGATTGCGAGACAACAACGTTAGCAGCAGTGAAAATGAAAACGGGAGTTGTCATGAAGCACCTTCTGCACGTGCAACACTTGTACTGACTGGAGTCTGCTGTTTGCAAAGTGCCGGGAACGAAGCTTTTTAACGAAGGATGAGGCAAACTTTCAACACCTCATGGACGTAATATCTCTTATAGGAGCATGTAATTACCAGGTCAAAGATATTGGTCTGTTGTCTTCTCTGCATCCATCACAGTGTGCTTCGGACAGCGGTAGCAATGATTCAATGGATCATCCTTTTCTGCTCAACCAGAGCTTGCAGATAAGGAAGCAAATGACCAAATGGCCCTTTAGATCATGCTTATGTCCTCACCACTGGATGGAGCTACCAAGAATCACATCTAGGAATTTATGTTCAATGACGGATCATGTAGAGATGGCAGCAAACTTGAGCACGTAGTGGTAAAGGTACCTCTTCATGAATTCGATGGCTGCAGGATGCCAGGATAAAATCACTATCAAGGACTCTCTCGTAGAGGAACCCCACCTGAAGTGTCTTGTCTGTGCTGACATGCGTAAGGAATGTACTATTCCCCTCCTAAGCGCCACACGCAGATGATGGGGGAGTTTGCCTTGTGTTTGCCTTTCTTTGTAGTGGCCTTTGACGGCTGCAGGAGTGCCGCCGCCGTAAGACATTGGCGATCAGATTCGTATTGCAGATCGATGATGATGAAAAACATATCATTCAGTAAAAAGGTTAGGGGCCCCGCCCCCCTTTAGCACTGGGAGGAGCTCTCAGTCGAGGGCTGCTATGGCCTCAGCTGTTTGCTGCGCCCAGTGAACCCGCTGTCTTCGGTCCTATACGCTTGAGCTGGACAGCGCGGCCTTCCACTTCTAAGGTTTTGGGCGTTGAATTTGCGGTGCTGCCTATATGTTTTGGCAAGCCCAAGTTGTTCGAAGAGAATACGCTGAAAGAATTGTGCCCTGCGCTGCTGGCATTTTCAGGTGTGCTTATATTTTGAAATACAGACGAGGTTTAATGTTGGAAGGTTGTTTCATGAGGCAGGAGAAGTAAGCCAAAACCTTGGCAGTCAGCTGTTACATATACACAATGGATTTCTCACCGTTTCGCGAAATTTACAAGATCGTTTAGTTCTAGGTTTGGAGAATGAGACGAATTCTATGTTTAAATCGTCCTGTTGATATTTGAGACTGAATTTTTGCTTGCACATACAACGACTCTGTTCAGAATCCTCTTCAGACGTGTGAGCCCTTTTAGCACCACTGGTTTCATGTGAGCAGCATTTTTTTTGCGATCACCAGACTCAGCCACAGCTACAGACCTGACCTCGGGCGTCCAGGTAAAGTGGTCAGTTGGACCTGACCGTTGGGTGTGACCACTGTCCAATACTTGTATTTTCTGTTTTGGTGTTTCCTCAACGTGAGCTTCGGTGCGCAGAGAAAGAAGTGAGCTTCACGAGCATCACTGATGTAGTTAACATTTTGCTGGTGCTGCGCTCATCAAATTTTACTGTGAAGACGCGCTCACATCTACACTAGACAGAAAACGCGAACGTTCCTGGTCTGTCTTTCATACTCCGCGAAAACTTTTTTCTCAGTGCCTCCAATACTGAAGAGCCGGAACACACCCCTTTTTCTGCGGAATGAAGCAAGGCCCCCAGTTGCAGTCAGCACATGGGTTGAACCGCCTTCATAGCGGCTGCCATTTTTCTTAACCATGTGCACGGTGGATAACTGCGCGTTTTTGTAATGCGTTTATCGCCCCTAGCTTCGACCTGCCCTGTGAAATATAAGCTTCCGACTTCATCAGGATGCCGTTGACGTCATATACAACTCATGTATAGCTGGACCTAACGCAACACAGCGCTGTGTTGCTTCCACTACGTTCTGTTGTCTGTAAGCTTTTCTTACTAACCATTTACACACTAGCCAGCAAGAACGTTCTACTATGTATAGGCTTGTCTTAAAACATGTTATATACCGGGTGTCCCTGCTAACTTTAGCCAAGGGTTAAAAAATATATTATTAGGGAAGGCGAGTGAAACCAGTTGCATATTGGTGACAGCCATCTTGCACAGCACAGGTATTTTTTATTTCGCGATTAAATATAAGTTTAATTAAGTTTAATTATCTAATTTAATAAATATTGACTTTAGAAAAGAAATTGCATTTGAAGAGTTGTCGAGCACATTCAGAAACCCCCCTTCGATCATTTACGATAAGGAAACACTCACGTGTGCCTTTTTTTTATAGCTCCAAAGAACGCCTGCGAAATACAAAATAAACCACGTGACTAACGCATTCGCCCGCCACGGTCGTGCTGCTCTCAAGCGTGGTTTGAGCAAATGAAATTACCTGCAGCCTTGGCTTGACGGCCCCGCTCCAGTGGCAGGCCGATATGTTGGCGGTGGTTTCTCGTCTGTGTCAGCCAGTGACACACATGACGGTGCGAGTTTCCGCCGCCAACATATCGGCCTGCCGCTGGCGCGGGGCCGTCAAGTCAGGGCTGCAGGTGATGCACACTTGACGGTGCGAGTTGCCGCCGCCAACATATCGGCCTGCCGCTGGTGCGGGGCCGTCGAGCCAAGGCTGCAGGTGATGAACACATGACGGTGCGAGTTGCCGCAGCCAACCTATCGGCCTGCCGCTGGTGTGGGGCCGTCGAGCCAAGGCTGCAGGTGATGCACGCATGACGGTGCGAGTTGCCGCCGCCAACATATCGGCCTGCCGCTGGTGCGGGGTCGTCGAGTCAAGGGTGCAGGTAATTTCATTTGCTCAAACCACGCTTGAGAGGAGCACGATCATGGCGCGCGAATGCGTTAGTCACGTGGTTTATTTTGTTTTTTGCGGGCTTTATTTGGAGCTGAAAAAAAGGCACAGGTGAGTGTTTCCTTATCGTTAATGATGTAATGGGAGTTTCTGAAGGTGCTCGACAACTCTTCAAATGCAATTTGTTGTCTAAAGTCAATATTTATTAACTTGAATAATTAACCGAGAAATAAATGTTGCTGCGATGCGCAACATGATTTTTTACCTTTGGGCTGTAGCTGGGGCACCCGGTAGATGATACGCGTTAAGACACACTCAGTGCCTAACTCCACAGTTTTTAATTTAGACAGCCCGGCCCGAAACGTCTTCTTTGATTACAACCACGGTGGAAGAACTTTGTTCTTCCACCGTGATGACAGCGAATTTACTTCACACCTATGGTTGCAAGAGGAAGCCATAGATAGCGCCAGCTAGATAGGTCACGGAGCTTAACAACCGTGTAATGAGCCCCGTGCCTGGCGGCCGTGCTGCGGCAGAACTAGTGGCGGAGTGACAGCTACAGAGGCTGTGTAGCCTTGTCTTCATTCGCAAGAAAAGCTGCTGCTAAGTATAGTGTAGTTGACCTTACTTCTGAACTGTACGACCAGTGTAGTTTAGTTGTGCTACAACTACACTGGAAGAGGAACGGGGGAACGAAACCGCCCCTCGTCCCTTTTTTAGTGTAGCTTTCTCCTTCACTAGAATAGCCGCTTTTGTTGCGTAGTGTTTCGTGCTTCTTCGCTCGTGAATGCCGCCCAGTAGGAGAAGTTTGCCCTATAAGTAGATATGTTCAACTTTATACTTGATTGGCTGCATAGTAGCGGATGAGAGTGTGTGCTGAAGACGGTTGTTATGTGCACTACCCAAAGTCTCCGCACAGTGCAGGGCGTCGCGGAAGTCGCTTCTGAACTCTTTTAGCTCCGGGCACTTGCCACACACAACGAGCAGAACGCAGCAGGGCACCGGATGCTGTCGACAGATCGCCGCACTATTTTGCGCCTTCCCTCCCGGACCCGCCAGCGGTAACAGCTCGCACCTCGTTCTCTTCTCACACGCGGAAAGCGAGCTGAAACAAACACAGTTGCTTTTTGCGTGAGATACCGAGGCAAGCGCGCGCGCGTATCACGCATGCTTTTACTTATTCAAAGCCCTTGAGATCGCCGTGCCCGTCTTTCGCCTCTTGGCCCGTTTTAGACTGCGCCTTTTTCTGCGTTTCTCGCTCCGCGGAATCGGGCGCGGTGCGCATAACGCGCGCTTTACGCCGTGCCGCGCGTTCTTTCGTTTTGAACGAGCGCGAGACGACAAGAGTGCCTCGTATCTCATCGTTGCGCGCCGCCTTGACAAGGCCCTCTCGTCTGCCGGGCTTGTAGCAGGCGGGCGTGCATTGTCTGGTCCGCTCCGTTATATCCCGTTATTGTGAGAGCTAAACGTGCCGAGTTTCCTGAACGAGCCGATTTGAAGCTTTCGGCGGTCTTTCAAAGTAACGCGGCGCTTGTTGCTATTCAGCTCCAAACGAGTTCATCGCAAGACAGAATCGTGTAATGATGTGCAAAAAAAAAAAAATCATCGTGGTTGATTGTTGCACTAAAGCATTAAGACATATTTCGCAGGATTCGAAGGCCATGCAGCTTCACGAATTTCGATTTTGCCGTTAAAAGTCGAGTGTAAGGGCCCCGCCGGCGACTTTTTTTCGCAGGCAGTTTTGGAGGTGATGCTTAATACAGAATGAAGAAAAACTTAGTTCTTACATCAATGCGCAAATTTACTATTAAGGTTTCTCACTGGATATTATGAGGGGGTCGATGAAGTACTAGTCCAATTAAATGCTTCATCAAATCATCTAACCTTTTTCTATATATATTCAATCTCTACTATATCATTCATCACACCTTCACCCATCATTGATGCCCTGGGGCAATAAATTTCGCTTTAAAAAATGCGTTTGTTGCCGTGATGCAACGCTATGGCTTCCTCGGCCATCCAGTCGCTGGAAAATAAAATTTCAATTGTAGAGTTCCCGGGTTCGAACCCGACCGCGGCGACTGCGTTTTTATGGAGGAAAAACGCTAAGGCGCCCGTGTGCTGTGCGATGTCAGTGCACGTTAAAGATCCCCAGGTGGTCGAAATTATTCCGGAGCCCTCCACTACGGCACCTCTTCTTCCTTTCTTCTTTCACTCCCTCCCTTATCCCCTCCCTTACGGCGCGGTTCAGGTGTCCAACGATATATGAGACAGATACTGCGCCATTTTCCTTTCCACAAAAACCAATTATTATTATGATTCGTAGTAATTCTACCTGCCGGGGCGCAATTCTTACATAAGTACAGGCACTTCCAGTCTGCGTGGGATGAATCCGCGAGGTCGTGAACATAAATCCATGATGAGATTTGAAGCACAGAAAGCGATTTGGAAAGTGAACATCGTCCTACCTAGTCCTCTTCGAACGCTTAACCCGTAACTTGCGATGAGGCAGTCATAGAGCTAACGTGGTTCTTTTTTATCCATCGGCACCCCGTCAGAGAACCATTCATGAATTACCACATTAGACGCGTTTAAGCTAAGCCCCCTCCCCCCGAGGGCCTGGCTGCAGTCGGCGCGGCTGGCACTTCGGTTTGTGCTGGTATGCCAAGCGCAAGACCTAGAGGGCGTGCGATTTCTGCTCTACCGGGTAAAAACACCACACTATTCAAAGAGGATCTTTGCTTTTTAATGATGCATAAGACACTAATAAATATGTCTCACTATATGAAATTTTCCTACGACCGGTGAATAATCTTAAATGAATTTCCTGTCGAAATGGGTTCACCTTTCGGTTTCAGCTCTCCAACGATGCCTGAGGCATTGCAGTACGTATGAGATTAGGTGAGGCATTAAAAACCTAATGCTATTGCAGTTTTTTTGTTTTAATTTGGTGTAACTATTACGCTAGCCCCGTGCAGAAGCCGGAAGGACAGCGAGTGAGTGAGAAAGCAAGTATTATATTGCAATTTATGTACGATTCTCGTGACCTTATCCTTACGTGCAAAATTGTAACCACTTTTCGATTGATGAAAGCAAAGGCAAGACTACAATTTTAAAACTTTATTATCACATTCTGCAGAGCAATGTGCGCTGTGGCTGAAGTGGGTTAAAGAAAAATGTACAACAAATACATCCCGGTATAACATACAGTGATTGGCACAAATGAACACAAAAAATAGAATACGCACATAAAAGCGAAAATAACCAAGACAGTTTACTATTGCATACCGGGCATGGATGTCTAGGATTAAGCAGTTTGGATGCCGGATGCGAAACTTAGCAAACGATATGAGCAAGCGGGCCGAACTTATGATTTCGTCTTAAATCTAGCAGGGAAAGCTTAATTTGCACACTTTAGAGCGCGCTTAGTAGGGTATCAAGCTTAGGTCGTGATGCCTACTCGTAATGAATTAGGCATGAAGTTATTGAAAAGCGGATTTATTGATAGGTCACGGCGACCAGCACAGGGAGCAGTTTGGGTGCAACACGAGAGAACTGCCAGCCGGAAGCAGCAGCTTCAGGACGAGACTCGTACCCTATAGCTACCAGCGATGGCGACGAAGCGTGGCAGTACTGGGTCGTCGTTATCTTCTTCTTACAGTGGCCCCGACGGGAAGGAGTTGCCATCCTGGTGACCTGCAGCGAAGAGACGACCAGAGGGTTATGGTGCGGCTTGAGGCAACTAACGTAGCCAAACTTGCGATCACCGCGCGGTGGCTCGAGGAAGGTGCAACTGGCTAAATGAGGTAGTTGATGGGAGCCGTACGTTTAACGACCCGCTAAGGGTGATGGTGCTTGGTGGAAAATTTGCTGTTGGTAGGAACCGAAACCCAAACGAGAGAGTCGGCGGAGAACATCGTACCAGGTTGGCATTGTCATGCTGCTCTTTACGGCAGCCTTGGTTGTCGTAAGTAAAGGTGCGAGCAGCTGACAGCATTCCTCAGCTTTTTGGGCAATGTGTAAGATAGCTGTGCACTCAGAAGGATCAGGACGGTAGGTTAAATTCGTGTCAAGGGTACAGGATGGTTCAGGGCCACATAAGACGAAGAAAGAGAAACCTGTCGTTGCTTGATGGGCAGTAGTATGGGTCAAAGCGACAAATGCGAGCATCTGATCTAAGTTGGAATGGTGAGATTGCGAGCTTGTCACCCAGAGTGCGGCTGAACCACTCCGTAAGGCCGTTTGTTCGCGGGTGGAAAGCTTTAGTCGCACGTTTAACGGATGTGCATGCTCAGAGGAGCTATTGAATGACCATCGGACAGAAACACACGCCATCTGTCACTCAGGAGCTCCCGAGGTGCGCCCTGACGGAGGACGAAGTGGTGAGAATGAAGCAAACGACGTCACGGGCCGTTGCCGCGGGAAGTGCAGACAGGTGAAGGGATCGACGGGGACAATTACGAATTGTTTACATATATTAGCGTGGGCAGATGAAAGAGAAAGAAAAATAATGTTGCCCAGACCACCCGCCTAAGACCCATCGTTTACAGGCGGATTTGAAAGGAAGAGGGCCATAAAGGTCGATGCCGATGCAATGGAAAAGGGCTAGCAAGGCATGGTAATGTCTGCAGCGGACCGGAAGAGCTGCAAAGTGGTGCGTCCGTTGCTCACAGGCGGTCCAGGGGTGAAGGAAATGAGTGAGGCAGGTTCTTTCCTCCTTTATCTTTTGTTTTCCTCTCCTCCCGACTGACCCAGACCACGTGAAGATTGCAGAATTACAGTGCCGAATTTATTCACAACTATATACAATTGCGCTAGGAGCTTTGCCGTCAGGCTGCGGCCTCTTTCCACGGCGTCCAAAACGGTTCTCCGCTCTCGTCGTCTCCGCTGCCGGCTGTGTCCTCCAGAGGCTTTCCTTCACATCAACCCCTGGGACAGGCCCCCTTCACCAGTGGACTCGCGGTTGCACTTTCCCTTCTTTTCCCAGCGAGCTCTTTGTGGCCGCCGCCTCCGCAGACGCTTTCCTCGCACCAAGGAGCAACGGGCTGCGCGAGTTCCTGGAAACGAGTGGTTCTCGAGCAGAGCTTCCCCACTTTGCACATGGGCTGGTTCCGCTTTGGATGGCTGCCGAAGGATACGATGTCTGTTTGAGGGCCGCAGCCCCTGCAGCCAGCGGCTCCTTTCTTGCTGGTGGTCCGTCCGTCGCCAGCCTGCCGAACCCCGCGCCAGTTCGAACGGTCATGCGGCAACGGAGTTGCCGCTGCTAGCAGGGCCGCTTTCGTGCACGCACACATAAACACACGCAGCGCTTCTTTCCTTCGTCTGCGCTCACGGAGGACGCTACCGCTCGCACGACAGGATGATAGGGTTTCACGACGCTAGCATGAGTGCTTTGTGGGTAAGCATGACGACGGGCACAAGCGTCGCAGCGGAGATCGGGTGGGATAACAAGTAGCCATTTTCTGCCGCCAGAGTCGTAGTTGCAGCGTTAAAGACAACCGTCCCGGACGGATAAATGAAAAGCTTGGCGGCGCAGGGCCTGGGCGTATGAAGCCATGGTAGGGGACGCAGAGAATATTGAGCAGGGAAGAAATCCAACGTTCTCATCGCTGCTTGAGGGGGAGGGGGTGAGGGCGGTCAGTGGAGGGTCAGGCAGGTGAACAGTAGGGGCCGATGACACCGGCGGCCGGGAGAGGGCGTTGGCTTCATTGTGATAGCGCCCCAGTGGTGCACGCCACGGATGCAATATTCTCGAAACCTCAGGGGCCAACGACGTAGACATCCAGACGGATCCTTGAGAGAAACGAGCCAGAAGAAAGCATGGTTGTCTGTTACTACGTCGAAATTGTGGCCGTGCAGGTAAGGGTGGAACTTCCTTATCGCCAAGACGATCGGCAAACAGGTCTCTTCAGTAACGGAGTAGTAGGATTCCGCTTTCGTAAGAGCTCAGCTGGCACAGGCGACCACGTATTCTGAGAAGCCAGGATTGCCCTGGGTGAGGACCGCACTGATGCCGACACCGCTGACATCGGTGTGGAGATTCGTTGGGGCAGCGGTATCATAATGCCGAGTGAATGAGTGAGTAAACGTTTATTGAAAAGGATGGCGGCTACAGCTCAAGTGGGTGGGCCCTCAGTCGAGGGCTCCAGAGGCTTCTGCCGACCTTTTGGCGATGAGAAGGAGCGCCGCCTTGCCGTCGAGGTGTGTGCTGATCAGCTTCAACCCCCCACAGATCCAGCGCCGCATTACGAAGCTTTAGATGGTGGCGTGTTAAAGAACATGCACATGCATTATGTGTTATGGTTGGGGTGTCGCCGCACCATGAGCATTTGTCTTCGTAAAGTGTTGGGTGTTGGCGATGTAAGTGGTGCAGGTTGGGATAGATGTTTGAAGACACCGTAGGAGACAGGAGTCTTCAAAGGAAAGGAAGGGATGAGGAAGAGGATCACTATCATCCTCAGCATAAGCCTGACTACACCCACTGCACGTCAAAGGCCTCTCCCATGTCTTTCCAATGAAGCCTGTACTTTGCCAGCTGCGTACACCGTATGCCTGCTAACTTATTCTTAATCTCATCGGGCCACCTAATATTCTGCCGCCTCCTGATGCGCTTGCCTTTTCTTGGAATTCTCTCCGTTACCCTCAAGGACCAGCGGTTATCTTGCCGTCGCATTACATGCCCTGCCCAAGCCCATTTATTTCTCTTGATTTCGAATAGGATGTCATTAACCAGCGTTTGTTCCCATACCCACCCAGCCCGTTTGCGGCCTCTTAACGTTAGACCTATCATTCTTCTTTCCATGGCTGGGTGCGTTGTCCTTAAGCTGAACCCCTTTCGTTAGCCTCCGTGGACGCTGAAGTCAAAACGTGCCGGAGCGTCGCGAACGTGTCGTCGCAGGCCGGTGTCAAAGACGAGGGGTTAGTGAGCCTATTCAGGAGCTGTGTGAGGGCCATTATAATTGTAGCGAAATTCCGGACAAAACGACGTATGTAGGAGCAGAGGCCTAAGAAGCTGCGCAGTTTTTTGAGCGAGGCTGGTTTCGGGAAGCCAGAAACGACTCGCAACTTGTCTGGATCCGATAAAACTCCTTGGAAGCAGCGGAGGCAGCACGAGGAGCTCGAGTGACAATCTCCCTTGTTAGTGTTCTAGTTTTCGACCAAATCGTCAGAAGCAGGACATCAGACCAGCATTCAGCAGTTACGTGGTGCCAACACCAGCAAAGAGGTACATTTGGCTTTGACGAAGCAAGAAAGGCATCGACACCACGTCCACCAGGGGAGCCAAACTTATACAACCTGGACCATCGCCTGGCTGCCGTCACATGACAGCAGCGGAGGCAGCAAAAGCAGTTCGAGTGACAAGCTTCCTTGTTATCGTTCCAGGTTAGCATCTTTCCTGAAGTACTTTGGAACAAAGCAAAAAAAAAATTGCACTTGCAGCTTTGGCTGCCGCCGGCATTGTTTTGTACTGTTGCGTGCATGCGCTTTTTATTCACGCACAATGAAATATTTTGCTGGGTTTCGTGAACTTAGGAAGGAAATCAATAAAGTCTAGTCCAAATTGGAGCGTGAACTCAGGACTGAGGTCAGAGAGCTTAAAAAAAGCCAAGAGTTTCTCAATGAACAGTTTGAGAGCATAAAGAAGAAACACAGTGAGCTGAAGTGAGAAAACAAGCCTCTCATGCAGGAGAATGAAGAACTGCTGGTTCAATGTGAAGCTCTGAAAAGTGAAGTTATCCAGCACGAACAACGAATCACTGCATCCAAACAGTATTCTAGAAAGTGCAACATTGAGATCAAAGGAGTACAGATGAAAGCCTTCCGGACATTCTTCATGAAATTGGCACGCTTTTGAATGAGCCTATCGCTGATACGGACGTGGAAGTGTGTCATAGAGTTCCCTGTGAGAAGATGATAGCCATCCTTAACATTATTGCGCAGTTCAAGAGCTGCACTAAACATAAGACAGTTCTGCAGAAGGCTAAGAAAATCAGAATTTGGACTGAGGACCTCAGTCATGAGTCTAACTCTCCAATATTTATAAATGAGCATCTATGCCCAGCCATGAAGCAGCTGTTCGGCAAGGCTGTCGCCAGAAAGAAAGAAAAGAGGTGGAGCTGTGTGTGGACAAATGGCGGAAAGATCCTTGCGCGGAAAGAGGAAACTTCGTCTGTCTTACACATTTTAGACGTGCTGGATGTTGAAAAGAATGTTTGAATAAGGCTCCTTGTAAGTGTACTTACAGTCCTCTAAAAGGGATGGCTGCCTCTCCACGTGATGCCAATGTTTTTGTGTGCACTTGTCCTAAAATTCGTCTCACATATTTTCATTAAAAAATTCATTCTGCACGAAACAAAGAAGAGGAACTTTCACTTCTGCTAGAAGAATTTGAGTCCAATTTGATACAATTTCGCTCTCTGAGACGTGGTATACATGTGACGACCAGGTATACCAGAGAGAATAATCAGACTTTTTTCTTAAAATGACCGAGGATACACGGGGGTGGGCTTGCAATCCTAATGAAAAATGGCTTTGACTCTGAAATAGTTTCTGAATTCACTTTCTTGGAAAAGGAAGCCGAATGTGTAACGCTGATATCACCTAAACAGATTTTTTCCGTTATGTATCGTGCACTTGATTCTGATTTAAGTTATTTCTTTGATCGCTTAGAACATTTGCTCAACTTTGTAAGTGATAATAATTTGAATTTATTTCTTGGTGATGATTTTAATATTGATCTCTTAAAGCCCTCTTCCATTCAGCCGTTCCACTCACGTCTATAACATGGCCTTATCAACAGGATGCTTCCCAAAACAGATGAAGGTATCAAAAATTGTTGTAATCTTTAAAACAGGAGATAAGAATGACATGTCGAATTACAGACCAATATCTATATTGCCTGTTTTTTCCATAAGTTTAGAAAAAATAATGTGTAAGAAACTATTCAAATTCTGCAGCAAATTGAACATACTGTCTATGTCTCAATATGGGTTTGTTCAATGCAGATCCACTGAAACAGCTGTAAAAACCCAAACAGAAATAATTCTTGAAGCAGTTGAAAATAAAGAGGTTTGAATAGGAACTTTTATTGACATTTCAAAGGCTTTTGACCGCCTCAATCACCACAAACTACTACAGAATCTTGAACTCTATGGCACACGTGGCACACCACTCCTCCTCATCGAACCATATCTTCGACATCGTTTTCAGTGTGTACAAATAGGAAATGAGTTCTTCTCTTTTCAGAAAATTTTTACCGGCGTCCCACAGGGAAGTATTTTGGGACCTTTACTTTTTATTCTTTACAATAATGACGTTGTTAATATAAGGAATAAGCCTCAATATGTAATTTACGCAGATGACATTAACATGTTGTGCAATGGCAATAGTCTCGAATTTCTAGTCCCAACCATTAACCGCGTGCTGGATGGCCTCAAACACTGGAGCGAAGCGAACTCCCCGGTACTAAACGCGATAAAGACAAAAGCAGTTATTTTCAACGCACGAAATTGGGCGATCATGGCAGGACCTCAGTTTACCATTGGGAATTCTAGTGTAGAAACTGTAGATACGATCAAAACACTTGAGCATTTTTCAGCAAGAGCATTGTCTGGTGCGCTCACGTTAGTATAGTTCTATGTCGCATAATGAAATGTGTAGGAATGCTAGCAAAATTTCAGTACTTTCTTCCGACGTCTATAAATGTGCTAATCTACAATAAACTGTTCCTCCCTCATTTAAATTAGTTTCTTAGTATGAGGCAACACAACGCAAGCCAACAAAAATAAAATATTCATGCTCCAGAAAGCTGTCCGGCACATAGCAAATGTGAATGACCGTGCGCACACAGATGAATTTTTCACGCGCTTTCACATTACGCCAGCTCATGACCTATATGAATATCATTTAGCACTGAGATATAAAAACTGTATACGCCACCACCAGAATACGTTCCTAGAACTATCCTGCTTGAAAGCCACCATTCAAACATATGCATTTCGAAATCAGTCATTCTGATGCGTTGCCTTCTGTCGTACAAAATACGGACGTTCTATGTTACGCTTTGCCGTTCCACATGTCTTAAATATGCTGCTGAGTAGAGGCATACCTGTGGAAAACAGTAGCCCACGTGACTTTCTTGTCGCTTTGAGGCGGTGACTTTTAGTTCTATTGATAAACGTGCTATCATAGTGATCATGTGATTGCAGTCATTACGTTTGTGGGCATATATGTTCTTTTCTTTGTATTTGAACAATATATGCCCGCAGTGCCTTTTATTTGTTTCAGCTACTCTGTAAATCTAATCATTGTTAACCACGCTCTGTTGTCTTCGTTGTATTTTGTCTTGTACAAGAGGACCCGGACTTGTTCAAGTGAATTTTGTTTAGAATTTTCTGTCCAGCACTACCTACTTCGTACTGATGTAAATAAAGAAGAACTTGAACTTTACACATGACGTGGCGGAAGATGGCGAGCTTTCGGGCTCCGAAATGACATTTTTTCAGGTTGAGTTGGTATGCGCGTGTAAGGCAAGCCAAGACCTGGCGCAGACGACTAAGACGGGTTGGAAAATCACAGGAGAAGACGCAGTCGTCGCCCAGGTAACAGGAATAGATATTAATTTGAGGCCGCGTTGCATGGTGTCCCCATCATTCTTTGGAACGTTGCTTGGGCGTTGCAGAGGCCGAGTGGATGAACGCTAGATTCGTTGAGCCCTGACAAAGGCGGTCTTCGCGCAATCAGCCGCAGCCATCGGAGCCTGCCGATGCTCGGAGCGCAAATAAAGGGACCAAAAGAATTCGGCCCCTTGCAAACAGTGTAATGCATCGTCGATGCGCGGGTGCAAATACATATCCCTAACTGTAATTTTGTAGAGGCGGCGGTAGTCCACGCAGAAACGAATGGACACGTGCTCCTTCACAAGGTAAACAGGAGACGACCAGGGACAATTGGATTCCTGAACAACACCGCGGTGCCTAATGTCGACTTGCTCGGTGATGACACGGTGCATTGTAGGCGAGTGTCGCCTAAAAAGTACGCGCTTTGTTGGATAGGTGAGTGAGGACCGGTATCGATGTAGTGGGAGACGGTCGTTGTCCGGCTCAAGGAAGCTTCGGGAATGTCGAACGAGGAGCGGAAATAGTGCACCAGGTCGAGTAGCTTCTCGCGGCGGGGCGGCTCGAAAGTTCTGTCAACAGAACGGTTGAAAATTTCGCTCTGAAGCGGATTGGAAGCCACACGAGTAGAGATTAAAGCATCAACTTGGCAAGCAGGAGAATTTTGGACCGCGTCATGTTTGAAGAATAGGTCCACGGGCTCAATATGGCAATACACTCCCCATGAAGCAGTGGGGCGGGAGACGAAAGAGGATTGGCCACCAGAAGTTTGCTGTAGCATTGCAGCGGTAAAGCACAGCGAACGGTACCGATACTTGGCGAAGACGGGAAAAAAAACTTCGGAGGGCAAAACTAGGAACTGTGGCTTCGGCGGCAGAAACGGCAGAGAGAGGAACGAGAACAGCGCTGGCGGGTGGGAGAGTGGTGTCCTGAGCGACGAGGAGTTTGGTGGCAGCAGGAGGACCCGTCTGGTCAAGCAGGTATTGGATGGCAGAACTCGCGACACGGAGCGTTCGATCTGAGGATTGGGAGGGGAAAGAATGCAGGCTAAATTTACCACGCGTTGAAAATGAAAAGAAATAAACTAGGCGGCATGTAGAAGAAAGGAACAAAAATGAAAATCTTGAGAGGAAAGAAACCAACAAGAAATAAGAACGGGAAAACAAAGCAAAACACTCGCGATAGGTAAAGGAGAGCGCTAACAAAAAGAAGAGGAAAGGTGCACTCAAGTTTTTAGTGTCCCAGTGATGAGCCTTGTGGGTAATTGGTGCGTCCAGCGAGGAGGTGTGGCGGGGTGTCGGCGCAGCCTGTGGGCTCCGGTCGGTATCCTGATGGAGACGTAGTGTGGACGGCAGTCTACACGGTAGGCGTCAGCGTCACAGCGTTGGCGTACGGTTGACGGCGCTGCCCACGGCGGGCCTCAACGCTGCCGCAGGAAGCCATCAATTTATGGGATCCGGGCGCGGCCCCCAGGTCAGGTATCCAGAGCAAGCAGCGGTAGCGTCGGAGGCGACCCTTGTTCAGAGGCTGCCGGACAGGAAAGGAACAGCGGCGCCTAGGTCTGGTGGCTCAGGCTCTCGACGACGGCTGTCCAGGTCTGATAGCCCGCATGCGCTCTAAGCAACGTCTCACCGTCGCTTTTTCTTCTTCGTCCGCGGCCTCGTGCGTCTTCTCTAGCCGCAGAGTGGCGCTGGCGCGTTACAAAGACTCTTTTCAGAGTTTTTTTCTATCGGAAAAAATTACAATATGGGGCAGCGGCACACAAGATGGAAGTTGAAGTCGCGACGAGGAGACACTGAACACCGTTGTGCACGCATCACATCACCACGCACATGCACTCTAAACGGGACCACCGGTTCTCACAGGCTCAGTTCGCACCAGTAGAACAGTCAACGCAGTAGAGTTATACACACACTAGGGGGAACACAGAAAAAAATGCACCCACATAGAAATTCTCTTTCTACAATTCAATACAGATAACAAGTTTATGTACGAACTACACCATCCAGAGGCACAAATGACAGGAGTGCTATTCAGAAAAAATAATTCTGTGCATATAGCACAATCTCCGCCGAAACGGTCAAAAAGAACACGCCAGAATTAAAAAAAAGTGTTCGCCATTAAGGTTAGAATCCGAGAAGACTAATGGACACTACAGTCGATATCAACTGGTTTCACTTCACATGAGCCTAAAGACGCACCTCTGAAATCTGTGGGAAAGATCTGCCTCGCTTCTTTCCCAAATATCGCCTTCCAAGCACGAATGGATGTCTACAAAGCATGCCTCAGCCAATCTATGCCTACTAGCAGAGTCCAGTATGATGCTTAATTCTGGCTCCATGTGATCTGAATCGGCATGTTTTTTCGGCGTGGCCGATGCAACAATACGCATGAATGTATGTTCATCTTCGAAAGAGCCCCAAATTGAAGTGAGCATCCGATGCTCTTTGAGCGGATCGCTACTTGCAAACTCATTGAATGGGCTATCGTCACATGTGGCACCGTCAGACACCTCGGCAGACTGACATTGCAGCGCACCTAATGCCTGAAGCTCATCTGTCCGAGAACAAGTGAAATCAGTGGGGCAGGAATCACATACATTGCCTCCATAGTCTTCTGCCTCTTTGATACTTCCAGCCCTGCAGAGCACATCGAAGCCGCTCTCTTCGCAAGTACTAACACGATGCACATGACATTCCTGGCCATCCACACCCTCCTATTTCAAGACACCGTGCCCAATATATATATTTATAATTGGTTTTTTGTGGAAATGAAATAGCGCAGTATCTGTCTCATATATCTTTGGACACCTGAACCGCGCCGTAAGGGAAGGGATAAAGGAGGGAGTGAAAGAAGAAAGGAAGAATAGGTGCCGTAGTGGAGGGCTCCGGCATAATTTCGACCACCTGGGGATCTTTAACGTGCACTGACATCGCACAGCACACGGGCGCCTTAGCGTTTTTCCTCCATAAAAACGCAGCCGCCGTCGTGCCAAGAATTCCATTCCTAGCACTTAAAAAACCAACAATCTCCATTACTAACGCTGCGCGCTGCCCTGGTAGACCAACCTCTCCTTTTCCTTGAGGTAGTCTTTGAGCATTCTGCGCTTCACACACCGCTCGAAGGGCATGCTCTTCGCCTCTGTCTGCCTGCGTTGAGTTAAAGTAACTCTAGACGGCCTTCTCGACCAGGTACCGCTGGTGCGGTAATCGGCTCCACACTAATCAATCTTGTGAAGTCGTCGACAGCGCTCCTGTAAGAGATGCCCGACTCAGGTTCAGTTGGCAATAGGACTGTTGTGTCATATGAGAGGTCAACACTGTCCACGAGCCTATCAGTTTTTTTTGCATCATATCGGGCCAAGCGCAATTCGAGAACACGTAGCTCTTCCTTAAAACGCGCTATCATTGCCTCCTCCAGAAGTTGTCTGTATTCTTCCCGTTCAGCGGTCTGCTCATCCTGCGATTTCCTAAGTCCTTCCGCTATCCAAGTGCGCAATGCTGCACCTTGGAGCTCGATGCGCTCTCCTGCCCGTCACAAGCTCGGGCGCGCTCATCGTGTCTAAAAAAAAACGTTCAAAAGCGATAACAGCCGGCCGCGCCCAGTCGTAGCGGACGCCAAAACTTGTGAGGGGAAAGACTGCAGGCTAAATTTACCACGCGTTAAAAAGTAAAAGAAATAAACGAGGCGGCATGTAGAAGAAAGGAACAATAATTTCACTATTGAGAGGAAAGGAACCAACAAGAAACAAGAACGGGAAAACAAAACAAAACACTCGCGATAGGTAAAGGAGAGAGCTAACAAAAAAGAGGAAAGGTGAACTCAAGTTTTTAGTGTCTCAGTGATGAGCCTGGTGTGTAGTTGGTGCGTCCAGTGAGGAGGTGTGGCGGGGGGTCTGCGCAGCCTGTCGGCTCCGGGCGGTATCATGATGGAGACGTAGTGTGGACGGCAATCTCCACGGCAGGGGTCAGCGTAACAGCGTTGGCGTATGGTTGACGGCGCTGTCCACGGCGGGCCTCAACGCTGCCGCAGGAAGCCGTCCTACTTGTGGGATACGGGCGCGACCCCCAGGTCAGGCAGCCCGGGCAAGCAGCGGTGGCGACGGAGGCGGGCCGTGTTCAGAGGCTGCCGGACAGGAAGGGAACAGCGGCTCCTGGGTCTGGTGGCTCAGGCCCTCGACGACGGCTGTCCAGGTCTGATAGCCCGGACGTCTGCGGCTGAGGCCCAAGCCTGGACACTCGGGAAGCCAGCAGATGTCGTACACGTCCGTCGCCGACCGCGTTCTTCCCGTTATCCCCCGCACGCGCTCGAAGGCACGTCTCAATGCCGCTTTTTCTTCTTCGTCCACGGCCTCGTGCGTCTTCTGTCGCCGCAGTGTGGCGTTGGCGCCTTACAAGGATTGGCGCAGTCAGTCGGGGTATGAAGCTGAGAAAGAAAATCCCAGCCGAGAGTGACGTCATGAGAAGAACGCGGTAGGACGATGAATTCAATAATATACAGCGCATGGGAAATTATAACTCGGGTGGTGCAGAGATGTCGGCTGGAGGTGCTGACCGTTGGCGGTACACAGCAACAGGCCGGAAAGAGGCGTCGTCACCTCACGAAGGGAGCGTGCGAGTTTCTAACTCATGATAGATACGGCGGCAGCAGTGTCTACGAGGGCAAGCGTCGAAACGTCTTCAACAATAAAGGAAATAACGTTTGCGAGGAAAAGAGGACATTCAAGTACGGACGAGTACTAAGTTAGTGCTTCGGGAGCTGTGGCGGTTAGTTTCTCGGCTTGGCATAGGGAGGTTGGCGGCGCATGGGCGAAATGGAACGGCGACGAGTTGAATGTGAGCGACGAGACGGGAAGGCCTGATGATCAGAAGGCTCTGGCGGTTGCTCAGGTGGAACTCGGAACTGAGTAGTGCAGGGACGGAGAGAGCCATGCGGCATCGACAAAATCGTCCGACGTGTCCGGGGATGCCGCAAGCAAAGCATATCGGGCGGCTGTCCGATGTGCGCTATGGAGCTGCGGGCGAGGGCGCAGGACGAGCGAAAGTCTGTGGCGAGAGCACCAGGGGTGTAGCATACGCATATGCCGGAGAAGGGAATGGCCGAGCAGTGATTTCGGCATAGCTGCAAGGCGCCACCAGAATAGGGTGCGGCCTGAAGTTGTGGTGGTAAGTTTACGAATATCCTCGATGTAACTCGTGCAGCTTTCTACTGCCTCCTGCGCTCGTGACCGCAGACGCTGCTTAGCACGAAGGTTGCGAACAGCACGGTGGCTGAATACTTCAGTAAAGCTGGTCTTGAATGCGGACCGGGTGGTGATTTCTGGTTCCGATACCACATATTGGCAACGGCAACGTCAGTTAAACAGAATATGATGACGTTAGGCTTGAGAGCGCCATCGCGATGAGCACGTGTTAAATTCCACAACACTGCTCAATAGGAGACCACTTGCACAATAAAATGCGTGCGAGCTTCAGTACACTTGCGCAGGCGACTTCCGCATGCCACACAATTTAGGTAGACGTGATCGCAATTGCCTGCACCACATTCGCATAGACGCTGCCTTCACTAAATTATATCTTCATAACATTGGTGCACCAAGTAGCCTTCTGTGCCCCAGGTGTGATGTGCCCGAGGATCTTCAAGACTTGATCTGCTGCTGCCAAATCTTGCATAAGAATCGCAAAGAAATGTTAAGTGCTCTAGGACTCCGTCAGGACAGCCGCGTGCACCTGGAGCATGTCCTTGGACCCTGGAGTGATGCGACGTCGGGAGTGCGCGGTACAAAAGCATTATTCGTTTTTCTAAGAGTTGCGGGTAGGGTACACACTCTTTGATAATCATCTGCGTTTGTGAGTGCGTGAGTGTTGAGTATGATTGATTTCACCTTTTACCCTTTCTTTTTTTCCTTTTCCTCTCTATTTCACCCCTTCTTCTTTTATCTTCTCTTTTTTCCCCCTCACGTGGAGTAGCATGCTAGGCCAGCAACCAGGCAGACCTCTCCTGTATTCATTAATGTCTCTCCCCCCACTCTTTCTCTCAGGGCACAAGAATATATGGGCAAGGGAGCAGCAGCAGAAAGCGATAATCAGATCGGATACACTCAGCATTATAATAGGAGAATACCCGCGTGAACAGCAAGCAACGATTATACATCATGCCAGTTCCCTTGCAGCCTAGCCCACTGAAGAATCGATCCGTGCAAAGGACATTTATACTCTCGGCGGCTGACGTCACAGACCGGCTGTTGTAGATAATTTATTGATCAAAACACAGGGATCGTTGGCTGGCAGAAGTTTGAGGAGAGACACACCGAGGCTATCACATATGGGAACGGCGGAACTGTTCCAGGGCACGCATTAGGTGACATCCACGTGCCCGACCAGAAGCGAAAGAGCAAAGTTGGACGAAGCAATTCCAGACCGTGTGATGCTATGTAAGCTTTGGTCAGCAAGGCAGCCAAACTAATTGAACTGAAAGCAACGTTAAACATAGTGCCGGTGCCGCTGTATAGCCTAGCGCACGCCTAGCCCGTGGCAGAAGACCGTTGAATAAATTATTTATCGAGCGAAGGAAAGTATCTCTTAGAAATCCGCCAACATTTAATACTGCAAAAATAAACTACAAACATTTCGTGTTTCTGCCTTTATACATTAATGTATGAACTCTTCACTGTGAGAATGTCTTCTTGACCTAATAAATGTGCCGAGGGCAATAAAGAGGAAGGGTGGCTCGGCGAGTTAGAGCCTGCGCAAATCTAACATATTACTTGGAAAGCTAACCGCATGCTCGGCCATTGTAAAGGTAACTTTTCCTTAGCGTAGAAAGCGCGCTGGATTTGAACGGCACTGAGAAGTCAGCTAGGCTTGGGCGCAAAGCTTTCAGTGCTGCGCCTTTGGTCAAACTGCATTTTTGTAATGGTTCTCACTAATTCTATTCAGTGACGAGCGTAGCGCTAAAAGAGTAGCGCCCGCGCCTCGCGGACTTCACAACGCCTTTCATATCCAGCGCGCAGGCTGCCAGGTCACGTGGCAGGACGAAATCCCCCACCCGCGGAATTCCCACCTGATGTCAAAGCCATCCGGGCATCACGCTGTGAGTGCTGCTGTACTGTCGTTTTGTTTAGACGTGGTTCGAGTGTTATTGATTTCAAGATCGCTGCTTGAAAGCTCGTTCTGCCTAAAATGCGGCATCGTCCGGCGTCAGTCAGAAAAAAATACGAATACCTGAAATCAGATTATAGAAAAATAACATAGCCGGCCTTGCCCTCTGCATGCCAGGCGGGGACACAACGCATAAGCCATGATGGGTCATTGGGTCAAGCCCGTTGTAGGGGCACCTAGTGAACGCGTTGTAATGTTTATGACCCAGCAACATGTGTATGGCATGTGTGCTGATCTTATAAAAATTAAAAAAAAACAAAGAATAATATGTAAATTAGGTGCTCTAAACTTCGCGGAAAGAAAAGGCGGTGTGTTATTGTACTTCATTGTAATGAAAAAAATGGTGCGTGTGTGTATGAGTATGTACTGGTGTGGTATGGCGTGCAGTGTAACCTAGACAGCCATTGGTGAATGGTGATGAATTGCGATTGGTAATTGTGATTGTATTCGATGGCCATGATCGGTAGTGAGCATGGATTGGACCGGTAAGAAATCAGGAAGAAAAGAAATACAAAGAGTAAAAAGGACGAGAAGGTCCTATCGCCTCTGCTCTTAAAACGAAACTTAAGCGCCCTCCAATTTTTTTATCTGGCCGCAACGTAAAACAAATGAACCAAGCGTGTACTGCAAGGCGTTGCGTCTACGTTGCCAGGTAGGGCCCATAATAGTGTGCAGGAAGACGAGCAATTCGTGTCGGCGGAGATAAACGAGCAAGCACAAAGGCGAGAAGAAACGGAATGGACGAGGCGCTGGCCCATCCGCTTCCTCTCGGCATTGTGCACGGTTGTTCCCGCGGAAGCAAAATGCATTCTACATCGAGTCACCAGCTAGCTGGCCCTTCTGTGTTCGCAATATATGCGTAGCGACTCGAATGTCATGGTTTGTGCGCTGATACGTTTTTCGAGGTAACTGTGCGTTGCTGCCTGCGCATGTCTTTCAATGTCACCATCCGCCCGTGGCGCTCTGCTTATACCGCGTGCCGCTCGGACAGTTTACCGTTGCATTATCCGCCACGCGTATATGCATCGATGTAGTCTCTTGATGTGGCTTCTTGAGATTAGAGCACACCTCTGCGATCCAATTACACCAACTGTTGAGCTGAGGGGGATTGTTTTTTCGCTCTGCTTTCGACGCGGCTATCCACTCGCTGCGGTTGCTGGTTCGCTGCAGCAGATTATACAACACCAGACCGAGCGACGCGCTACTGGCTACCGTGGAAGGCCAATAATCGTGTTTTAATCAGAAACAGAGAAAATATGCCATCCCCGAAGGCTGGACCGTCGGTGCAATCACCTCCCAGAGGCGTGTTACAAGTTCAAAAGGCCCAAGCAGCAAGCTATATGAACGCGTATTCGCGTAAAGGGATGAGTGATGGGAAGAGGAAACTGCCTGCTTGATCATCTGTGTAACCTTGGTAACGTTGCCTGCAGCTGTAAACTGCTTTTTCGTGGCAGGAGGTCGTGAAAAAAAAAAAACTCTTTGCTGGATGTGTGAAAAGAACCAGTCTTGGAAAAGGAGCGCTTTCTAGCCGTTTAATGCAGTCTTTCTAAACCAAATGTTATCGAGGAACCGTAAGTAGTGCAGAGCTGATAGTGAAGGCTAGTGTGAGCTCGTGGTGTTGTGAGTTTAAACTTCTGTCTATTGAGACAATCCCTTTTTTGTGTGTGAAATTTCCACTTTGATGCTCAGTAGAAAGTGATGGGGTAAGAGCGCAAAATGCTGAGCTTGTTAGTCCATAACGCACAAAAGGAGGAACCAGCGAAAATGGTCACAGGAGAAGATAGAGGAGGTACAAACAAGAAATCAGTTGTAAGTACAGCGGTCGGTGTTGTGTGCGTGCTCTGTTTTGTCCTGCGTCTGCTTTCGCTGGTTCCACCTTATGTGGAGGGATGGACTAGCATTTTAGCGGCACTGCAGCAGGAAGACAACCCTGGTATACTTTTACGCTAATACCCGTGTCACATGACATCCCTCGTAAACAGTTATTGCAGAAGGATAACCCTGCCCTCCTACTGTCACATGGCACTCCTTAGAGATCATTCCAACAAAGGCGTCTTATTTCGCTTCAAGGGCAAAATATGAGAGACTAGTACAGCTAAGAATTCGGCTCAACGGTCGAACAGTAATTGAATTGCCAGTCTTACTCGACTCTTTTTGCTGACAACGCTCCTTGCAAGCAGGCAGTTTTTATTCTGGCTACTATGGCCTTTCACTGTAGTCACAATATTTTACTACCCTTAGATCTGAGTGCTAAATAAGCAATAAGCAATAAACAATAAATAAAAAGGCGCACAACTCGCTGAGTTGTGCGACTTTTTATGCCGTTTCACTTTGCTGGTGACTACGCTGTGTGAGTTCAGTGAATATACTTGCTCTAATAAAGATATGTTAAATTAGTAGCTTGTAGTGGGTCGGTTGACTCTGCTTTTCGGCATGCTAACTGATAGCACGGTCAAAGAAAGCTCGAAAAGAAATGCATATAGACATGGATCTATGCCATACTCAGAACTGTTTACATTATAAGTTTGCCAAATTGTATCGCTTGTATTGCGCATGCTCGGAAATAGATAAGAGCAAGGTCAATGAAAAGCAAACCGGGAAAAAGACATTCATAACTTTATCTCTTTTCCTCATGCACCTAGCAGCATTAGACGTAGTGAAAAATGGCATACGAATAAGGAGGAATTTGATTTGGCTTGTGGCATGCCCACCTTTTTAGAAATGTAAGAAATTCAGGGCGCCTGCGCCCCACTTGTGCCACACTAAAAAAACTGCCTCATCTCGCATGACTCTGCTTATTGAAGTGACTAAGCACACCTTGTTTCGTTATAAAATTAGTCTCTTGTTTTTTGTCTACTAGTGTGTGGTGAGTTTGTGTAACACTTCTTAGCTTATGCCATTTAAGCTTTTATAGGCGTTGCAAATTTCCTCTTATAACTTTGCAGAGGCAGCAGCGTTTAGGGCTGCTTTCCTTCTTTATGTTTTTTACTTCTGCCCTTTCTACTTTCTGCCCTTTTTTCTATGCTTTTGTGTTGATTTGTTGCGTAGTACAGCATTCCACTTTTTCCAGTTCTGCATACATTCTCTTCCCTCTTTTTGATCCTCTAGTAGACCAGACGACAGGTGCAAGCGTCTCTTTCATTTTGTTTTCTCCTCTGTGTTCACGCTACAACAAAATATTGTTGTGGTTGGAAAAGGTTTATGCATAAGTTTATTTACACCTGAAGGATGGGCGGAGTAGGTTAAGCGGAGCAGGCAACCAAGCGGACGTCCTTTGCGCGTCTTATGCTTCGTCCACCTTCCACACGGTGCCCGCGTGCTTCGTTCGCATCCAAAGTGGCGGCTGCGTGACTCGTAAAATATATTTTACAGAAAAATTGAATTCCGAATTGGCCAGAATCCTCTATGTGCCCTCTCAATTTTTTACCTGTTGCCACGAATGGCTTTGCTTAGTGTTGTCTATAATATTAATTTGGCATAAATTCGGTGGCCCCGCCGCGGTGGCTCAGTGGTTAGGGCGCTCGACTACTGATCCGGAGTTCCCGGGTTCGAACCCGACCGCGGCGGCTGCGTTTTTATGGAGGAAAAACGCTAAGGCGCCCGTGTGCTGTGCGATGTCAGTGCACGTTAAAGATCCCCAGGTGGTCGAAATTATTCCGGAGCCCTCCACTACGGCACCTCTCTCTTCCTTTCTTCTTTCACTCCCTCCTTTATCCCTTCCCTTACGGCGCGGTTCAGGTGTCCAACGATATATGAGACAGATACTGCGCCATTTCCTTCCCCCCCCCCCAAAACCAATTATTATTATTATTATTATAAATTCGGTTCAGAAGTGCAGCACATTATTTGCTCTCTCAAGTGGTGCTGTGGAGGTAGTGGTTTTTTTATTAAAATAATAGAAGGAAGGAAGGAAAACATTTTTGCTAGCCCCGGCATCTGCCATCGATACTGAAGCACCTGAGCTGGGGCAGCGGAAATAAAGGATAGCAGGCAGAAAGGAGAAATGAAGTGAAAGACGTGAGGGGACAGGAAGAGAAGATAGGGGGAGAACTAGTATGTACAAACTATTTACACAAGAAATGTGTCCAGGTTGTGGGCGTGATTAGTTCATTTTAGAGGAATTAAATCACACACGTGCACAGCACTGTGTTGGTTACAACTGGAGTGGGGCGTCCAGTTATTAATCGTTCAAGGTAGAACTCGCGGAGCGTTCGGTCACTGCGTGTAACTACTTGACGGAGAACAGACGGGACGTCAAGCCCGTGTGTTAGAGGAATGCACATAGGTCACGGGTGCGCGCACTGCCCTGCGGACACAATAGCGTCTTGAGGGAGTCTGGTCGTATGCCCAGCGCCCTATAGGCCGCAATATATCGCGACGAGCATCGGCGAACGCGGTACAGTGAAGGAGCAGGTGTTCTAGTGTTTCCACTGAACCGCATCTGTCACACACATCACTCGTCGCGATTCCGTGACGCTCCCGTCGTTCCTCGGGCCACACGTAGCCAATGCGCGCGCGGAGGATCATTACACATTGCGACCGTCTAAGTCAGATTGTCGTTTTCTGTACAATTTATGCATGCTCATTTAACTGGTGAGGGACACAACGGGGTTCTTGGGTGACAAGTAGTATAGAAAGGAAGTGGAATTTTTTACCCTCTTGAGGGATTAGCATTTTACAGAGGGCTTATTATCCTTTCTGCTACAGTTATATCCTTTTCTGTCGCATCAGTTGTGATACACAGGCTCATGAGAGACAGCGAGCATCTGGGGTCAAAGTATGAGTGGCACTTCTTGCCGTCAGGTCCCTTACAATGTGAATACTGTGCAGGTAGGGCACCTTTCCGGGTTTCAGTGCTGCTTAATTTGCTTTTTATAATCAGCCTTTGTGCTGGATGTCATATTCTCAAAGATAACCTCAGCCACAGCCTTCACCATGGAACTAGAGTAGCACAATGCATCAGTACTCATAACCATCATCATTAGCAGCAGCCTAACTACGCCCACTGCAAGGCAAAGGCTTCTCCCATGTCTCTCAAATTAAGCCTGCCCTTTGCCAGCCGCGGCCACCGTACCTCCGAAAACTTCTTAACCTCACAAAACTTTCTGCCGCCCCCTGCTGCGCTTGCCTTCTCTAGGAATCCACGCGATCAGCCTTAAGAACCAGCGGTTATCTTACCTTCGCATTACAAGCCTTCCCCCTCCCCCCGAGCCCATTTCTTCCTCTTGATTTCGACTAAGATGTCATTAACCAAAGGTTGTTTCCTCGCCCACTCTACCCGTTTCCGGTCTCTTAACGTTACACCTATAATTTTCCTTTCCATGGCTCGCTCGCCTGCTGGCCCGAAAGACGCGGGTTCAACCCTGGCCGCGGCGGTCGAATTTCATTGGAAGAGAAATTCTAGGTTCTAGAGGAGAAATTTGCGATTACCTTAGTAAGGTAGGCAACGGACAGTAAGCTGACTGATCTCTAATTTCTCAAGTACTTGACGTATCTTTCTTTTGAATTAAGATAAGCTTAGAGTTCTTCCAAGCTTCTGGCTCGCTGATGGTCATAAGGCATTGCGTATACAGAGTGGCTGGATTTTCAAGCGCAATCTTCCGTACGTTTTTCAAGAGATCAGCTGTTACCTGATCTTCACCAGCTGCTTTCCCCCTTTGCATTGCTCATAAGGCTTTCTTTACTACCTGTTTGGTGCGCGCTACGGTCTCTCTTATTAACGTTATGATTCCACTGTCTACTGTGTACGTTTGTTTAGAACTCTTCAGCTACTTTAACTACCATAACCATATTGCTAATGACATTGCTCTGTTTGTCGCTTAGCGCTTACATCTGGTTTTTACCTATGCCTAGTTTCGTCTTCACTTCTTTTCGTCTACATCCGTTGTTTAGAGCATGCTCGATTCTCTCCATATCAAACTTCCTTGGGCCGGCTGCCTGGCGCTTATTTATTAAGTCTGATAGCTATGCTAGTTCTATTCTGTCCGTAGGGTCAGACGCTTCTATGCTTTGCTGTTTTTTAATGAGGTTTTGTCTCCTGAGATAACTTGCCGGTATCGTCTCGAACCATCCGGCCGCCTACTTCGACTGCGCACTCCGTAATTATGGCTGTAAAACTATCTTTCATTGTTTGAACATTGCGATCGTCCTTCTCAGCTCGAGCCGCATATCTTGTCTGCAGCGATATCCTGAATTCCTCTGCTTTCCCTCTTGCCACTAACTCGTTAATGTGCTTCCGCATCACTAATTTCTTCCGTTCCCTCTTCAGGTCTGAGCTAATTGTGTGGTCGCTAGAGGACCTCCATCTCCTTTCGCCTTTGTGAGCCTATAGTATGAAGTGTATTTCATTTTTAGTCTCACCACTGGGGCTCTTCCACGTCCACTTCCTGTTCTTTCGTTTCTGGTAGAAGGTATTCATGATCCGTAAATTATTTCTCTCTGCGAACTCTACCATCAAAGTGAAACTGAAATTGTTTTTTTAAGAAAAAAATGACGCAGTAATTGTGTCAATATCTCGGTGGACACCCGAACCACGCTTTATGGGAATGAATGGAGGGAGTTAAAGAAGAAAGGAAGAAATACGTGCCGTAGTGGAGGTACACGGTATACAAAAGGTGTACGGGCGCCTTTTGCGTTCCGCCTCCATCGAAACACAGTTCCCCTGCTAATCCTGGGGACTATGTCATATTCGCCTACCACCTGGTCTTCGGCTTACTTCTGGCCTACATTCGTGTTGAAGTCGCCCATCAGTACAGTGTACTGTTATTTTACGTTGTTCATTGTCGATTCCACGTCTTCACAGAAGCTTTCAACGATCTGGTCAGCATGGGTGGATGTAGGCGTGTAAGCCTGCGCCACCTTCAGCTTGTACCTCTTATGAAGTTTAAATACGATAGCTGCCACACTGCCGTTAATATTATAGGATGCCTCGATGTTGCCAGGTATATCCTTTTTAATGAGGAATACCACATCTAGATCTCCTCTGTCCGCTAAGCCACGATCTCACAGTACATCCCCGCGCCTCTCCTGTCCTCCTAACCTCACTGAGCTCTATGACATCCGATTTAATACCAGCTAGTTCTTGGAACAACACTGCTATGCTAGCCTCACTGAGTAAGGTTCTAGCGTAAAACGTTGCCATTAAGTTTTCGATGGCGGGCTGTCCAGAGCCAGAGATTTTGAGCACCCTCCGCTGCGTCAAAGCTCTGACCTCCGCCTTGATCAGTTGCTCCGCAGCCGCTGGAGGCCGAGGGCTAACTGGTTTGTTCAGTCGTGGCAAATTGGTCATTAATACTGAGCAAAGTATCTTTACTCTATGAGCACAGCAAGGCTGAGATCTAAAGGTAATTTTAACGAGAGTTTGCTCCCTAAAGCGGTCTTTTTATAGGAACAATGTTACGCACAATTTGAAAATTTTCTTGAGCTATTTGGCTCAATTCATTTTTTTGCATGTAGTCACACTCGCTGTCATAAGAGTGGAAATTGTGGACATGTAAAAAATTAGACATGGAACATAAGTAACTATGCAGCTTCCGCCTTCAGCCTGGAAGTGAAACGTCTGGTACATTTCGCCTTTTGAGAAGGATGCATTCAGTTGCTATTATTATTTCCAGATGCGACTACCTTCATTGTGTTATGCAAGTGCATGTACTTGTTCTTGACCATATTGACTGACTTCATCTGGCTGAACCCATTTTGTGCAGGTGCCCATGGGGAATGCACCGCAAATAACACCAACCCTATAGCAGCTGAGGCGGACAGTCTAGAATCCTTAAACAAGTATTTGGCTACGCTGCTTCGCGACGTAGCCGGGGCGTTTACTGTGTACCATCGGGGGCTAAATTAAGTGACTCCCCCCTTCCTAGTCTCGAACCGTGCCCGCATGCAGTGCGGTTCAGAACTTGGAGAGGGGGCAGCTACTTTTGCGGCCGACAGTAAAAGCAGCAACTTGTATTCTGTGGTGGCTCGCCAGTGTCTTTTGGTGTTCGCTGGTGCCAGCATGGTGGCCATTATCCTGCATGGATGTGGCTAGCCGTGCAAGAATTATGTGTCCTTGCGATAAAAATAAAAATAATGATGCACATATGAGCATTAGTTATTTGGCGTCTGTTAACGTACATGCTTACAATAATTTGCAATCAAACTCTGGATAATCTGGTGCGGCTGCAAAAAAGAAACATCATCAGCTTTATTAATCTCAGAATTTACGTCTGTCATGACTGAAAGTGATTAAATTTCTGCACTGTGTCGCACTGCACTAGTGTGTGAACTTTTTTGAGTATTGTAAAAATAACAGGCCAATAAAGCACGAGAAGTCTGCAGAAAGCCCAATGGAACCCAATGGATGGAAACGAGGATGGGAATACGAGTGGCGTATAAATATGTGTTATTAGGTACTTATGATCATGAGAGATATATGAGTAATCAATGAAGGAGAGAAATACGAGCATGAGATGCATGATAAATATACGAGGAGCTCGTAACTATAATCTCATGCTATAATTGTCGTACAATACTTGTCGTCTTGTTTCAAGAAGGATCGTATTTGAAGTAAAAGGTGAAAAACAATATGTGTACCTGCAGAATGGCATTGAAAACGTTTCAGAGAAATTATTGCTTTTCTCCCACGTAGCCCACCACTTGGAATTTGAGAGGCTTGCTAACAACTTCCAGATCCGAGGGCGATTTAATTTTATAATGAAGCACACAGTGGTTAGCGTAAAAATGTATGTTTGCTAATACAGGAAGCGGTATATTGTGGATGAAGTATAGGAAAATAATCGAATATGAAACGGAGCCCTGTGGACGCCTGATAAAGCGCCAAACACAAATTATCCTAGTGGATTGGGAATATCCGTATTGTGACCATTCAGACAAAAAACTAGTGATCCATTAAACAAGCTTAATGTTTTTTTTTATTTAGGGCAAAGCCTTTGTAGCAGTTTGCAGTGAGGGACCGTGTCAGTCGCATTTAATAGGTGCATAAATAATCTGTTCATCTGTTCATCTTTGGAGATAATTAGAGATGTTACTAGAGAACAACTAATCCTTTGATGGGGCTGAATCCACGATGAAAATAATTACTAAGATTATTCAGAACATTGTTGCACTCGAGGAAAACTATGATAAGCCGAAAAATGATATGTTGTAGCAATTTACATGAATGGGCTGCCAGATAAATTGGTGGACAGTCTGGCAACGTGTTCATGTTACCGTATTTGTGTATGCGGACAAATTTTTGCTATAGTACATGTTGAACGAGCTGCGTCAGTTGCGACATTTGAGCTATACCGATGATATATCGACAAGAATCAAGAAAAAGTGGGCGTGGACACAGCATGTAGTGTGAAGGAAAAAATAAAATATGGTCGTCAGCTGTAATGGACTGGATTCTAAGAGAAAGCAAGCGTGGCAAGGGGGCGAAAGAAAGTGAGATGGTCGAATGCGATTAGGAAGTTTGCAGGGATAAAGTGGCCATGGCTGACACTGGACGGGATTAATTGGAGACATATTGAAGAGGCATTTTTCGATCAGTGGGCGTAGTCAGACTGATGATGACGATCTGCAAGTACAAACAGCATACCACACTTGGTATGATTTGAAAATAATATTATCAGGTCCATCGCTCTTTATAGTATCCACACCTATGATGAAATTAAGAACACTCTCATTACAAGCATGAACATCATTAAATTGAAGAATACGAATAACAAGTGAAGGACAGACGCAATAGTCATAGGGTTACATTTAGGTGCCTCGTTAATAACGAAGATATTTCAATTCGTGCTACCAGGCAGTACAGATCTGCAAAACGTACGAAGTTGCTTTCCAGCATACTTCTCAAGGCCACACTGTAATAGAAATATTTTACGGTCTTAGTTGCATCTCCCATTCAGCTTTGCGTGGATCACTGCTACGTTTCGACTGGCGTGACCTTGTGGAACAACGTCAGCTGCATTTCTAATGCGAAAGTATTACTAGTTCATTACAAAAAAGCCGGCAGCGTAGGAATCGTGTGTCTGTGTGTGCGCTCGCAGATGCTGCAGAAAATCCCAGCGATGGTAAGAAAATTAGGGTGACGTCATGAAGCAGCTGTAGGCTCCCCGTTAGCCCAACCTCCGGGCTCTCAGCTTAGGCTGAGGCCCACGGGGAAGCGAGATGCCACCCTTTGGCTAAATAAAGTTGACTGACTGACTGACTGACTGACATACACAGCAAGCCGAGAACTACCATTTCAGACATTCCTACACATGTCTTTCGTTTAGATGTACTCCCACTGGCTGACCTCATTGTGGCGCTAGATTTCCCGACTAGATTCATACCAGAACTCTCGGCAGCCGTTTGTCCTACAGCCCTCCGGATGGTGTCATACGATTTCTCGTTGCATATAGCTTCTATGTGCTAGTAAAGCTGGAGTTTAGCTTGCGACAGGGATAAGAACGGACGACATATGCACCTTCAACTTCTTGCCTTCCCAGGCTATTTACCTCTTCCCTTGGGGGGCGGTTGAGGTGCCCACCAACATGCAAGGCAGTTACTGCGCCATTTCCTTTCATCAGCAAGCAATTTTATCATCGAAATTGCGATGCAACCGTTCGTTGTTCATACGATTTCCTCTTGCATATAGCGTACGTCTTTTATGGCGCGTTCACACTTGGACATTCGGCGGCGAGAGCGAGCGGAATCCGCTTCCGCGGCAGAGATTCCGCCGAAATACCCAGCGGAAAGGTCGATCGGTCCAGGACCGAATTCTGCCGTCCGGAAAAAAAATCCGCCGAATCTCGTCAGCCAATAGGAAGGCGAGTACCCGCGGCGACAAACATGGCGGCACCCTTCGATGCAGGACGCCTCGCTTCAGACTGGATTCGTCGCTGTTACTGCATTTTTCAGCGCGTTCACTGGCCATAAAAGAGCCAGTGTTCTTTCGCTTTGTCTTATCTCGCCCATAAGAAAACGTTTGAGCGATAAATTTGCTTTAATTTTCATTTCGGGTGACGATTCTTCCCCTTTTAGGCTTAGGAGGGGCGTCGAGTTGTGACAACAATGGTTCCTGTTCTAACCACCAGATGGCGCCACTGGGCGTTTAAAAAGTGAGAATGTTAGAAATGTCGTAACGTCCGACAATATAACTGCATTTAGCGTACGCAAGCGTGCATAAGGTTTGGGTATGTAGACAGCGTCGATTAACCTCTTGCCACATCTATGTACGCCGTGAGCAGACGACACACAGGCGATGAGCGGCGATGCGGTGGCCGGGAAGTGTGAACGAGACAGCATTTCGGCGGCCGCGGATTCCGCTTCCTCTCGCCGCCGAATGTCCAAGTGTGAACGCGCCCTTAGGCTAGCTCACGAGAGGTATTCGAACCGAGTGTTCGTTTCGCTCGGACATTTTAGATTCAGCTTTTGTGGAAAAACGAGGAACGCTTGTTCCACAACCGAACGTTGAGTTCGGTTGTGGAACAAGCGTTCCTCGTTTTTCTGCGTTATGTATTATAAGCCAAATCAACTCGCCCAGCTTATAAGATATTATCATCATCATCAACATACCCTATCCACGCCCACTGCAGGGCAAAGGTGTCTCCTATATATCACCAATTAACCTTCTCCTGTGCCAGCTTCACCCACCTTACCCTCGCAAGATACTTAATCTCATCTGCCCATCTCACTTTCTGCCAACCCCTGCTACGCTTACCTTCGCTTGCCATCTTCCTGCCTCTTAACGTTACACCTACCATTTTCGGTTCCATAGCTCACTGCGCTGTGCTCAACTTAAGCTAAACTCTTTTCGTTACCTTCGACGTTTCTGCCCCATATGCGAGTATCGCTAAGATACAGCTGATATCTACTTTTCTCTTGAGGGATATTGCTAAACTGCTATTCATGATGTGACAAAACCTGCCAAATGCGCTCTATTCCATTTTTATGCCATTCTCATTCTTATTTTGAACGCACTGGAGTGCGTTCAGGCGGACGGTCGACGAGGCGGCGGTCACTGGCGCCGATTTCGTTTCAAGTCTATGTAGTCCGAAGCGCTCTCGCAGCCACCCAACGAGCAGAGGTAAGGGCAGGGCAGCCAACACCTGATATGAAGCTGCTCGATCTGCGCGAGAAGAGAGATCGCGCAGAGCGACGGGCGCGACGGACTGACAGAGCTGCCGACTGGACTGTCTACAATCACTTGGACGCAGCAGCGCGCCGCCACGCCAACAAGCTATACCGCCGGCAGTGGGCTTCACTATGCCAAAGGATGGAGGAAGATGTCAGCTCGCGGAGGCTGTTTGACACCCTGCGGCGCATCACCGAACCACAGGCAAACCGTCAACCACTGGCCGCCCTCGCAATCTCCAGCGGGCTCAGCTTTGTAGAATTGGCAGAGCGGTTTGCCGATCGGTTCGCGCCGTCCAGCCCCGCAAACGCCGCTAACATAGCTGCTCCTGAGAGCCCCAGAAGCGACGCCAGTCCCTCGCCCGTCGTATCGGAAGGTCCATGTGATTCGCCGTTCACCGCGGGGGAACTGAACAATGCGCTGCAGTGGTGCCGCCGCCGTTCGGCGCCCGGACCGCACGGGGTGACATACCAGATGCTGCGAAACATGGATGCGCAGCAACGACAGATCCTCAAGCAGCAGATCAACCTGGTTAGGGAACGCGGGGAGCTACCGGAGGATTGGCGAACCGCGGTCGTTTGTCCCATCCGAAAGGCAGGGCGCTCACCTACGGAGCTGAGCGAGTACCGGCCAGTGGCATTAACGTCGGCGGCAGGTAAGCCCATGGAGCATATGGCGTTGCAGCGTCTGAGCGAGCGGGCTGCGGAGGCTGATTTGTTTGACGAGCGGCAGACGGGTTTCCGTGGGATGCGCTGCACGGCTGATTCTATATCGGACGTTGTTATAGCGCTGGAGCATGCCAGGACGGCCGGCCAGGTTGCGCTGCTGCTGCTACTAGACGTCTCAGGGGCTTTTGACAACGTTCACGGGAAACAAATACTCGCTGTATTTGAGGGGGCCGGTGTGAGCGGGCGCCTTTTGCGATACGTTCACGGCTTCCTGAGCGGGCGCACCATGCGCGTACGAGTAGGGGGCAAGCTCTCCGAGCCTCGCCCGCTGGACGTGGGCGTGCCGCAGGGCTCTGTCATATCACTATTTCTGTTTAATGTGGCGTGTCGGTGGTACCGGCATCCCTACCCACGAGCGGCCGACACCATGTGTACATATCCATATATGCAGACGACATAGCTCTGTGGTCCCGGGGACCACCGGGCGAGGCGCTCCGAGTGCGGGGGTGCCTTCAGGAAGCTCTGACTGCAATCGATTCCAGCTTGCGCGGCCTTGGTCTGTCTTGGACTGAGCGGGGACAAATCAGTGGCCATGGCGTGCGTTTCGCGCTCGCGCGCGCACCTTGCGCCGCTGTCACTGGACGGGTCTCCGATTCCTAGGCGTAAATCGGTGGGGTACCTTGGCCTTGACATCGACTGGCGCCTTCTTTCCTACAACCCCGCGGCGACCAAGGCTTGTCTGCAGGTGAAGAGGATCACCGCCGCAGAGCACAAGCTCATCGCTCCAAGCCAGGACATCTCCCAGCAAGCCGCGCTGAGGTTATACAATGCCGCAGCTTTGGGGGCGGTGCTCTATGCGCTGCCGCTCGTCACGGTGCGGAAGCCGTGCTGGAAGAAACTCGAACTCCACCACCGCAAGTCCCTGAGCGTGTGCCTAGGCCTGCCCAAAAACTCGCAGTGCGCCGCAACGTTGGCCGTGGCAGGAGCATAACCACTTGAGCTCCAAGCAGCGCGCAGGGCACTCAATCACATCGACCGGCTTCACCGCGCACCGGACAACGGCTCACTGCTGCAGCGTATGCGCTCGCACCCGCGCTGACGAATGGGCACGGCGCTGCTTGAGTATGATCAATTGACCCAAGGCCCACCCCCTTACGGCATCTGCGCGCCCTGGCCTGCTTCATCGGAGGTAGAGCGAGAGATCGTCGGCATCGCGGGAAAGCGGAGCACACCCTTCTGTGCTTTGCAGCAGCTGGCCAGAGCCGTCATACACGAGGAGCTCCAGGACCATCTCCTCGTGTTCACCGATGGCTCAGAGGCCCGCGACAGCTGCTCGCTTGCAGCGGCGGCTACCATCCCCGCCCTGCTACTGCACAGCTAGCAACACGCAATCTTCCTGGGCTCCTTCACCTCGACGGAGTTGATGGGGATCCGGCTCGGGCTGGACCTGCTGCTCATCCTCTGCCCTGCGCCACCCAGGAGTGCTCTGCTGTGCGAATCCCGCGCCGCCCTCAGCCGCTTGCAATATAACGGCTGCGGTACCCCACTAGTGCGGGAAATTCGCTCGCGCATCGAGCACCTCGCGTAGAGAGGATGCGCCGTGCGTGCACAGTTGGTGCCCGGTCACTGCGGCATCGCCGGCAACGAAGAAGCTGACGACCTTGCGACCGGTGCACATCAACTACCTCCCAGTGATCTGCCCCTTGCGCTGGAGGACGTGCGTGCGGCCATCCACGACCATCTCCGAAAGCAGCACCCCGACCCACGCATCGCAGGAGGCGAGGGCATCGACAACATCACCGGCTGTCGCGCACTTACGCGGTCGCAACGTGTAATGATCCTCCGCGCGCGCATTGGCTGCGTGTGGCCTGTGGAACGACGGGAGCGTCACGAAATCGCGACGAGTGATGTGTGTGACGGGTGCGGTGCAGTGGAAACACTAGAACACCTGTTCCTTCACTGTGCCGCGTTCGCCGATGCTCGTAGCGTTATGCTTGCAGCCTAAAGGGCGCTGGTTATACTACCAGACTCCCTCAAGATGCTAATTTGGCCGCAGGGCAGTGCGCGCACCCATGACCGGATCTAAGTGAGCCTCTGTGCATTCCTCGAACACACGGGCTTGACATGCCGTCTGTTGTCCGCTTGGTAGTTACAAGCAGTGACCGAACGCACCGCTAGTTCTACCTTGAACGATTAATAACTGGACGCCCCACTCCAGTTCTAGTCAACAAAGGGCTGTGCGCGTGTGTGTTTATTCCTCCAACATGAACTAATCACGCGCAGAGCCAGGACACATTTCTTGTTGTGTAAATAGTTTGTGTATATTACCTCTCCCTCTATCCTCTCTTCCTGTCCCCTCACCTCTTTCATTTCATTTCTCCATTCTGCCTGCTATCCTTTATTTTCGCTGCCCCAGCTCAGGTGCTTCAGTATCGATGGCAGATGCCGGGGCTAGCAAAAATCTTTTCCTTCCTTTTTGTTATTATTTTAATAAGAAACCACTACTACCATTCTTAATCATATTGTTATTTCACTCTCGTGATCCGTATGTTTGGTCACTACTCACCCTAAGCAGACGTATTCCCTTACTATTTCCAGCGCACCTCACTACTAATTGTAAACTGCTGCTGCCTCCCGACACTGTAAGAACATCACTTTCTATTTCGGCATATATTTTTAGACCAAATATTCTGTGTGTCATTGAACATGATTTGCAATATATCTCTTGAGCGACTCAGCAAGGCACTGTCATCATTATAAGCTGTGCAGTTAAATTTATGTAGATCCTCTTTCTGCACAGTTGCTTGGTAAAGTTTGTCGTGGAAGTTGGAACGTGGTATTGGTAGGGTATGAACGATTTTTCGACGGCTCTACAACACCACCGATGGTGCCGGGATCGATGAGAGCGTATACATGGCTGTCGTGATTCTTCTCGGTTAGAACCTTCGTTCGAAATCGTCATTAAAAGGCAGCTTGCCAGCTGGGGCTGAACATCAAGGTCCTGGGTACAGTGCTCTAGAACCATGGGCAGTGTGTCGTCCGGGCTGGGAAGCAATGGAGGAGGCGAGGCCGTCGCAGCGATGACAGGCGCGCCAAGCGGCCATGGGCGCTGCTATTAAGAGGAGTATTAAGGAGTGCAGGAAGCACTGCTCGAGCGCAGAGTAGTTTCACGTGCTGGCGGCGAAGGATTTGTGTTTCGTTGTTGTGCGCTTTGCATCGCCGTGTGTTCCCGGTGCATTGTTGACGTCTGCCTGTCCTGAAGAGTTGGATTAAGCGAGTTATGCGTGCACAATGACGGAGAGACGACGAGACAAAAGGGACACCACATGTTTTGTGCCGGGCTGCAACAGTGGTTACCGGTCGTGCAAGGAACCCCGCTCCTATTTCCGTGTACCCACTGACCCTTATCGCCGCGAGATTTGGTCACGTAACATCAAGAGCGTACTGCTGAAGCAACTTCTCCAGCGCTGAATCAAGGAAGCGTTGTGTGCGAGCGCCATTTCGAACCAATTTTCGTTCAGCAGACATTTAAAACAACTATAATCAGCGAAGTCGTAGAGATACCTCGAGACCGGCCAGTGCTTACGGATGATACTGTTCCACCCATCTTTCCGGATGCACCAAAGTATGTTTCGAAGTCGTTGCCAAAGAAGACGAAGGACAGAAAGATCTGTGAGCAGACAATTCCTGCAGCAAAACGGAGGCGGTGTTTAAACACACAAGCGAATCAGCTAACAGCTACGCCTGATTGCGACAGTCCCGAAGAGCCGAACAATGCGGCTTCCGCCGAGAAAAACGCGTATGTACCATACGAAAGCCTAAAAATATCTGACATATGGTCAAAAATCGCGTTGCCATGCTGCGAAAAATGTATTAACTACGCTGAGTGTGAATTGGATGCGGCCGGAGACACAATCATATTGGCTTTGCAAAAGCTTGTAAAAATTGACTCGTCGGCTACACAGCTGGTCGGGGAGTCTGTTGCTGTGGCTAAAGCTTATATAAGATGAAAGAATTTGCTTCGGCGAGATATTTCAAAGCCAGAGGATGCGGAGGCGCTAATCGGGCCCGTTAATAAGCTGAATCTGTGCTTTGGTGCAGGCGTACAACAAGTTACTGGTAAGTGCCCATAATTCAACGGAAATTTCTTTTCCAAGAGGTGTGCGCTTGTGGTCAAGGACGGTACAGCCATTGCATGTCTTCCCTGCAAGTACCAGCGCAAATTAATAGAGGACCATCTGTCTCGAAGAAGGTGTCGAAAGGTGGTCGCCAGGAGCAAAACTGCTAACGTGCGCCGGGCACTGCGACGAGTTAAGGTGAAGCAGCACAAAGCAAACGTGGATCTTGAAGGAAGGCTGGACGAGGCAGAAACGGCTTTGAATTCTCTTCCTCTTGGAGACCATTTGGACTACACTGCTGAAAAGAGTTCCAGCCGCCGTGTTCACTACGTTGCTGGGTATGTCGCCCGGAAGCCGCTACAGAGCACAGGATGCAGCCTTTGTGCTCAATGCTTGACAATTACCAAGGTCGCTGCAAACCAGATCTCGCGCAAAATGAGTTTATCCGGCAATTTGATTGTGGTAGCCTATTGTATCCATCTGGTCAACTTGGAAAGTTAATCGCCGCACTGGAAAACTCATTCACTATTTTCTTTAGCACCAGAAAGATTAGTGCAGTAGGTATGTCGGATTTTGCTTCCTTTCTACATGGTATTCCCCTTTCAATGGTTGCCTGTCCTGCCCGTGGTACTGATGTCTCCTTTCGAATTGTTAAGCTTTACGTGCTCCTAAGCTTCCGATTCTACACGAAATCTTTAAATGATTACAGGAGCTCTCAGCGAGAACGACTGAAGCACCTTAAGCTGAGGAGGTGAAAATGAGTGTGGCGTATGTAGCCTACCAAGGCCCTGCTTTGCATGGTGTGTCATGTTTGGAATTTGAATAAATAAATGTCGACACCACGACCCGTTGTTTTTGCTTAATGTGCGAACTTTATAAAACAATGAAAATGACTTGGACGTGAGTTTTCAACACGCCGCAGGCTTCGAACAGCTGCCTCCATGCAACGAGTTTACCAGCTTGTGTGCATAGGATCGGAAAAACGAGATCCAGCTAGCACACACTGAATGCGTCCTGTACTTTGTTTAGCTCATGCCTAACGGCCGACAAAGCCCGCACCGAACAATATTTTCGTCGTTGGTATTATCGGTCCTACTGCTGCGCGCGCGCGCTGCACGAAACAACGCATTATTTGTTCAGGGAGTTTAATGTCCCAAAGCGGCTCAGGCTATGAGAGACGCCGTAGTGAAGGGCTCCGGAAATTTCGACCACCTGGGGTTATTTAACGTGCACTGACATCGCACAGTACACGGGTCTCTAGAATTTCGCCTTCACCGAAATTCGACCGCCGCGGCCGGGATCCAGCCCGCGTCTTTGGGGCCAGCAGCCGAGCGCCATAACCACTCAGCCACCGCGGCGGCTAAGAGTGATTAACTGTATTAGAATATGCACGAAATTCTTGTAGCATTTTTCAATTGTTATAATGCGTACTTGTTTGCGAAACAAGATTAATATAATCATGAGTGTTTATTTCAGTCCGATTATTATATATTAGGTACAGAAATTTCAACCCAGTTTCAGTGCGCCTTGTCTGGAGAGATTCTAGACCAATAGAATTGATCGTAGCTGTTACACTATCGGGTCGTTTGTATCTGTTGCAAATGAAACGGGCTGCGATACTTTGCACTCGTTCTAATTTGGAAATATTCTTGGCTGTAAATGGGTGCCATCTCACTGATGTGCTTAAAGGTCGGGAACTAAGAAAGCATAACAGGTTCTCACCGAAAAACAGCGCGCTTACACGGGACACGAGAAAGGAGACACGCACACACACAGCGCTGACTTACAACTGCAGGTTTTATTCCATTGCTCACAATAATTACTAGAAAGGAAAAAACAAAAACAGTGGAAGGCGAGGAAGAATTCCTTCTGTCGCATCATGTCGTCATAGTTATTCAAGATATCGAATCTCTTTTCTTGTCAATGCTATCGATGGTGTGCTAACGCATGACGCGGCTTTCGTATCAATGATGAAAGCTTCATACAGCTCGCGCCTGTGCTGGTGATTATATCGCCTCAAAATCTGGCTTCGTCCAAAGTTAGGTGTGCAGTGACAGCCAGACACGTGTTTTGCCAGCGTGCTGCCGTATCCCGTGTGGATGCTAGTGGCGTGCTCTCGTAAACGGTCGTTTATGCAGCGTCCACTTTGACCCACATACGATGCACAGCATGACAGCGGGATCTCGTAAAATTACCTCCGTGTCACAGGTGGTGAGCATTTGTTCATGCTTTTTACTGCACCATGCTGGTTTTGGGGCATCTTCGTTCACCAATCTGCAAAGCAAATTGAGCTTTCTGGGTGCAGTTAGAATCAAATCCACTCCAGCGCGCCCTACTATCTTCTTCAACGAGTGGCTGATCCCGTGTAGATACGGCATAACAGCCCTCTTCTCTTTTTCTTTCCGTGGCTTCTTCGGGTGGCCAGATTGGCGGAGATCTTTCGGGAGCTTGAATCCGATCCCTGAAATGAGGACATCCGGGAAGCCCGCTTCACGTATACGTTTCAGCTGGGACTCTGTGTCTTTGTTGGCCGTGGAAGATCCGTTCCAGGTTAAGACGCCTGAAGAAGTCTCTGCTTTCCTTCATGGCTCATGCCCGAAAGGTGTGAGTGTTTTTTCCATCGATGTAAAGGATCTTTACTACTCGCAACCGCACCCTTCTCTGTTTGATGTGATTAGAGAAGGCATTGAAGCTCTGGGTACCGCATGGTTTCAGAACGCCTGCGGAATCAGCACAGAGAAGTTCCTCGAAGCTATGGCCTTTTACCTAAGGTCGACGTTTATCAGCTTCAATAATGAACTGTTCGTACAGAGGCAGGGCGTGTGCATCGGCTCCTGTGTCGCACCTCTACTCAGCGATCTCCTTCTTGCAAAGGTGGGTCGTCGGCTAAAAGAAGCGTTGCTCAAAACCAACGTAGTAAGGGTTTTTCGTTTTGTCGACGACTTCCTCGTCGTCTACAAAGCGTCTGATCAGGACCCAGGCTAGGACGTGGAGGCCTTTTCAAGGTATTTTCTGAAAACTTAGGAGAATTTGAATTGACAAAAGAATTGCCTGATGAAGGCCAACTTCAGTTCCTTGACCTGCGGTTGTTTCCATCTGTGCTGGTGCTATGCTCCGAGGTCAAAGAAAAGCCTTTTGCCATACTCGTCCTCGCATACGAAGCTCGTCAAACGAGCAATAGCCTTGGGTGCCTTGAAGAATGCCCTCAAAAGATAGTGCCATCACCGTCAGCAAGCTAGCACAGATTCCCAGCTGAAACGTCTACGCGAAGCGGGCTTCCCGGATGCCCTCATTTCAGGGATCGAATTCAAGCTCCTGAAAGATCTCCGCCAATCTGGCCACCCGAAGAAGCCACGGAAAGAAAAAAGAGAAGAGGGCTGTTATGCCGTATCTACACGGGTTCAGCCACTCGTTGAAGAAGATAGTAGGGTGCGCTGGAGTGGATTTGATTCTAACTGCGCCCAGGAAGCTCAATTTGCTTTGCAGATTGGTGAACGAAGATGCCCCAAAACCAGCGCGGTGCAGTATAAAGCATAAACAAATGTTCACCACCTGTGACACGGAGGTAATTTACGAGATCCCGCTGTCATGCGGTGCATCGTATGTGGGTCAAAGTGGACGTTGCATAAACGACCGTTTACGAGAGCACGCCACTAACATCCGCACGGGATACGGCAGCACTCTGGCAAAACACGTGTCTGGCTGTCACTGCACACCTAACTTTGGACGAAGCCAGATTTTGAGGCGATATAATCACCAGCACAAGCGCGAGCTGTATGAAGCTTTCATCATTGATAGGACAGCCGCGTCATACGTTAGCACACCATAGATAGCATTGACAAGAAAAGAGATTCAATATCTTGAATAACTATGACGACATGATGCGACAGAAGGAATTCTTCCTCGCCTTTCACTGTTTTTGTTTTTTCCGTTCTAGTATTTATTGTGAGCAATGCAATAAAAACTGCAGTTGTAAGTCAGCGCTGTGTGTGTGCGTGTCTCCTTTCTCGTGTCCCGTGTAAGCGCGCTGTTTTTCGGTGAGATCATGTACCAACTGGCCCGGACTGTCCTTAATAACAGGTTCCCTGAATCGAAATCCTTACTGTCGCGCTGTCATGCTTGCCTAAATAGCGACTTATGTGTATGCGGCTGCAGTGAACTATCTTTCCAGCATAATAATAATAATAATTGGTTTTTGGTGGAAAGGAAAATGGCGCAGTATCTGTCTCATATATCGTTGGACACCTGAACCGCGCCGTAAGGGAAGGGATAAAGGAAGGAGTGAAATGAATAGCCGCAGAAAAGGTATTCATGACCTGTACAACTCCTTTTAACGGGAGAACGGAAGCATGTGCTGTGTACCATCGGCCTTTGTCAACGCGAACATCTGCAAACGAAACCCATTCCTTCTTTTTCTGTCTTTCCTTCACCACTCTCTGTCTCTCTCTCTCTCTTTTTATGGCACATTCTCTCTTTCGGCGCCGTTCTGTGACAGCGTGCGCCGTCTCCGATGTCGTCCGCTCTCTCCGCATCCCTACACTCCTACCCCACCCAACCCGCACTAGGCTACCCACTAAAACGCAAAGTCAATCTGGGCTACAACACCCTTGCCCCAAAGCGAAACATCCACCCAGCCCTATGCCTATAATCCCCATACACGCACAATGCTTACTGCACGCTGAAAATGTAACACTCCAACACTTGTCATATCTCTCGCTTTGTGGCTACAGATGGATTATGATAGGTGAGCTACATTGTGTGATGGACGCGTACCCTACCCCCCCCCCCCCCCTACCCTCATACAAACGCCCTTTACCCAGAGTTACTGAACACTCCGAATCACATCAGCATTTCTCAAGTTATTCCTAAGCTGTCGGTGAAATTCCCTTTGCTACAGGCGTAAATGTCCGGTAATACGCCGACGTCGCCATGACCGTCGCCATGAAAAGCTTCCATTACCTCGCGTGTGAATTCCGACATAACAATAAATTAAAACGCGAGGTAATGGAAGCTTTTTATATTTACCACAACGGCGCAAAATGTATCAGCAGCCCTTCCATAACGTTATCCGAGAGGGAATTGAGCTATCTGACCTCCCATGTGCCTTCCAGATCACTTTTGTTGATTGATAAGTAGCCCACTGTTTGTATTTATACGCTTTTTGTTCTTCAATAAAAAACCACCTGATAGTCAGCGCTTGTTTGTGCTAGTCCTTCGTCTTGTGTCCGGTTCGTGTTGCGCTGAGAGCGAAAAAGAGAAACAAGCAAGAAATGAGCAAGGGCCAGGCTGTTGTCATGGAAGCCGAGAGGTCGGGAAGAAAGGAGGGGGGGGGGGGCACGTAATCGGGTTTGACAGGGAATAAAAAGTAATATTGCAAAGTTGTAAGGTTACGTCGCTTGCTGGGACAAAGCAGCCGCAGCTGGCCACAGTAAGCGTTAAAAATTAAAAACTCAGTGATGAATATCTCTTTCAGTGGACCTCGCTGGGCTAGTGCTAATGGTGGTTTCTAACTCTTCCAGCTGTACGAAAAACTTTACAACGCGGACACATATGGCTGCTGCCGAAGCCTCAGATCTTTGGATAAATTATGTGGACTATGTGAGAACATGTTATACTGTGTGAAGCATGCCGGGAAAACATTCTCGCCCTTCTTCGGTTCCTTCTCTCTGCCTATATTCCATGACAAGATATCTAGTTCGTTGTGACTTCATTCGCGCCGCATATGGAGTGTGCGCTGAATTCTTAGGATTGATAATTTATTCTTTGGATGATTTCTTTCACGAGCGATGCTTACCTGAAGGCAGAGAAATGATGCTGGTACGGAAATGTGTTGTCTCATTCTTGCTTTCCATAATGGTCACCCGTCACACTACTTAATAGCAGCTTCAGCTGTTTGTATCAGGCAACCCGTCTGTTAGTAACATGAATAATGCAAGGGAGTGCAATGCTCGCCCTCGGAAGTGTCAACCGCATCGTCGTTTGGGATGCCTGTACAGTTGAAAATGAGGTCGCCGGATTACTAACAAAACATGCAGCAACTCTCTGTCACATAGGTTACTTTCTTCTCAGCAGCTGAAGGTAGTAATATAGTTTGTAGTAACATTTATTAAACCTTGAAAGTAATAAGACTAGCAAACAATACGAATAAAATTGAGTAGAAAGCACTACCTTTAGAATAGTAGGACTAATTCTTTTACTGATGTAAAGGTAACGCTATATACTAACTGTCGTACGCAAAATTGATGTCTGTGCAACTCTTACCGAGTATGCATTACTATAGCACCTCAAACAACAGCATTGTTTAAAAAGTATAGACAAATAGCATTTATTGCGCGCAGGCAATATAATGATGGCCATCTATGTTAGCACTGTTGTGAACAATGGCCCTGGTACTTAAGAAAAACGTAGGAAGTGCATGTCGAATATACTGCAAAGTTCTTAATGTGGTGTGTTGCGTTAATTTGCAATGCTAAAAAATTGCATAAAGCTGTTGCATTTAACCTGACCGGTTCTCGACATTAACGAGAGCTACCAACAGTGTGCTGACCATAGAACTCATACATTTAGGATGAAGCATAGGGTCATTCAAGCGTGCAAAGGTTTCGAAGCAACAATACTAACAACGTCACCCCAAGCACCAGACGGAAAGCAGCAAAAAAGAAGAAAAAAACTATACAGGAAGAGAGACACTAGTGCGACACGCTCACTGCACCGGCACCACGTATTCTTTTTCCCCGCCGTATGAACGTTGTAAACCTGGAACCGCGTTGATGCTAATGGATCTTACTATTTGAAGCTAAGCTAATGCACTTGATTACGAACCTGCTGTTGCAGAAGCGGCAGACTTGATTAGGCGTACGAATGTATAAATACGTTTCATCCTGTATGCTCCTGCACGAAAAATCTGAAATGTCATTTGCTTCCATTTATTTATCATTTGTGGTTCCTACGCTGCGGATATGCAACAACTTATAAAGGGTGCTCAAAATGAAACTTTATTGGGTTTTTTAAATGTGAAACGCCGTACGCTAATGCTGCTTTTGCACGCTCGCAATGCGGCCAGGGGGACACAAACTTGGGTAATAATTGTGTCCGTAAATTCAGTAATTAACTAAATTTCATCAATTAACTTTTATTTTCTGAGGTTAACGAGCACATTTATATTAAGAACATGGAGGCAGTTACTTTTCAGGGCTATTCCATTTTGTACATTTTTTGTAGCGCGTCGGTCTCCTGAGATGCGCAAGTCTAAAATTTCGTCCCAGTTCATCTAATTACGCATGCGAGACAGCGGCTTTCAGCGTGAAGCACCGCTCTTGTGTGACGCAGCTTTTGCGTAAGGCACTTCGCCTTGAAAGAATGTGCAGCGAGCGGCATTGCGGATGACTTTTCTTCGTTCCGTGCTAGCGTGTTCCTTCTTGGCGAGCGAAACCGATGAATCACTGTTCGGTCGGCGAGAACAGAAAGCTGTTTCGTTAAGCGACTGCTTCGAAAGCCGATAGAAAGACGGGTCGCTGCCCGCTGCACCCTCTTGCAAGGCGGAGATTGGTACGCAACACCTCCTGCGTCACAAGAAGGATATGCTTCACGTTGGGCGCCTCTGTCCCGTAAGCGTAGACAACTGGGACGAAATTTTAGACGCGCGCATCTCCGGACACAGGCGCATTACTAAAATTGTACAAAATGCAATAGCCCTCGAAATAAACTGCCTCCAAGATCTCAATATATATATATATATATAATCACGAAAAATTAAAGAAACATAACAGGATTTAATTTACGACGTTTCGGCTGGAGGCCGCTTAGGCTGGTCCTCCAGCCGAAACGTTTTTAATTTTTGGTGATTTTATATTATATTGACCAAATCAGCTGCCAGAAATCACTTTTGGTATATATATATATATATATATATATATATATATATATATATATATATATATATATATATATATATATATATATATATATATATATATATATATATATATATATATATGGTTTGGTTTATGGGGGTTTAACGTCCCAAAGCGACTCAGGCTATGAGAGACGCCGTAGTGAAGGGCTCCGGAAATTTCGACTACCTGGGGTTCTTTAACGTGCACTGACATCGCACAGTACACGGGCCTCTTTTATATATATATATATATATATATATATATATATATATATATATATATATATATATATATATATATATATATATATACCGGACGCGGTATTCGGAGGTCGTGGGTTCGGATCCCACCGGGGGCATGGTTGTTTTTTCTGCTGCTTTAAAGTAATTTTCTTTAAACCAATTGATTGACATTACAAATAAAAAGAATTAGAAACATTCCCCTTGCACCTTGGTTTTGGTTTGGGTGACTGTTGGCTTCCTTAATATATATATATATATATTTAAACGCTAACTTCAGGCAGTAACAAGTTAATTAATGAATTTTAGTTAGTTACTGAATTTACGGGGACAATTATTGCCCCAATTTGTATCCGCCTGGCCGTATTAACAACGTGAGAAAGCGGCATTACCGCATGGCGTTTCCCATTAAAAAAAGAAATCTGCGAAGTCTAATCTTGCAGACGCTGTATGTTTAGTACAACAAATATATATACTGCAGAATTAAATTCCCTACTTATGGAAATTTCTGGCCGTTTAATGCCGATTAAACTAGGCTGAAATACCCAGAAAGACGCACTAAATAAATACCAAAATTCAAAGCTCTTGCAACGCTTACCAGTGTCTCAGTACAACCGTAAACATTTTACGCTACTCTCAAGTGAAGGTTAGGTTTTGCTGCGAACTGTCTAGCCGGCCTGCTGCATCTTTAGTCGCAGGAAATTTTACATATTTTTGATATATTGCAAACACCACTTCTGCAATAATCGCGCTAAATTATACACACATGCGAATATAAATAAGAAATATTCAAATTTTTAACGTATCTGTCGTACATGTCACGCTGGAAATCACTAATTTAATTACGAAAACTACCTTATCTACAATGTTCTCTGTGTGATTAATCTTCTGCAATTCCCTTTCTGAGGGTTACATGTACGGCTGCTTACAAGGTAGTATCGAACAACAAAAGCTACAAGAAAACGCTCGTAAGTGCTGATTTTTTCCTGAGCCTAACTTTAAGGGTATATGCCATCAAGCTCTCAGAGTTCATAAAAAGTTCGACTGACCAACTTATCAGTGCGCTTTCTTTTTATAAGCGCGGAAAAAAATATTGCAGGGTAAGCTTAAGCTCCGCCTTCAGGGTATGACGTGATAGCTTTAATGGGTTAGTGCCCACATATGCATAAGTGGTGATTTTGCACTTATCATCCATAGATCCCAGGGAGCCCTCATACCATTCCCAGCGCCGTGGCGCAGCGGTTAAGGAATGCGCTACTGCCTTGCGATGGCAGCTGCTGCTATCAGTGGGGCTTGTGCGACCGCGGTTGCTCTTGGCGAGCAATCTACTCGCGACCCATCATTTAGTTAACTGCAACCTGCCACGGTGCGAAGTCCGCTCACGATCCCGGGCGCAGGTTGTGATGGCGCCACAAAATTACGTGACCTATGTGGTCCACTTGCACTCCTATGTTGGTTCTCTGGGATTTTTCGTGGATTTTTCTCTCACGGTCAGCGACGGCGGATTTTCTGCGACACGAGCTCCTTAACGCTATCGCGTAATAAGGGGGCGGAGTGGATCAGTGCATAGGTTACGCGCGCGAGAATGGATATGCGGCATTCCTAGTAGTAGCGGTTGATTTAAAACTATATTGAAAAGGAAAGAAAAGGCTTTTTCTAGCCCCGGCATCTGTCATTGCTAAGGGAAGCACAGGAGCTGGGGTAGCGGAAATAAATGAATATCAGGCAGACTGAATAAATTAAACGAAAGAGGTGAGGGGGCAGGCAGAGAGGATAAGGGGGAGAGGGTACAAAATACAAGTATTCTATTTGCACTATAACATATGTACAGATCGGGCGCGTGTTTTGTCCATTGCCAAGCGGGATTACAGGATCTGATCATGCCTAGAAAACCTGAAGCACTGCGGGCTGTAATGTTTAAAAATCGTAATACTTAGGCGTGCAGAATGCACAAACATCATGCCTTAAGATAAGCGCGAAGGAAGTCAAAACAGAGGCTTGCTATGCGTGGCTTTTTCAACGAAGTAACACCAGGAAAGCGTCACCTTGAAGAATACCGAAACATCGCGGCGAACAATAAGCGTGTGAAAAATACGAAACAGAACGAAAATGTGATAAAGTTGATTCCACGAGAAGCCAAGCGTAGCAGAGGCGGCAGAGGGGCAGATGGTCGATTCCGATAAGGAAGTTTTCGGGCATACTGTGATTCAAGGATGTCTCGGTCATGCAGTGAGCATAGGGTGACGGTGATAGTCCTGTCGTTAACGATAGGCTGATGGATTGGGCCTGGGCTATAATTCTTTCTATATTGTAAAGTGGCTTCAAAATTGACTGGCGAAATGCTACTTATTGCACCACTCAGTTTCTCGAATCGTTTTTAGGTGAGATAAGGCAGTTTTTTAATTGTTCTAAGCGGAGAAGGGTGCCAGAATTCGCTTCGTGGGGAGCAAGCCCGGGACCAAGGTTCCGTTCAGTACGTACTGAGAGAATTCAGTAGCAAATAAGATTAGCAGTGACATATAATCAACGCAAGGATCAGTACAACCGTTGTGAAACATGGCACTGGAGTTTGGCTCAGCATGCAAGCAGCATTGCACTTAAAAAGCGGTCGTGTGATTGAATACTCCAAGGAGCACAAAGCAGGGAGCACCGGTATTCGTAGTGACGGGGAAGGGGCCAGCTTGTGTGGATGCGGCGGATGGCGTTAATCCTAACGCAGACCTGTGACGGAGGACGTAAAGTTCTCCGCGACGGCAAGGATGCTGAATCCCGAGATTAGACATGGGCTCTGCAGTAAGACGGCCCCGTGGATCATTAATAACCTTGCCATGAGTGATGACGTAGTTCAGGTAAAATGCCCGGTTCACGCAACATTTCCCGGCTAGGCGTGAGCTGCTTGCTTCAAACTGAGGGAGTGAACCAGTTGCCACTTGAAAATTACACACAAGACACAAAAGTACACCACCAGATCAGCGCGCACTGACAAAAGTGCTTCTTTCGCAAAAAAACTGGTATTATACCACAGTATGCGAATGCCCACGTCGATACAACTCGCTACGTGTCACATGTATGCGCTACTGCGGCTTCCTTATGAGTTTCGCCTCCTCCACCGTTTGCGTGACAGAGCGGGTACTTACGTACTTGCCTTCGCCAGCCTCTAATATCTCAAGAGCCTTTTTTCCGCTCTTTTTGTCTCGCTCGAGCTACGACTGTGGTTTTGTGAACGTAAGGTGCGCGTTTGCGGCCTGTGCAATGAGAGGCAAGGTGGCCAGGTTTCATGATTTGGTCAAGCTTATTGCCATACTCCCTGAAACTAGTATGCAGCCCTAGGCAATTTTTTTTAATGCACAACTGTCCAGAGGTCTTTGGACAGCTGCTGTGAGCCGCTGGGAAACGAGTTTCATCTCAGAGGTGACTGCCAGGACGGCTACTCGCTGTTCTGAAGAGGAAGCGCCATTCCAGTTTTCACTAACTTATCCGATTTTCCTAAAGTTGTTTCATCTTGAATAATGCAGGCTCACTCACCCTCGGCGTTCCTTTCCTGAATGAGGCAGCACACAAGGCCTCGTGGTTCAATTTCATCAGGCAGCGCTCGCATCGTGTCCTCCTTGTGTCCTCGTCTTTTCAGCTTCATTTACGATTGAAGTAATCCCGCTTGCCCACCTTTCTATATTATTGCAGTTCTTAAGAAATTCCAGCTATTCTCTTACATTTATTTTTATTTTTATTTTAGCTGGGGCCTGCTAGGAAGAACACCAATATAAGGAAATTTGGTATTCATGCTCTGAGCTAGAGCGCGGCCGAGGTTTCTCTATCTCTGCTCTCGCAAAAGTTTACGTACCACAGCTAAGTGCTGCAGCCTGCCAAATTGTGATGTGGAAAAAATTAAATGCTTTTTGGATTCACCCAGTCCACACCTGTTATTACAGAAAAGAAAATATCAGGATGTCTTGGCCATCAAGAATCCATGTTTTCGATGCTTACTGGCGCTAGGTAGATGATAGCTTGTCCACGGAATTAAGCACATGCAGAGTAGAGGACTTAAAGACGCAGAGGCTTCTAGGGAAGTCTGGGAATAAAATCACACGTGGCCGTCTTCCTTTAGAATGCCGAAGTCCTCACAGGGGTTTTCGGCCCCTCCCCACCTCGAGGCGCACCCTGGAACAGTTCGGTTCCCTTTGGCATGTACCGTAGTGCTAACTACACCTTGGGACACAGAGCACCGCAGTATCTGCCTGCTTTTGAGAATCGATCCCTACTATTGCTTTTAAAAACGCCGACACACACTATCGTCTCACCATCCATAAAAAAGCAATAACCAGAACTGGGTTTAGCCACATTCACACTGAATCAAACCTCTGCACAGCTTGGCCAAGAAGATCCTTCTTGGTATACGCTCATTGATGCGATATAGTAGGTGTAGTCAAAGATTTTTTTACCATTATAATAATGATCACCACCATTATGACGATAAAAATCACTGTAGTGATGATCTCACCAATATAATTATCATAAACACACTAGCTTGCTGAGGATATAACCAAGTCTGGTGCTACTACTGCTGCTGCTGCTGGTAATAATTATAACGATGAGCAGAACCAGCTCCTGTTACATCCACTAACAGCCAGAAGCTTCTCGCACTTATCTAATTATTCAGAAGTCCATTTTCCCAAAACATTTATCTCTAACCCTCTGCCGTCTTCGGCTAGGATTAACCTCTTTGGTATCCATTCTGTTGACCTAAACCACTTGAGATCATGCAGAATCGGGATGTGCTAGGCGAGGCAAGATGTTGCTAACATACGATGGAAATATCTCGAATTAGCCTGCCGACTTAGTCCACCACCGGGTTTCTTGAAATGCAAAGTCAGAGCCGGGCGCCGGTCCGACGCCTCCGACGATCCCCAGTGATTTCCTGCGGTCAGGCCAACCTTCAACGCGGTGGCGACGCACTCAACTGTGACACGCCGTGTGGTGATGCCAGCGTGTCGGACCAGCGGCGGAGGCGCAAGGAGTGCTGGGAGGCGACGAACACGAATCCCTCCAACCCTGGAAACACGCGCAGCTCGCCGATGCACGTGGAGCCGACAACGTGACTCGGCAACTTTGCAGCATTGTGTTGACCATCGAGAGAGTGCGTGCGACAGTGAATGGTGGCCAGTTCCTGGGGTGAAGGGAAACGCCGGAGGAAACGTTGCACTCCTTTCCAGGGTGTCAACATGTTGGCGATTGGCGGGATTTGTTTTCGAAGGGTATTTAATCGTGTGTTTCGGAGAGTGGAGAAAGTCATGTAATAAACAAAGGCAATTCTCTGATGCCAAAGTCTCGCTTTTTCCCCCATGTCACGTGACAGCAGGAACGCCTCAACAGGCCGGCGGGCCCATTCACGAGAACGACTGGTGAGGGCGAAAACTTCACCGAAGTGGAGTAGCGCAACAGACCAATCCACTTCGGAGTCGAGCACGGCGGGTGAGAGTCAGGAAGTTACGATAGAAGGTTAACAGCTAACTTAGTCTAAATATGAATAAGGAACGGTGGTGTATAGTGACGAAGAAGCACATAAATGAGGTAGAGTTAATATGGAAAGTAGAGTGTCAAAATATTTCGCCCCAGAAGAAGTATTCCTTTTTAGCCAAAAGTGAAAACCTTAGCGTACAAGCGGTTAGCGTTAAACTTATGAATATTATATCAGAGTGCGCAATAGAAGAAAGTAGATTGGAATGATACTGTTAAGTTCTTCGAGGAGACGAAGTATCTTACTCAGAAACACCGAAGCATGAAAGCTTCATACGCCATAAACAGAACTGGCAGAACTATTATAGTTAATCAGTAAGCTTAAAATAAGCAACTTAGAAAACTTTATTATAGAGAGGATTTAGCATGCTCTCCAGCACAAAGATCACCTAAAGTGGCAATTAGGCATGGGCTAAAATTGCGCGTACGCACTTAGAGACAAGAAATGGAGTGTCATCAGCAATATGGGTAACATACAGGGTATTGCACCAAAAAATTCAAAACAATTTTTGAAAATAGACTTTTTGAATAAGCTGAGCGCTTTTTCGGCATAGCATTGTCAATGGTGTAGTGCATCAGGATAAATGCAAGACATGCTGACTAGCTGGATGGTTAACTAATATTAAATAGGTAATTTTTTACCTATTACAGTTAGGCTCCTTAATTATTGAGAGGCGTGCAGCCCAACGTAATATCCTTATCAGTTTTTAGAATTTCGAAAACGCTGTTACAATCGGCACTGTGGCCCAACAAAGTCTGGCTATATCGCGCTAAAACACATGCGCTTTCGAGAATCTTGCAGGCAAAGCAATCTGTCCGGTGCATGTAACTCGCCTTAAAGCCGAAATTTGTTGGGCCATGGCGCCGAGCTAACCGTGTTTTCGAAATTTTAAAAACTGATATGAATATTGCTTACGGTGGGCTACACGCCTCTCAATACTTAAGGCACCTAATAGTAGTACTTAAAAAGCCAACTATTCGATTTCAAATTGTGTATATCAAATTTCGTGCTTCAAGCATACTCACTTTTTAAGAAAGAGAATCTATGATAGGAACAAATAGAGCGAGGCAAAACATGCGGAAAACAGTGCCATCGCACTATCAGAGTTGTGACGCGGATATTCAGGGCAGAAGTAATTAGCGGCGAGAGAGTCTGAATTTGAATAATGAGAATACAAAATTTGCTAATTCGGGCGCGGCAGGCACGGTCATGGTTAAACTCTTCGAGGGTGCTCTGTCTTGGCCCAACTCTCCTTGTGGCAGTGGTGACTCACGATTGTCGGAGTTGTAACTAAAACTTTGGAAGGAAGCGCCGACGAATCCTAATTTGACAGACCTCTCCGCACTATATAAAGTTCATGAAATTTCTGCGCATCTGCTGTATGTCTGGAGCCTGGCGTAAAGACATGGCATGTTTGGCATTCCATTGTTTATTTCCTTTTATATTGCTCCAGATGACATGATGCAAAAGCCACGTTTGCTCTTCATTTTGCATCTCTGTTTAATAATTCCGATAGGTATTTCTCGGGAAAATTTCTTTAATTATCTGTGCTTAATTCTATGTGTACGATTGATGGTGCTGCGCAAATATATTTTTACATGTTTGCTTCTCAGAATGGAGGCTATTCGCACCAGGCAGTCACCTATTTTGAGGACTTCTTTGCATCGCAGAATCCGTATCGCTGTGAGAGCAGCACTGCATGGGAGGACAGCGCTGGCGGTTAATGTAAACTGCACCGTTATTCCTGACATCCGGACGAAACCTGGACGTGCGGTGTGTCACTTTCCGACCACAATTTCAAAAAGGGAAACAGAGCGGGTGATAGCACCTAGAAAGCAGGATATTTAGGCTTAGAGGAACATCACACCTGAGAATAAGCGTGCGGATAATCGGAAAATGCACGCTTTCTAAGCGTGGGAATTTTTTAGAGTGTAGTTGGGCCGGTGGTGACGATTTCAAAACTCCAGCGATTTTTTGTTCTTCGATTTATATGGCCTGCCGAAATCTTTCGTTGTAATTTTGAACACCACAGCGTTAAGAATCGCGTTCTGCACAGAAAAATGCTCGTTGTGAAGAAAAATTTCCAGCAGGAGCAGCCTATAGGTGGCTCAGCTGCCTCACATAACCATGTGGCGTCATCATAACCTGCCCACCGTATTGTAAAGCAAACACCACCGTGGCAGGTGGCAGCTAAATTAATGTTTGGTGGGGAGAGGTTGCTGGAAAAGAGCCACCTGAGTCGCACAAGCTGCACCGATGGCAGCACCAGCCATCCAGAGCAGTGGCATGTCGCTTAACCGCTGCGCCATGGTGCCAGGAGTCGCCGGGAGTCGTATGAGGACTCCAAATGATCTTTGAATCTTTGAATGTAATGTCGAGAAGGATCAATTCCGCATATATGGGCATTAACTCACTAACTCTATCAAGTCATATCCTTAAGGTGAAGCATAACTGTCTCCTACATTTTTATTTCCGCTAACATACCAACTTAATGTTTCTCGCTAATCAAGGCTGCTATTTCTCTATCTCTAAACACGACCCCTAATATTGTTACGTGACGGCAAGCCGATGAATGAGATGAGACGGCAGATGGCTACAGAATGATTTTTAATAGCCTACGGCCTGGCTCGAGCACTCCTGCCCACACCAATGCACAGTTCGTCTTCTTCTAGTCCGTCACACAACCCTGGGCTGCCGGGGGGTCGTCCCGATCGCGAAGAAGATCGGCAGTGAAGATGAAATGCTCTACACGACGATGGGCTGGAAAAATGGTTGAATATAGAAGCAGGTAAAGGGCTTGCCGCCACGGTCGATGAGACGACAGGCGAATGAGTCCCAGTCCACGAAGCATCCGGGCCGTAGAGTGCCAGGAGCTGAGGGCCGAAGTCCTTGGATGTACCATACGGCAGGGGCAGAGGGGCGGTGTCCTCACGTGTGGGCAGCGTCTCGGGTCGGCTGGGCCATTCTGGTCGCGGTAACATCGTCAGTTCGTCGTGTCTTGTGGTCCGGACGGGGGACGGGGCAGGGGTGTGCGGCGAGGTCGATTCAGGTCTCGCGGGCTGGGGCACAGCCGGGCGGAGCGGACCAGGTACACAGGGCTGACGACCACGGCAGGCGCAGGACGCCGAAGCTCCGGGACCAGGATGGGTGGCGAGAATGACCTAGATTTTTCTGGACGGCGATTTACGCGTTCGACCATTGGTTTCGCGCGCCCGGCGCGAGATGGGATGAAGGGACCCCAGCACCTCACACCAAATGTTACGAGGTGGCAAGCCAAGGAACGGAACGACATGATGAAATATAACAATTATTTTATTGTCTGCGGAGCATAGCGCGAGCGCTGCATCCAGTGCCACTGCCCTCTTCTTCATCTTCGTAACAATATTACCTTTTATGCCTGAGTGCGCTTTCGCCGATTTAATTTAATGCTTTCTGTTGCCCTCGCAGCTTTACGGCCGTACTAGCACTTGAAACGCCGTGGATATTGGTAACTTGGTCTTCATAACCTCAGAAAGTGTGCCTCTAAAATGTGCTCAAACCTATTTATTCTTCCTAAACATTTTCTTCTCAGGCGTAAAAACTGTGGACAGTACTTACCCGAGCTAGGAATATTTATTCCCTAACTATTCCTAACGCAGCACCACTTCCTATCAGGAATTGTTCTTTCCTTGCAGAGGTAAGCAACATTTTTCTTTTATATGAATTTTCAAACCTACTGTTCTTTTTGCCATGTTTAGATAATTTAATTAAATTTAATTCTCATTTATTTCAATGAACGCTTGTGGGCCGTTTACAGCAAAAAGTCCTTCCTGACAGATCACGGGGCCCATAAAACCACCAACGATGCAGTAGGCGATGAGTCATGCGGAACAATTATACAGTATAAAATGCTGCAGATACAATAGATGATTTATAAAACAAGACTAGCAACAAGGTCACAAGGTATACAATAACAAGTAATACTTTAAAAAGTACGCATACAGAACAAGGAACTGCGCGAAATATCAAATTTCATTCGAAAGAAAATTAAACCGAATGAATTACGAGATAATTATGTCATTCAGAAGCTCCGGGCTGGTAGTATTTCAAGAGAAAAAGATGGTGATTCAGTGCACGAGACCTTACCACAGAATGGTAAAGTCTCGAATAAGTTTAGGCTTGAAGAGGAAACGCCAGAAACGAGTGAAGCGGAAGTCCATTAACGAGTTAGCGACAAGAGGGAAAGTAGAGGAATTCAGGTTATTGCTGCACAACAGATATTCGGCTTTAACTGAGGAAGACGATCTTAATGTTCGCACAATGACCACACAATGAACATCGCATTTGAGGCAACAACAACAACAGCAACAATGAACAAAAATCTGACAGCTGTAACTATTGAGTACGCAGTAGAAGTAGGCGGTAGGATGGTTCGACAGGATACCGGCAAACTATCCCAAGACACGAAAGATCTGATTAAGAAACGCTAAAACATGAAAGCGTAAGGTAGCCGACTTAGGGATGTTTATAATGGAGGAAATACAGCACGCTCTAAAGAACAGAGGTAGCCTAAAGCAGTGGGGAGGAAACTAGGCACAGGTACAAACCAGATATATGCGTTAAGAGCCAAAAAAGGGCAGTGTCTTTAGGAGCATCTACAAGATAGTTTAAGTAGCCGCAAAGTACTACACAAATCTACACAGTAGCCAATGTAATCAGAACCTTAACGAGATAAGCAGTAGTGCAGAACGATGGTACATCCCACCATTAAAGAAAGGGGAAGTAAAGAAAGCCTCAGGAGCAATGCAAAGCAGGAAAGCAGCTGGTGAGGATCAGTCAACAGAAGTTGTGTTGAAGAATAGAGGGGAGAAAAACTAGCCACCCCTTACAAGGTGTTTAACCTAAGGTGTTACACAATTTTTTAAAATAGGGGCTTTTTGTGTTAGTTGAGCACTTTTTCGGCATAGCACTGTCATCAGAAAGAGCTGAGACGTGCCAATTAGCGGGCTATTTAACTAATACTTAATAGTTACCGTTTTAACCTTCACTCTTAGGCTCTCTAATAATTGAGAGAGGTGTAGCCCACGGTAAGTAATATCATTGAAAACTTCAGCAGTTATGCAGGCATTGCGAAAGCAGGATGTGCAAAAATCTTATGTGAAAATACTGGGAGATATGTAAGGACTGCACAGGTAGCATAGTGCTCCATAAATTCAGCAACAGAATTCCAATAAAGAAGGGCGTCATGCAAGGGGACACGATCTCGCCAACGCTATTCACCGCCTGTTTACAGGAGGTATTCCGAGGCTTGAATTGGGAAGAGTTAGGGATAAGAGTTAATGAAGAATACCTAAATATTCTGCGATTCACTGATCACATTGCCTCGCTAAGTCACTCTGGAGATGAGCTGCAAATCGTGATAAATGGATAAGACTGGCAGAGCAAAACGGTGGGTCTAAAAATTAAGACGCAGGAAACCAAAGTAACGTTAAACGGTCTCGCAAAGAAACAGTAGTTCACAATTAGAAGGTAGTTGATGGAAGTGGTAAGGGAATACGTCTACTTAGGGCAGTTAGTGACCGCTGCTCCGGGTAATGAGTTAGAAATACCTATAGAAGAATAAGAATGCGGTGGAACCCATATGACAGGCTCCCTCAGATTATGATTTGCAATTTACGAATATCCCCCATGAGAAAAGTGTACAACAGCCGTATCTTACCGGTACTCACTAAAGGGCAGGAACGTGGAGGCTAACGAAAAGGTTTCAGCAAGAGTTAAGAACAACGCAGGGAGCCATGGAAAGAAAAATGATAGGTGTGACGTTAAGAGACCGGAAGCGGGCAGAGTGGGTGAGGGAACAAACGCGGGCTAATGACATCCCAGTCCAAGCCAATAGGAAGAAATGGGCTTGGGCAGGGCATGTACTGCGAATGCAAGATAACCGCTAGTCTTCAAGGGTAACGGAGTGGATTCCAAGAGAGGGCAAGCATAGCAGGAGGTGGCAGAAATTTCGGTGGCCGGATGTGATTAAGATGCTTGCGGGGATGCGGTGGCCGCAGCTGGCAAAACACAGGGTTAATTTGAGAGGCCTGCGAGAGGCCTTTGCCCTGCAGTAGGCATAGTCAGGCTGATGATGATGATTAGTACCTTCTGTCTTGAAACCTACTTTCTTTAAAACCCAAAATCATGAAGAAAGGGGGATAGGAGGAAAATATTTCGTAGGAAGGTCTATTGTTATGGCTGCTGCTGAAGTATTGTCCTTGCAAGAATCCTCTATGTAGGTTCTTTGCGTTCATATTTAAGAGCTCACTATGTAGGTGTTCCGCATAATAAAGTGTATTATTCTTTCCCTCCGTCAGCTGGGCCGGGCTCTCCCGGGCGTTTCTGCCGAAACAACAGTTGTTCCTACGAGAGCCTCGGAGCTTTCCTTCAGTAGCAAGCTTACTTGCTGTCATGGCTCCGTGTGGCGATGGCTAAGGCCGTAAGGAAAAAGGTGTGGAGCTGCTGTTGCTGCGCTACGCAATAAACCCCCTCTCGCCTCAACGATCTCCGTTCTTGGAAACCATGGGGGCGCAAAAACTTCGGGGTTTCGCACCCAGGAGGCGAGCTATGTCTAGTCCTCAGGTTCCGAGTGTAAACAGTGCGGCTGGCCAAGCCCGACGACCTCAAAGCCGCGTGTTCCTCGCCTCGCTGTCAGAGGCTCTGCTGATGCTTCTGTTGCTGGCTGCCCGAGGTTGAGCGGGAGTGAGAGAGGCGGCACCGAAACAAAGCTGTCTGCGTGCTCGCATACAGAGAGCTCGATTTCCGGCCGGATGGTCCTGGAAGTGCGCGCCAGGCGGGCTTGTGTCGGTGGGGGGAGATGTTCGGAGAGCGAACGAGCGTGCTGTGTTTAGCGTTGTGTGGGACCGCGGCCATTGGCTGCGTAGGTGACGCGCTTCTCCCACCTTTGTTGTGGGTCTTTCCGGCTGCTTCTCTCACCCAGCAAGTTTCCGCAAGAATACACGCGTTGACACTTTGAATGATTATAGCGCGCTGTGTATGTAGAACACAAGACAAAAGCCAGTAGATAATGTATTCGGTTTAACGCTGTTGGATGCTATTATTATTATTATTATTATTATTAATATTATTATTATTATTATTATTATTATTATTATTGTTATTATTATTATTATTATTATTATTATTTTATATTATTATTCATTAATTCAGAGCATTTTGCAATTCAAATCCAGTCCAGTAGGTGTCGCCGCTAAGAAAAAACCCATGTGACATAAGGTGCTGAATAGCAAATAACTTATCAAGAACGAGTCTACTTCACTTGCGGACACAACACAAAGAGTGCCTGTGAAGTGAAAATAACTGCACAGATTTTTGCCGCCCTATTCCACTTGACGCACCATGACTGAGGAAGGCCCACATCTTCAGTTAATCATTACACGTTTTACTCCGTTATTTGGAAATCATTACAATCATGAAGGATCATTTAGTGCGCATCATAGCCTTAGTTGTTTTTGCGCCACAAAACTCAGTATAGCTAACTAAATGAATGGTTTCAGCTTTAGTACCCCCCAAGCACCACCAGGCGGAGCGTACAGTCATGAACAACAAAAGTTTTCGGGATGCGGATTCCCGGAAAATGATTTATTTCTGCGTTGTCGCTAGTCAGTCAGTTGGTATTCCCTCCAATGCATGGAGCACATATGCCCCCTCATGATTCTATTGTTTGACACGACATGGTATGCTGCCTTACACACGGGTCAATTGTCGGTGGTACTGTGGTGGAATATATATATATATATATATATATATATATATATATATATATATATATATATATATATATATATATATATATATATATATATATATATATATATATATATATATATATATATATATTTATATATTTATATATTTATATATATATATATAAATATATATATATATATATATATATATATATATATATATATATATATATATATATACATACGCGAACCATGAGAGTGTTCACAATAAACATAAATACCCACGAGAGCAGCAGATTGGACAGCCGTCGCCGTAGCTCAGTCAATAAAGAAAAAAAAAGTCGCCGTAGCTCAGTTGGTAAGAGCACCGGACGCGATGTTCGGAGGTCGTGGGTTCGGGTCCCACCGGCGGCATGGTTGTTTTTTCTGCTGCTTTATAAGTAATTTTCTTTAAGCGATTTATTAATCTAAGTAATAGTATCCCACCGATAAGCACAACACATTAAAAAAAAATAACGTTCCCTTATGCACCTTGGTTTCGGTGACTGTTGGCTCCCTTCATATATATATATATATATATATATATATATATATATATATATATATATATATATATATATATATATATGGCTATGTTCAGATAAGAACGGTAATCGAGGTCCCATGACCATTTTTTGTTTCAATGAAATTTTTATATGTGATAGGTAAGTGTGTCCACACAAAGGAATGAACCTTAGTTTTGCAAGAAACTGCGTAGTTTTCTCGGAAAAAAACCGTATGTCACAAGAGGTGGAGAATGTCGTTTTTGCCACTTCGCAAAGTTGCAGGTTTGGAGCATCACTGCATGCACAATAAATTTTTCCCGCACAACAGTATTTTTCAGTACATGTTTGCAACTTGTTCTATGCGAAAGAATAAAAAAACGTCTTCTTGCTGTGTTATTCTTCTGAGTAAAAAATAACAAACTTCGCTTCCGGAGCTATGTGGTGAAAAAAAGGCTCTTTTCAGGGCAGCCTTAGGGCAAGATGCGTTAAGATCTCCCCACTAAATCTTTTTTTCAGTATTTTCCAGTTACTTTTGCTCACTTCAAGCAAGTTTTGTAGCTCTACAATTGACAGATATTTTTCAGTATGGCCTCAAAATTGGTAGAAGTTCGAAAACGTCAAAAAAGTCACAACTTTGACTTGGATTTTAAAAAAAAATATCATCATCGAATTTTAATAAAATTTGCCTGAATAATCCTCAGTACTCGATAACTTGAAGGCATCAATGAAGAGTTGAAAAGAGTATGAAAATAAATACAAAACTGAGTTCATGTTTTTGTTATCTATAATTGCTTATTACTGCCTCTTAGAAATAGTAACTGTCAGAAATTTATTTTAGCACTCACTGAACGTGGTTAAATTTCATTTACCACAATATGCGAATAATCCTGAATGTTTGGACAGCTTCTACTGGCTTGTTAGCGGCGTTCTTAATCCGTAAAATGGGAATAAAGTCGCTATTTTCCTGATGTCTCAAGAACTGGCTGGTGGCGGTCAAACTTTTTTTTGTATTCTCTAATTTATCATCGTAAGGTACATTGGTATGTGATCGATTCTTTAAAAATATTAGATCATTTCTCGGTTCTTAGAAAAAATTCTAGATATAAAAATTAATAGTAATGTGTTTCTGAATCCGACGTTTCCGTACCTGCATCTGTTTACCTCTGTGTTCAAAGGTTCTACAGGGCACTGTCAGGAGACAGAACGTCGTCTTCTGAGAAGAACAATTTATCTGCAAGGTTTTTAATCAGGAGGAGTTTTAATCGGGACACAATTTACAAATGGTATGCCGCTTTATGTGCACATTGCAATTCAGAAAGTCGCAACGAAATAAACGGCAGCAGTTGAAGTCGGTATGCGCACAGTATATTGTCCAGCACGAAGCACAAACCAGATCACAGTCTCTTCCATTCCGAAGCAGCGGTGGAGGCCACGTAGGATGCACTGCCTTCATTTGTTTGAACGTACTTCCACATATGGAGCGTCTGAACTCCAGGCACTTTCTTTGCCATTTTCCATTCTTCCTTCTTCGTTTCGCGAAAGTCTGCAAGCTCCCTCTGTGGGAGCTCCAGAATGGTGATGTTCTTTAGCGTTCCTCGAATTGCGTCTACGAAGCCGCTGGCTGTTTGTATGGCCTCACTTGCAGGCTTCCGCAAGTTGTGGTGGGATGCTCGATGTTTGACAAGCCCATTAACGCCGTCGCAAGCATTTTTGCCGTGTCCAGTGGCCGAAAACATCCATTTCGTCTCTTTACATTCACTGCTTTGTAGCTCATGAAACTGATATTTATGCTTGAAGTGAGTGGGAGCCCCGTCGCTCACATATGTTATCCTGGTGTAGATTGGCGCGTAGTCTTCGAGGTGTGCTTTGATTTTCGACAGAGCCAAGCATGCATGAGCTGAATCATAAGACATATCGTCAGAAATAACGGCGTAGTTCCGAGTTGATTTTCTTGACGTGACAACTCAGGTAAACACGGTGACCTGATTTTTCTGCCAGTGATACGCTTGTACTGCGTCTGGAAGCACAAATGTCCAGTTTTGGGCGAAGCCAAAATGCAAATCAATTACACCTCTCTTGCAGCTGTGTTTATCTTCTTGTATTGCTCTTTGTTTGCACAGATCTAATATAGTTGCGGGGAATCTATTTCATGGTCTTTCTTACAAATTGATAAATGATGAAGCGGTCAGAGTTTTTTTAACTAGCTCACCGTATTCCCATGTGGCACTAAACCCCTCGTCCTTGCTGCTCATTTCAAAATTTTCCGAAGTGAAAATGCCATCTTGTGGACAGTGCTCACAATTCCTGAGGAAACATGACACAGTAGGTTCTTGGTATACGCAGAGACTCTGCATATCCTCGGGAGAAAGCGACCTTCCGGACGCGTTCTGCAGTCCCACGAGGCACAACTGAAAGTTTGCACAGCATACGCAAACACACACTTCCCGGTGTGGCGAGCCTTTCACCCACTAAGGAGGCAAGGATATAAATTTTGTGAGGCCAACCTGGGAGGCAGGGTGAGCTTGCTTGTAGAGCCTAGAGCCTGAATGCTTCTCTCAAGGACCGCGCCATGAAGCATTTAGGTATCCATTCTTTCTCTCCATCCTTTTCGATTCTCACAACGTCCTTCTTGTTCGGAATCTGTCTAGAGCAATCGAGTTCATCCATGGTGTAATATTTAAAACGGTGGTAATGTCTTCTTGTTGTAGTTTACATCTTGTATATCTCTCCTGTGTTGACCATACGCCTTCTTTATCTACCATCTTCTTCGATTTTCGGATAACGTACCTCGTTGCCTCTGCAATAACTTCCTGCACATTTTTCACGGTTAGGTTGCGTGGTAGCAGTCTCAGCAGCTGGCAACACTCTTGAAAGGACGTACACCTATTGTAGGCAACATGTAGGTTATCTTCCCAGCTGCTGCATTGTGCACAATTTTCTTCTGACGCACGCGCAGTCTCTGGGATGATATATGCTGCCTGTATCCCCGATCGGATTTTCGTCACCGTAGCTCTTGCCACCTCTTCCTGCTTTCGCTTTGCACAGGAAAGTCTGAGGCATTTTTTTGAGAGCGCTCGGTAGCTTTATGGGTGAGATTTCGGAGGTAAGGCTGACACTTGAGTTTAAATTTTCTACGATTTCTTCCCCAGGGCGGATTTCTTCGAATGTTTCGGTTGACTCAGCCTGCATATTATCTATGTCTTCCTTGAACCGACGGTAACAGTTCTGACAGATGAAGTCACTTTCTCGTACTCGGAGAGCTTCTTCGGGAAGTAGGACCTTTTTGAGAGCAGCGACATTGAGTCTATTTACACTGCGAAAATTATGTCCTTTTTCGATTCTCTGTTTGTGCCTTTCTGAGTAGCCGGCACAAAACATTCCCCGCGGAAATCTCTTCATGAATGCAAAAGCTCAACGCTTCCGAAGATTATCGCGGGACAGAGGAGCAGGTGACGGATGCAGGGCCCAGTGCTGCTTTTCCAAAAAAGGAGAGGGACAGATGGATGGATTTTTAACACAGGCTGCCCACCGTCGACACTGATGTTCTTTCGGTCTGGCGTACGAGCTGAGACTGAGATACCAAGTATGCTTGTCGAGGGAGCGCTCCAGCGCAGAGAAAACACATGAGTACAGAAGACGACCCCACCGGGTCTACCAGGCCTGGAAAAAGACTCGCGAAACTCGAGATCCGAACAACATCCGCTCACAAGGGCTATCTCGGTCGAAGGCTGAGGCATAACTGCCAGGCGATCGGCAGCATTTGGTTAGTCTCCCATAAACACAATGTAATAGAAAAAGTAATTTAGGACGAATCACTTCGCAATTCTGTTGTTTAAGAGTAACTGTCGCATTGACCATAACCCCAGAGTGGTACTCAATGGTACTCTTGAGGAGAAGATAGAAGAAAAATTCAAAAATTAGAAACCTTCACCTTCAAGAAAGTTTTCCTGCATATTCGTGCAACGGTATGGGGTAGCGTCTCTGCAGGGAAATTTTCCTACATACCTAGCTATAGGAGAGGCTGCCAAGCGCGGTTCATCCCTGGAGGGGCGGTAGCAGTTAAAGACAGTGGTTAAAGGCATCTTGAGAGTAGCGACAGGTGGATTGATTGTTTGCATACACTACCCCTACACACGCGTCACTAAAAAAAAAACGTGCTAAAATATGCCTACAGTAATTTAGGTCCCACTGTTAGAACAGTACGAAAGCGAATAGGAGCTTTACACCTTTGATTGTAAGAGAAATAAAAACACTCAAAAATTGCACTTATAAACTCGGCAACTGTAGCGTTTAAAATTTACCCACAAAAAACCAAAATTAATCCAGCTTCTGACGATTGCGCATCCTAAGAAGGAATACTGAGCAGTCGTAGTGATTGAAATCATGGTCTGTTTTGTATTTATTTTAATACTTTAAAACAATATAATGCAACACTTTTTAGTGCCTTCAAATTATCATGTATTGAGAATTATTCAGGCAAATTTAATGAAATTCGGTGATGTTTTTTCTAAATGAAAATCAAATTTGTCACTTTTTTGACGTTTTTGAACTTCGGCCAAGTTTGAGGCCATATTGAAAAATATCTGTCCATTGCAGAGCTACAAAACTTGTCTGAAGTGAGCAAAAGTAGCTGAAAAATACTGAGAAAAAGATTCAGTGGGGAGATCTTAATGCATCTTGCCCTAAGGCTGCCCTGAAAAGTGCCTTTTTTGCACCGCATAGCTCCGGAAGCAAAGTTTGCGATTTTTACTCAGAATGTTAACATAGCAAGAATACATTTTTTTATTTTTTCGCATAGAAAAAGTTGCAAAGTGATACTGAAAAAATACTGATGTGCGTAAAAAATTTATTGTGTATACAGTGATGCTCCAAACTTGCAGCTTTGCGAAGTGGCAAAAACGACTTTCTCCACCTCTTGTGACATACGATTTTTTTCCGAGAAAACTACGCAGTTTCCTGAAAAACTAAGGTTCATTCCTTTGTGTGGATACACTTACCTATCACATATAAAAATTTCATTGAAAACAAAAAATGGTCATGGGACCTCGATTACCGTTCTTATCTGAACGTGCCCATATATATATATATATATATATATATATATATATATATATATATATATATATATATATATATATATATATATATATATATATATATATTGCCAACTGAGTATCATTTTGTGCGCCAAGTTCATCGTGATACCTTGTTGCCTCCTTGGACCTTCATGAAGAAAACGGAAAGAGTAGTCCCTATCCTGTGCTCAGCGGCCGCGAACTGCGGAACCTTTGCATCAGCTCGCACCCGCAACTATTATAAGGGGGTAGTGTGCAGGCTGTTCACCGCCCGCCGTCAGCTTCTGTTCCGATACCGGTGCTCCGGTACTGTCGCAGCCATTAACATCGCCGTCAGCCTGGTTCAATTTACTCCATCGTAGATAGACCTCGTGGTGATGTTTAATGGCCGGCCACCCTGTTTCCGACAGTTTTTAGGCGAAAGCTTTCTTGCCTCATCAGTGGGCGCAAGACTTGTCCGCAGGAAACGTGTGCAAGAAGCGTCCGCTCCACTCGTCAGTCGAACCGAATGTCATCCAAGGTCATCAATTGTCATCAACAATTCACAAATTCAATTGATCATTAATCAATGCATGGCGATTACTGTAGTGTAATCAGAATTAATGGATAACTATAAAAATTATGCAATCGTATTTAATTAAATAATTAATTGAAAAGGAATATTAGGACAGTTCTCGACAGCTCAATTGACAACACGACACAAAGGCTTTCGCCCTGATGCACGGAAGGTGACTTCAGTGCTCCCCTGAATTTTTTTGAAGGAAAACCAAAACAGCGCTTCTGATTTACTTTTTCAACAAAGAAAATGTCCCGTTATATCGTGGACTGAGAGCAGGCACAGCCGCAGGAAGGAAGTTACCGACTCATGCCTCTTGGTGAGAGTGAGCCGCTTCGTACTTTCACGCTGCGCAAACAGTCGTTCCACTCTGCATCGTCACAAATAATTCGACGATCCCACTGCGCATGTGAACACACAGCGCTACTTTCACTCCCCGCCCTCGCCTTATTTTACTATCATGGGTGGAAAAAACGGTGGAGAAAACACGGTGGAGAAAACAAAACAGGGAACACTCACGCGACATGAGGGGCGCCATTTTACCGTCCAGCGCGTAGCTTCAGCAATGCGGACTGATGCATACCTAAGCACCGCCAACAATGTTTTCTCACTTTTATTTTGCACTCACTTCTTTCTTACTGTTAATTTTGTGTTTATCCGCTGTTATGTGCCGTATTCAAGCATGTAATCGCCTTTATTGTGTAGCGCCCTCTCTAGGGTGGCGCCTGGAACCCGGATAGCGCGCGCCACCCGGCGAAGACAACAAAGACGACACCTGGCCGTGGCTCGTGTAGCCACGGCTGCCAGTTCTGTTCTGGTGTCGGTTCGCAGCAGTGGTCTTGCTCCTTCGCTCCCTAGGCTTTAAGCCTACATTTGTGACCTTCGACGCGCAATGACCGAACCCGCAAGTTTGGTTCCACCAGATCGAGGCGCACTTTTGCCTTTGCCGCATCAGCTCGGAAACGACGCGCTACTACCATGTCGCCTCGAGCCTTCCTCCTGTCGTTGCCGGGGAGCTCTCCGACGTTCTCTCCACCCCCATGAGAGTGCTACACCTTATCAGCACCTGAAAACCAAGGTACTGGAGAGATTTCTGCCGTCGGAACGCACCCGCCTCCAGCAGCTCCTTACTGAGGAAGACCTTGGCGACCGGCGGCGCTTTTCCCGGCTTCTGCGCCGGATGCGACAGCTTCTCGGGGAGCGCGATAACCCCAACCACTCGGCGTTGCTTCGAGAGCTTTTCCTCCATCCGCCTCGTCCTTGCGGCGGCCGGTGACGTCCTTCTCGACCGCCTGGCTGAGCTCGCAGATAACGTTCATGCGGCTACCTCCCCGTCCGTCACTGCGGTTTTGCCGCCTACAGACCCGGTGATTTCGCGCCTTGAGGCCCGTCTCGATGAGCTTGGCGCATCAGTCGCCGCACTTCGCAGCCCACCCCAAGACACCTGGCCGTCTAGTCTCGATCATCGCGTTCTTTCGCGCCCACGTCAAGCTCGGCAGTCCCAGCCCTCCATCTCTCTGCTGGTACCACCGGCGTTTTCGACACCGGGTCACGAAGTGTACACCGCCCTGTTCGTGGACGGAGAGATGGCTGCCTGATCACTAACGGCGGCGTGTGGTCCCGCCAGTCGTCCGAGCCGCCTGTTTATGGTAACTGACAATTTATCCGGTGCCCGGTTCCTTATGGATACGGGCGCTAAAATCAGCGTGGTTCCACGGACGAAGGCTGATCGTTTCAAGTCCTCAGGGCAGTCGCTCCGTGCTGCCAACGCCTCGTCTATCGCCGCGTATGGACTACGATCTCTCACCCTCGACTTCGGACTTCGCCGCACTTTTCGATGGGTCTTCGTAATCGCAGACGTGGTTCACCCGATCATCAGCTCTGACTTCCTCTCATACTTCGACTTGGACGCCAGCGTGCGGCATCGTCGCCTTACCGACGGTCTGACTCATCTCTCCATCTCGGGAGTCCTGTCCGACCTTGCTCCCATGGGCATCCGCACGCTGATACCTTCCTCTAAGTTCGAAAAAGTCTTGGCAGATTTCCCGGAGCTCACCAAGCCATGCAACCTCACTCCGGAGCCTAAACATACGGTAACACACGGCATCGTCACCCGGGGTCCACCCGCAGCTGCCCGACCACGCCGCTTGTTTGGAGACCGTCTAGCTATCGCCAAGCGTGAGTTCGACTACATGCTGCAGCTCGGCATTATCCGCCCGTCGACCAGCGCGTGGGCGTCTCCGTTGCATAAATAATAATAATAATAATAATAATAATAATAATAATAATAATAATAATAATAATAATAATAATAATAATAATAATAATAATAATAATAATAATAATTGGTTTTCTGGGAAAGGAAATGGCGCAGTATCTGTCTCATATATCGTTGGGCACCTGAACCGCGCCGTAAGGGAAGGGACAAGGGAGGTAGTGAAAGAAGAAGGGAAGGAGGAGGTGCCGTAGTGGAGGGCTCCGGAATAATTTCGACCACCTGGGGATCTTTATTATTCCGGAGCCCTCCACTACGGCACCTAGTGCCCAAGCATGATCTCGGTGACTGGCGTCCCTGTGGCGACTATCGGGCGTTGAATGCCAAAACTGTCCACGACAGCTATACGCTGCCCCACATCCAGGACTTTACGTAGCGCCTCGCCGGCTGCACCATTTTTAGCAAATTTGACCTGGTTAAGGCGTAACACCAAAGAGAGAGAGAGAGAGAAAGAGAGAAAGACGGAAAGGCAGGGAGGTTAACTAGGCAGCGCCCGGTATGCTACCCTACACGTGGGAAGGGGAACGGAGGGACAGATAGAAAGGGGAGAGAACAAAGGGAGAAGATCACTTTTCCACATTTCCGTTGGCCGTTACTTGAAGGGCACACTCTGATAGTTCACAATCTCGCACTCAGTCCTGAGTCCTTCAAGTACTTGAAAAGTGCCTTCAAAGCTGTCCTCTGCAATGAAGGCTTACTCCAAGGACCCAGAATCTTGGCTTCAGTAAGGGGCCGAGGATCTAAACGGCGGAGTGTTGCAGCCAGGAGTGCACGCTCACGCTGAAACCGAGGGCAGTTAGAAAGAAGGTGTTCTATAGTCTCGTCGCACCCACAGATCTCACACGCAGGAGAGTGCCGTTGCGATTAAGTGAGAGTAGGCATTTGTGAACGTCACTCCCAGCCCCAGGCGACACAACAGCGTAGCATCGCAGCGGGAAAGGCCGGACAGAGGACTGAGTTGGAGGCAAGGGTCTAGGCGTTGCAGACGGCATGTGGAGTTGCTAGTAGAGGACCATGACGCTAAAAGCTTTCTTCGGCCAAGCATTCACAGATGTCTTGCTGCGTCGGCTCTTGTCAACGGTATCTTGACAATGTTGGCACTGCCGTGAGCCGCTCGAGCTGTAGCGTCAGCTGAGTCGTTTCCAACAATGCCAGATTGTCTCGGTATCCACTGGAAGACGATGTCATGACCCTCTTCCTGTGCCTGGTGTTGGAGATGTCTTAATTCAGCTACGAGTTGATTGTGATCGCCATGGCGTAAAGCAGAATTAAGACACTGTAAGGCTGCTTTTGAGTCGCAGGACACACCCCATTTGTGGGGTGTTTGTGCACCGATGTACTGCACAGCCGCACGAAGAGCGGCCAATTCTGACCCTGTGGAGGTTGTCCGATGCGAAGTTTGCTGGATAATATTGGTCTGTTTCGCAGGAATGACCACGGCGTAGGTTGAACTTGTACCTGAGACCGAACAATCTTTATACACATGAGTGCGGTAACTATATGCGTCGTGGAGTAGGCAGAGTGTCAACTGTTTAATGGCTGGTGTCGATAAGTTCAATTTTTTCATTATGCCCGGAATTGTAAGGCGCACGCATGGATCCCGCAGACACCACCGCGCAGAGGAAGGCCGGGCTGCCGGGGTGAACTGTGATGGGATGGACGACTGGTGGGCTGCTATAACCTTTGAAAACGTTGCGTGTGGTCTTTGATTCACCACTGACACAAGGTGGTGCTGCGGAATCCTTGTTAGATGCCGTATGTGGATCCGCAGGGTGTCAAGGGTTATATACGTCGATAGTGGGTAGTCCTGGGCGATGGCAATGGTAAAAACCGCCATCACGACGCCCTTTGGTTTGTTTGAGTACGTGCGGATGCCTTTTGGACTATGGAATTCTGCTCAAACCTTCCAGCGGTTCGTGGCTGAGGCCACGCGGGGCCTACCGACTGTATTCGCGTACCTTGATGATGTCCACATCGCCAGCCCTACGCCTGATGATCATGAGCAACACAACACCTACGTGAGTTGTTCAATAGTCTACAGCAGCACGGTTTGATTGTGAGCGCCTCCAGGTGTGTTTTTGGTGCATCTGAGCTCGAGTTTTTGGGTGATCACATATCCTCAGAGGGTATCCGCTCTCTCGCGTCCCAAGTCCAGACTATCGAAAATTATCTCCAGCCTACAACACTGCGCCACTTGCGACAATTCCTGAGGCTGGTGAATTTTTTCGGCGCTTTATCCCGCACTGTGCAGAGCTGGTTCGCCCGCTCTCTGACCTCCTCCGGTCAACCGCTGGCCCGTGCTCCGCCATTTCTTGGTCATCAGAAGCCCAGGCCGCCTGTACTGCCGCAAAGCAAGCAGTCGCGAACGCCGTGCTTCTTGTGCATCCGCACTGCAACGCCTCTATGAGATTGATGGTGGATGTCTCCAGCGTGGCTGTCGGAGCCGTCTTACAGCAGTACATTCAATCCTAGTGGAGACCGCGGTCTTTTTACTCTCGTAAGCTACTTCCTGCTGAGACCCGCTACAGCGTCTTCGGCCGAGAGGTCCTAGCCATCTACTTCGCGATACAGCACTTTCGGTGTTTTGTAAAAGGATGCCAGTTTCACGTGCTGACCGATCAGAAGCAAATGGCATATATGTTCCGATCCAACTCATCGAAGTACGTGTCACGCGAACTCCGTCAGCTCGCTTATACCTCGGAGTTTACTTCCGACATCCGCCATGTGAAAGGTGTCGCCAACACAGCCGCTGATGCCCTCTCTCGTATAGCCGCGGTAGACACTCCATCTCCCACCGTCGACTGGGCCGCATTCTCTTCCGCCCCGCAGAATGACCATGCGCTCGCCGCTTTTCGAGAGAACCCTCGCTCTCTCCGACTACGGCTTGTGCCTCATCCCTGCTCGCTTGAGCTTTGCGGTGCGATGTGTCAACGGGCCTTCACCGCCCCTTTGTTCTGGCTTCACTACGTCGCCCCATCTTCCATTCTCTACATGACATATGCCACCCAGGCATTCTGGCCACTCAGCGCCTTGTCACCCTGCGCTACGTTTGGCCCGGCAGCAACGCTGATGTGCGCGCTTGGACGCGCCTGTGTCTTCCCTGACAGACGACCAAGGTCTGTCGTCACACCAAGACGCCTTCCCAAGCCATCCTACCACGTGGCCATCGTTTCGACCATGTACATCTCGACATCGTGGCCCCTCTATCCGTGTCTCGAGGCTGCCGTTATGTCCTGACCATGGTCGACCGCCTCACTTGGTGGCCGGAGGCAGTCCCATTCCAGACATAACCGCAGAGGCTGTTTGTCGCACCTTCACTTCTGCGTGGGTATCTCGATTTGGTTGTCCTGGCACCTTGACAACCGACCGTGGACGCCGGTTTGAGTCCTCCCTGTTTGCTTCCTTTAATCATATTCTCGGCGCCAGGCATTGCCGTACCACTGCATATCACCCGTGTGCCAACGGCATGGTGGAACGCCTACACTGCCAGTTGAAGGCCGCCCTAGCTGCCCGCCTAAACTGCGCCAGCTGGGTCCACTCCTTGCCCCTGTGCTCCTTGGTCTCAGGGCCGTCATCCGGGAAGACTTACAGGCCTCAGCTGCAGAGCTGGTGTATGGTAGTGCTCTACGTCTTCCAGGAGACTTCTTTACATCCCAGCAGCTCCCATCCCAGCCTAACGAATCCCTTCAACGCCTGCTGGACTGAGTGAAAGACCTCCGGCCTACACCACCGCGTCCGTCTCGCCACCATAACATTTTCGGGCACCCTGACCTGACCACTTTGACCCACGTTTTTGTGCTTCGCGACGCTGCCCGAGCTCCACTAACACCGGCCTACGACGGGCCATTCCGCGTTCTCCGCCGCACCCCGAAAACCGCCACCCTCCTACAGAACGGCCGTGAAGAGACCGCCAGCCTAGACCGCCTTAAGCCGGCTTACGTGGAGACCGCACTGGAAAGTCTCTCAGCACCGCCTGACCTAGTGCTCCAGTGCCAACGCCGGCCCTCCGTCCGGTTCGACTTCCAGTCTAGGCGGGTAGTGTTCCTGTATATGCTCCCGCAGGGAGCATATTTGCGCGACTGTTTTCTTTGCGCCGCCCTTGCGCCATTCGCCGAGCGGCCGTCACGTGACTCCGCTGACGACGTTTGTTCCAATTTGAAGCGGAGGAGCCGACTTTCCAGGCACAACGCCGTTTCCTCGCCAGCCTCAGTACCCTCTCAGCTGCCGTCGTGATCGGACACGTCCGGTGCGGTCGGCCTCGGTGTGTTTCCGCCTTTTCCGTGCGCTAAAGTTGTATATATTTTGATAGTGTGCAGTGACGGCACCTTCCAACTATGACGGGATGCAGTGCGCCAAACTGCAAGAACCGTACCGAAAGCGGCAAAGCTTTTTACGCAGTGCCGTCCGGACGGTCAGTCGTACGTCAGCGACTGCGCTGGCTTTTGCGTATGGGACGCGTGAAAGTAGCCCTGAAAAGAACTGGAATATGCGAGGTAAGTTCTCTTGACTTCCTCTGAATGCAATATTTGCGTTGTTTTTCTACAAAATGACTGTGTTGTTGAGCCTTCGAGTGACCGGCCAATATGTATGTCAATTTCCTTGCGCGCTTGCCTGTTTGTTTATTCCAACCTCTTGCTTTCTTTCCGCGCAGTTCTTGAGAATTGCTGATTTCTGGCGAGATCCGAGTGTAGCAGAAAGTTTTACCTGCAGCTAGTGCTCCCTTTTAGCATAACATGTTAGTAGTATATAGACAAGGTGGAAGCGTGGGCAGAGGGCTAGAAGAGAGACGAGTACATCCCCGAGTACAGTCTGTACTCGTCTCTCGTCTCGCCCTCGTCTTTTGCGCTGTGGCGATAACAGCAATGTTTATTATTTTGTTTCCTGGTTTATTGAGACTTCTGTCTCATTGTTCAGTGAATCATGGTACTTCCCAGCCAGTAATTTTATTGGCCGTTTCCCCTCATATTTCCCCAGTAACCTACACCGCTGTATTTGCTCTGACATTGTCAACTTAAATATGAATATTCAGCGCAGAGGTTCGCGTCATACTATTGTGCATCTGAAATTGAACGATGAGGTTCAACTTGCAGAAGAATTATTGGTTGTCCATGTTTTTCTCGGGTCGTTTGTATTTTTAACAAGTATAGATCGCATCCTGGGGCCGCTTTTATAGCGTCTCGTTTCATTTTTTACAGTTCAGTTGCCTGTGAATGTCTAACGCGATGAAAAAAATCGCGCGCAGTGGGCCAGTGCATTATTGCTATTTGCCGTCTCCCAGCGCGGCAGACATACAGAAAACTGTCATATGAGTGTGCACACTGAATCGCTAGTTGCACATGGAACTTTTAAAGCTTACTAAACCAGTAAAGAGTGTTTGTGCATGCTGCTGTTGTTTTTACCTGTCTTGTATATATAATTCCATGCAGGATAATTTCACGGCAGACCAGTTTGAACGGTACTGCATAAAAGGAAGGAAGCAACTCAAGCCAGATGCTGTTCCTACCATCTTTTCCTGTTAGCTTACAATTATAAACTCTCAAGCTTGCATTGCTCTGGGCTCTTCATTCATTGGAAGATCAACAATGTACTCTTCTTCATGCAGGCATGCCTTCGCAGCCACTAGAAAATAGCACGGCCATAGAGTCACCCCCATCAACACCAGGTGAATGCATTCAGCTTTGTCATTTAATTGTTTTTCTTGTGCATGATAGTTACCAGGCACTGATTTTTTCTTGTGCATTTGTTAGATCTGAAAGGTCGAACCTCTGTTCTCTACTCGTGTCTGTCCAGAACATGCCTTCAGCATCAACATGTGAGATGAAAATTGAATGGTGTAATTTCACTTCTATAATCCTAATACTGCAGGCTTGGAAATGATAGAGCGGCCAGCAACACCTTGCACACCTTCTGAAGCAAAGCCTCCTTCAGCACTGAAAATTACAGAGCAATCAGCATCACCTTGCGCACCTTCTGTAGTGCAGCCACCGTCAGCATTGGAAACAACAGAGCAACCCGCGACTCCTTGCACACTTCCTGAAGTGCAACCTCCTTCAGAATTGGAAATGACAGAACGACCAGCAACACCTTGCACCCCCTGCGGAGTGCAGCCTCCTTCAGCATTGGAAGGTGAGCCAATCACGAGCATCTCTCTAGACGGCATAAAATTCTGCTCACTATAATGCATTTCCCTGTCTTTAGTTGCGAGCAGTATAGTGCCTGCTCCAGCTGTTTTACATTTTTATCTCTGCAGGACCCTGGCAAACGGAACGGGTGCTTGATCTGGAGCGACAACTCAACCTGGAGCAAAAACATCGGCGCAAAGCTGAGAAGGAGAGAGATAAGCTCCGTGAGTCTGTGGGCCGCATCCTTTCTGAGGACCAAATTAAGGCGTTAGAAAAGGACTGAATGAGAGGAGGTTCGTGGTCGCAGGAAACTCTTCAAAAAGCTCTTCACCTGAAGGTTGCTTGTGGTAACAAAGATTACGAGTTTTTCGAGGAGAATGTTCTTCCCTTGACAGCAACAAGGACATTGCAAAACCACATGGAGCACATAAAGTTCAGGCCTGGTAAATTTTACTCCTTTAACTCTGAAGCTCACAACGTCATCGCTGTGTTTGTTCAACAACGTCTGTACTTGTGCAGGGATCCTGGAGGAGATTTTTGTTGCCCTGACGGAGAAGGTGGCTACAATGGCTCAAGAAGAGAAACATGCCTGCATTCTAATGAATGAAATGCAAATCTCACCTGGGCTTGATTACGATGCATCAACAGGATGTATTATAGGTAGGGAAAATATCTTAACAAAGGCTTCACATTGATGGCAGCATGTTGAATCAGTTTTGCATAAAGAGTTATTGGGAACTTCAGAAGTCCATTACACGGCAGGACTTCTCCAATGTATTTCAGACAAATTGCTTATAAACGGTGGAATTGGTTGTCAGTATGCCATTCCATACATTGAGCACTGCTGGCTGTGACACTTTGAATGCTTTTAGCACTTGTGGTAATAAGAACCATGCACAGGTATCGAATTGGAACAGAAGGTTGCTGCTTTAAAGTCATGCTATCCTCGCTTGGTCTTTAGTTGTGTGCACATTGATTTGATTCTCAGTGCCCGGATTTTTCAGGACAACCAACAATAAGCCCTTCTATACAATTTGGGAAAAAATTGGTATGTCACACCATGAGTGCAAGATGTGTTGGGAGAACAGTTCGCAAAGCAGTGCAAACCCAGTCATGCCGGAGAGTTGTGCATTTAGCGGCTAATGAAAGGAGCAGAGTACCATATATGTTTGTGCATGTTTTTTGCCCTGTGAAGGAGCATTGTTTTGCTATAACTCAAAAACCTGCTGCTTGACTCCAGAAGTTGCAGGGCTTAACTACTTCAATGATGTCGAAAGGGGGCTTGTGATAAACATTTTCACACACAGTGCTGTTTATTTTGGTCCAATATTCAAGGGAATACATGAAGGCAGAGTAGATTTGTAATAAGAGACTAATTACTCAATAGCATCCACCCAGCGAAGTCATACGGTTACAAAGGAAAGGTATAATCTATATTTCTTTTGGTCCTGAACCAACTTTCCACTTCGAATCGTTTATGAATTCACTGTCACCGAATCATATAGCTCATTTGGCAAAGTAACTGCTTCGGTGAGGCATGGTCCTTAGTTCGAACACCAGACTAGGATTAAATTTTTTTCAGCTATGGAGTTTATGTAGAAGCAGTATGGCTGCGCTTCTATATATGCCATTGAGTAATTGTTTCATTATTATAATTTTTTTAGATTTTTTAAATTTAAGGGCAAATAGCTGCTACATTGTTCTCCTGAGGCTATTAATGCTTTCAATAAGCTTTTTGTACTGCATGACCAATAGGCCTTTGCTTTCAGAGTTAGTTACAAGGGCAGACAAGAAACGTAGCCAAAGGCACTTTTATTCATTAATGCAGCAGAGTAACCAACCATTATCACTGTTTCGGGGGCTCTCAAGCGGTTGTATGGTTTTTGCAGGTCTGCCTGGAATGCGTAAGGCAAGCTCATGCCTCACTTGAAGCTCCGGGATTTGGACCCCAATCATTTTGAGAAAATGAATGTGGCGTCAGCACATGCTCTGTTGCACCATGCCACTGCTGCAGGCCTGCGGTACCAGGTGCAGAACAACCACCTGGCTAAAGAAGTTCTGACAACTGCATTACTTATAGAACAGGTTTTTAGATGTAGCATTATGACCTCGTGAACACGAAAAACTGCCCTAAGCGAAATCGGCCCACAGAACGCAGATGAAGCTAAAAGCTTTCTTAAAGAGTTTGTGACCATTTTAACCGACCTGTTAATCACTGACAAGCCAGGAAAAGGATCTTGGAAGCCGGTTCAGACAGGCGTTATATTATCAACATTGTGTGCCTTACAGCTCAGGGAGCATTACATTGTTAAACAAAATTTCAGGTTCCTGATGCTGAGCAGGCTGAGCCAGGATTCCCTCGAAAACCTATTCAGCACCGTCAGGCTGAAGACTCATATTCCACGAGCCAGAGAATTTAAGACCACGTTTAGGATAATTGTGCTGGCGCAATGTTCACAACCTAGTCGGCACAGCTCTTATTCAGCTGATGACTCACATGATCTTCTGGCCTTCTTGACCAATAGAGAGGAGTTCACTCAACACTCTGTGGACGACATTGTGGACGTAAGTCTAGATGGAGTCCTAGGGCTATTCAAGGAAGAAGAGGATAGCCTAGCGTACTTTGCTGGCTATGTTGCCTACGCGGTTGTCCATAAGTACAAGCTCTGCCAGCAGTGCCACACCAGCATCATTGATTGAGACAAGGAAGTGCCTGAGCTGGTGGCCCTAAAGTGCTACGTATGGCAGGGGCGAAACCCGCTTAAGGTCCCTTCGGACACTCTATTGGGGCTGCTGCCCTCATGTGAGCAGCTCCTTCGTGCCAACGAGGCTCTCTTACTGGAGTCAAAATGCCAATTAGACAGCTTGAAAAAGGCAGCTGAAGAGAAATTGCCGTCCTTTGGCAAATTCCCATCATGCCATAATGTGGCAGCAAAGGACATAAGCCATTTTTTTGTGCAGGCTAAGGTTTGCTATTAAAGAAAAGAATGCATAGCTTTTGCTGAAATTGCAACAGCCTAGGAAGTGTGGGTCTAAATGTACTGGGATGCGAATTCTAAACGAAAATGTCTTAATCTCTTCATTAAAGTCTTCCGAGTAACCTGAGCAAATGTTCCTGTATATGCTTCCACAGAATATCTTTGCGTGTTGTAGGATACAACTCGAGAATGAAGCAGCTTTTCCCAAACAAAGGACCATGTTCCAGCCAATGGCGTTGGCCAATTCTCATGAACCTGCCAGCCTGGCAATGCAGGGACGGGACTATCCCATTTCATCTGCCACTCCCTGCATTGTCAAGCTAGCAGGTTGTTGAGAATCGGCCGACGCCATTGGCTGGGGGGGGGGGGGTTCTTTGACAGAGATAAACTGGTTTGTTCTCGAGTTGTATCTGACTATAGAAAGATAGCACTTTCTTTGATTTCCACTTCATGCGGTACTGCGCCTTTTAACTGCCACCTGATTTGTATACAGTCATGCCCTGTTGATACGACCCCCGTTAATATGGACGACTTGAGTTAGACAATTTTTCTAGGGACCAAACTTTTTAAAAACATTTATGCCTCGTTCATATGGAAACTCGCTGTCCATAGACTGTGCTAGGTGAACATGCACATAGCCCATGGGGCCCATGTATTTCTGTCTCGTTATTATGGACAGTGATAAGAACGAAATCTCGGCTGCCCCACATGTTTTTTCCTGTATCTTGAGAGCAGGAAACCAGTAAAAGGTAGTGTAAAAATTGTAAGGCCTTGCTTATGACCCTTTTTTTCATGATTTCATATTTTACACTGCCAAGGTGCCGCGCTGATGTTCCTGTTTGCTGTATTTCTTGAATTGTGAAAAATATGAAGCCGCTCTCAACAGCTGCCAGCGAAACGGATAAGTAGCATAGGCTCACGGGATGCGAACAGTCACAGTAGAAGATATGCCATTACGCATGTGGTGCACCGCGCGGGAAGGGGGTGCTATACTGCAAGATTTAAGAGATAATGGTGACCTGTCATCTATATAATTTTCATTGCATGTGTTTTGTTTAGCATGATGCATAGGACACTAGTGACAAGGTATAACCTCGTGCAGTTGGTTTCGCCTGTAAATAATTGATTTCTCTCCCTATGTATTTTCAGTTTCTGTGGCCGAAGGGTAGTTGCGGCATGGCAGGATTGATATCGCATGAGGTGTACAAAAAGTGCAATATAATTGTTGCTTCATATTTTAATCCATTCCAGCTGTTAGTGCTGACCTGTTACAATGACTGCTAGAGAATACACAGCACAAATTTATCGTATTTGCATGCCTCACTTAGCCACATAACCTCCATTGTCTCATACCTCCCTCTGGCGTTGCAACCATCATTTGGCTATGTGCCTAGTCTGATAAAAATTACAGTTCAATATAAATGATAAATTGTTCAGCAGGCACGCTCAAACTTCGCGCGGCGACTCATGTTTGTCATCAACAAATTATCTTCATTTTTCCTGCAACGCTACAAGTTCCAAATGAAAATGTGAACAAAGGTTTTGTTCCTAACCTGGCTGTACGTGACAGAGCATTTCTCATGTGCCCCCGCTGCCAGCCTCTCTGCTTATTCTGCTGCCACCTCCAGCATTTTTGCAGAAATGGTTTGTTTCGCGAAATAAAGAATGTCAAGCAAAGTGTATATGAAATTTTGTTCTAGTCTCAGTCTACTACACTAAAGTGCGAGGCCAGTCTCTCTGCATGAGAACGAGCTTTTCCTAGGCTATTTAACTATTTTATCTGTTAAGAATACCCTTAAGGTTCTACTGACAAGGATGTTAACACTGAAGGAGAGAAGAACAAAAATAGCATGAAATACTTGAAAGCAAAATTGTTTATTCAAATAATTATTTTTCCTTGAGCAAAAGCATGGAGCAGTCCAAAACAAAGATATATCAGAATGCAGTGAAGGTACATATAATTCAAGTAGGTCAAGAGAAAACGCAATAGTGCTTAGGGAAAAACGAGCAAATAACAGCACCAGAAAGAGATACCCATCACTTTTCGAGATCCTTGGAAACTCGTATACCACAATCCAGCTTCAGTGACTTAAGGCAGGCTTTTTGAACTTTTGGATATTAAAGAATTATGGCACGTGATGTGTTTGGCTTGAAAAGATGACCATGGCATAGGAAAAATGCGATGGAGGGCTAGAAGTCAGAGCAACAAATGATACATATATTTTGTGAAAGATAAGCGAGCGAGTTTGCGATATCTGAGCCTTTGGTTGGTTAGATTTAGTTTCGTGCAAAATGCATTGTTTTAGACTGCCCGCATTCACATCGTATGCAGCGTGGTTTCAGAAGCTTCGTGCAACATCAGCGGTCGCAACCCTATAGAATAATGTATTTCAATGTGGTTCTGCAGTGAGGGGCATTACCGCACTTCTCTTCATCGCACAACTCACGCAGGTTTTTCATTTCCAAGCATTTCTGCGCCATTAATGTCCGTACTGCGAGCTATCGCTGCCATTCCGCGATCTTTCAGTCATGCTGTATGATATGTTCGGCAAATCAGATTATTTTTCGGCGTTTTTTCAATGAAGTATGATGGACTTAGCATCGATCCCTAAGCACTGAGACAGTAAAAGGAAAAAAGGATGCCCGCAATCGAGCGCCGTTTGTAAGCTTTTCAAAAAAAAAGCGAACTGCTCTACAACGCCAGCCCCGCCATGATCCCAGCGCCTGTGCGCTCGAGGAGCTGCTTTCCCGCACAGCTTGGAACAAAATGGCGGACCTTCGCGCAACTCTGCTCCCTGCGGGAGCATATGGACCTCCTGCATGTTTGTAAACAAACGAGGTGGCGCTGCAGTCGCTAGCGAGCTCGTGGTAGGCAAAAGGTCGGGGAGTGGCGTCGCGGATAGGTGTTGAGCGCGGGTTTTCAAGGCTTGTAGGCGCGTTTCCAGTTTCTGCGAATCATAGCAACGGTCGATGCTTCCAACTTAGTAATTTGTCGAAGTACACGAGCTGGCGTTGGCCACGTGCGGCCTATAAAGAGAAATAGTTTGCCACTGTGTATTGTATATATGGTTAGTAGTAAACATGTAGAAAACGTTCCTGCCGTTTATTTATGCGCTAGGCATTGAATAAAACAAGTTTTGACATTCTGCACTAGCCGGAATGATTTTACTTCGGGACAGTAGTGAGGGGAAGTGCTGGCGTTGTTTCGTCGGAGCAGACATGCGCTCATCGTCTGCTGACATACGTACGTGTCGCGCTGCGCGAAAAGTGGGGACAGCGTCGTGTCCCCGATCTGCTGTCCTGCTTAGCGCTGTTTTTAGCCGCATGACCACGCACCAGCCAGGCCGACTTGTCCTCTTGTTAAGCTGGTCGATTTGGTGAAAATTTTTGATTTCTAGAATTATTTTCTTTCCTAGCCCTGAAGTCTAGTTTCGTGACGAAAAATTATACCAAAATATTGAGTACAAATTTATAAATTACGCTTTTTAGAAGTGTGGTCGTCAAAAATTGTGAGGTAATTTATTTGATTTCAGTGCCGCATTTCTTTGACCAAAGCGAAAGCGAAGATGCCATAAACGAGGGAATAAACTTTAAGGTTCGTTTTCTGACCTCTCACATTTTCTGCGACTGGATCACTCACCTTCGTAATTCGCATGAAAATCAAATGATTCAGTTTGTCGCAATCTATTCCTGAGACGTTGAGGAGCGTAATAAATCTCTCGATTTTTTTCCCTACAGGTGCAGTATTGTGTTAGTTATTTTTTGTAAGAAACGTTTTCATGTAACTATGCATGCATAAGTACTGATCATATAGAAAAAGAACTAATCGCGTCATCATACAGAACAGGGCTTTATGTACATGCTGGCATAAAAAACTGCGCACTATCTACTCAATTATTTGAGACCTTGGGGGGAGTTGACGATGGTGCTAATTATAATTGCCCAGAACTGCACCAGGTATAGCTATAAATAAAAGGAATGACTGAAACTAGCGTAGGAATTTTATATTTGCACCAAATTTAGTTACATATCGCATGCATGAATAACGAACACTTTTAATGCCGCGTCCCCTCTCAATCTCGCGACGTGTCTGTTAGTAGCACGCCTGCGGCTGCTTCTTTCCAAACAAGCTTCGCGATCATGTATGACCTCATGAAACATGACACATGCATGATACAATGAAAAAGCATATGGCGTTTAGCACACTTAAGGTACGTGCTATTCTAAGCACACCAACGCGACCGCGCAAGATTGCCACCACTTACCAGACTTCTTTCTACTCGAATGAAATAATTACGTCGTCATATCAAGAAACAGTTTCAAGTAAATATTAAATGTCACAAAACGCGCCATTAAAACATGGTGTGCTATTAACAAAAAAAATTGGATGCTTATCAAGGTTAAGCCCAGTGGATGCGAAACATGTTAAGCAGCTGCCTCAGTGTGGATGGGGCTAAGTAACGGAGACGTGGTTTTAGGTTAATCGTCGTACTTTATTCTTTGCAGCCCGACAAACACACTCTTATGGTCCGTAAATGCATGACTCTTGGTTTGCACGTCGCACCGACAAAAGAATGTTAGTCTGCACGGGAGACTTCAATATGGTTTCCATGGCACGTCTCTGTCGTTTAGTGGCATTCCAGCGCTCCGAACTGGTAGAAATGCTGACGGAGTCGCCGATTCCGCTAGTTGAATCACTGGTTGAGGCTTCACTTACACCCTCGGAGCGTTGTCGTCGAGCCGCATATTGAGCGCGCCGCTTGGCTAGGCGTTCTTCGCGTTCTTCATCGGTTTCCGTAGCACGCTGGAGCCTTCGTTTTGCATTCCTATTATTAACGTCGTTAGCGTTTGGAGGCATCTTGACCGCATACACGCCCGGCGCAAAGACGCTGGCGCGGTTGCGGGCACAGAGACTGACGCGACGGCGGGCGCGCGCCGCTTCATCCCTGGCGTGACGTCACATATCACGTGATGCAGCGATGGTGGCGCCGCCGCCGCGTCGCGCGCGACAGCGCGAACCGAGGCGTGGAGGCCTCCGCCGGGCGACGTCCGACGGCGCGATATGAGGCCCCATCTGCAGCCGGTGTGACGTCATCACGTGACGTCACATCATGTGATCTCACTTCAGGGTCAATGGTGGCCACCGCCGGGAGGCGACCGACGGCGCGATATGAGGCCCCATCTGCTGCCGGTGTGACGGACGTCATGTCATGTGACCTACTTGAAGGTCACTTGAAGGTCAATGGTGGCCACCGCCGGGAGGCGACCGACGGCGCGATATGAGGCCCCATCTGCAGCCTGTGTGACGTCATCACGTGACGTCATGTCACGTGACCCCACTTCAGGGTCAATGGTGGCCACCGCCAGGCGTCGCGCGAAGGCCCGAAACCTACGTTAATATGCTTCGCATAAAAAACGCATTCCTTGGGGGCGAGTGAACCTGTCGGCGCCCCGTGCACCCCGGCTCAAGGTGATAAGTATGTGTGCAGCTACATATGTCTTTTTTTCCTTGAGCAATTATCAGCCTATACTATCCTGAAGTTCAGGTGAATGAACGCAGTAACTTGCATGCTATTAAGTGCATTGAGTGGCAGTGCCTATCGACTCCCAGACTTCGCGTTTTACTACCGTGGCCCAATGCCTGTTAGCCAGTTTCCGAATGCGGCATTTATGCGCGAGAAACCTATCGAGGCTAATTTAATATTTTTTATGCTACTACGCGGATCCAGCAGTGACGCAGCTGGTCAATATATGCTGCTTCTGCAGTGCACAGGCTTGAAGCAGCCGCCGGTAGCTGCGGCAGCTGCGGTAGGCACGGGCAAGCGGAACCTGTTTTGCCTACCATGCGAAAGTCGCTGCTAACATCAGCGCCACCGCATCTTCGTGACGTCGCGGGGTGGAGGAGGTCCATACAGGAACACTATAGGCGGGTAAAGCCCCTTGATATACAAGTAGCGACACTCACCTCCACTCCCGCGCTTTCCTCCTCGATTCTCCTCGCCCGCCGGCTGCGCGCGCTGCGCACGGCACGCTTCGCAGGCCATTGTGCGCTCGCTGGCCCGATGCATTCGCTGGCACCCGTATTCGCACCTAAGTTCAGGATTTTTTTCTCGCTCTGTTATTAAACGAAACCACTAGGAAGGGATGCAAAGTGCTTGACTCTACCATGACGCACATTTATCACCCCGTTTCAGCAATGAAAGCGCTAAACGTGTGCGCTTGCGGCATGAACAATCGCAGCATACTATATATAGCCCACATCGGCTTTTGATATCTTCATATCTTCATATCTTCATATTTGATATCTTCATATTGTTCACCTCAATAGGGCAGAGCTTTAATTAGCATAGTATTTACTTTAAATTTGTACATTCTTTAATATTTTTCGGCAAAGTGGCGCTCCGTTAAATGCAATTTCAACTTGCGCTGCTTTTTCGCGGAAGTACTTTTTATGACACTACCTTTTTGCAGTCGAGCCAGGAAGAGATTGCGGTAATTCAGTCGGATGTCATTGCACGCGTGAAGTTTAAGAAGCATGACAGTGGCTGAAAAAAATGCAGCGAAACTTGCTTTAACGCGATTATGGATTTTGTGTGTTTGTGTGTGTGTGTGTGGGGGGGGGGGGGGCGGGTCAGTCCTAAAAGGTTGGGGGCCTCGGTGTGATGCATATGCCGCGAATTTAATACCTGGGCTATGGAAATTTCACTGCTGCTTGAAAGAGAATAATTTTTTCTAGTGTTTTCGTGCTGTCAAGAGAGATATATTTTTATTGACTACTGTAGAAGTGACCGTAGCCAAGGGTTTGGCTTGAAATTTATGAAAGATTGCTGACGCCAACGGATGACTAGATTAAGAGATGGGAAGGTACGTGATGCTCTCTCTGTGACTTATTCAGTGTAGCCCATCGAATGCATTCAGTTAGTGCTTCAGACACCCGTGGTGATTCAATATTCAGCGCTGTAAAGGACAATAAGAAAGGATCTAGCCATTCTGTGACTGAGTCAGCTTGAAGGAAACAATTCGTACTGTTTTAGAAACACAGAGTTACAGAATCTGACGTTATTTTGATAGCATATGTAAATGTAAATTGTAAAGATTTCGCCTATGGCGAACGAAAGTCAGCCTTAAAAGGCATCTTTGCTATTTCCTCACGTGCCGGTAGACCTTCGCGGCAGGCTTTCGCACTCGCGGCGGTCACACGAAGGCCTTCATCGCTCTTAAGATCCATAGCAAGGTAAGAAGATGATCAAAGCTTATTTTCGCGAAGTTTTTGTCCTTCTTTTCATATTATTCTTCCAATCTGTGGCGCCCAGATGTCATTCCTTTTTGCAATTCGCCAATAAAGCTGTTTCGTAAGAGCTGGAAAACCTGACAGCCGCAGCCATAACCATAGATCTGAGAGGGCGGCAGGGTTTTGTCAGTTCTTTCAGCTGCTTAGTGAAAAAATTGTGCCACCCCAAATCAATTTTCAGACCCAGAGTACAGGTCTGGAGCATATAATACACAGCCGCTGTGACACACCAACACATATCCGGCCAGATGCCATTTTTATTTCAGGTGGCTCCTGAAACGTTACACGTTACACGGGAAGCATACAGTAAAAATCCATCATGGTACACAGTTCGGAAAATGAAAATATTCGCATTAACCGCAGGTTAGAAGTAGCATAAGCTCGAACCCAGTAACATGAAACATTGGATGGTGTTAGCCTCTAGACGATATGCGTGAAAGAGGAACAAATATTGTTCAAAATAGCGCACCAGATGAAGGCAGCATTAAATTTTTACAACATAACATAACTGAAGGAAACGAAGCAGTTGATTTGTAGGCTCACAAAGTTTTGGACAGGTGATACAACAGAAAGCCGCGCGATAACGCTTATGTAAAGCAAATGAAATAAACAAGATTATCACTCAAAGAATTTGAATATCTATATAAAAATATGACATATAATACTAGAACACAGAAAAGCATTCCAGTCAGCGAAGAAATGAAAGCGTCATATGAATATAATATTAGGTCCCATAATGTAAAAATGCAACGGATCGGCCTAAGGACAGCAAATGCGCATAAGTCCTTATAGATGCTGCCTTTATTGCTTGTAGAAGCCTGGCTGATGACACACGCTGTATTGCTGCCATGTGCACCAGTAGCAAATGCTCAAACATTTTACCGTATTCAGGATACCGCAGAATGCATACCGACACTTTTGCTTCCACACTTGCTACTGGCCACGTTAAGTGCCCTCACAGAAGCCGCAGTTCGAACAAAGATTTGCATTCGCACTCTCAAGAACATACGAACGATTTCAGGCAATATGTTATGACATGAAGGAAAAAAAGTTTGCACAGAAATACTCTGAAGTATTGGTCTCTCAGCTAGGGATGTGCTGACACGGTTGGCTAGCAGTGCCTCACTGTTTGCACGGAAAAAGTTTTCAGCTACTTTAATGACTTCAACCACCCCTGCAGAAGGACTGGTGAGTGACAGGTGCGATGAGGAGTAGTTCTTGAGCTCAATTTGTCTGCAGCTTGCATCATTAGAAGTTAGAGAAGCACTGCAGTCTTCGCAATGAAGCTTCTTTGTTATTTTGGAAATAACGTACCCTGCTATAGGTACACTAGCGACTCCTCTCCTTCCGAGCTTAAGTCTAGAAGGTCAGAGGGAGCTATGACGCTGCCCTCTTCACTCTGTTCTTTTTCTGCATTCAAGCCCACGAGCAAAAATCCTTCATCATCTGAGTAGCTACCGTACCTACTCGGCCTTAGAAACTGTGCTAGTGTCGCGCTCCTAAGGCTGCACTTGAACTCGTAGAGGCGTGGGATGGGGTTTTTTGCCCGCAGAGTTGAGAACAGGTTCTCAAGTCCATCTTGACTGAACCTACTTAATAAAACATACTCGAAATCGCACTTCTTTATTAGCATGTCTTGCACTTCGAGTGCAGACAGTGTTGACAAAATGATGCCTGTTTGAACAGCCTTCCATATTGCTTTAGTCTGTGCACCAATACGAATTTTAGAAAATAACTCTACTGTCTCATTCAGAAATGATAAGCCGTCCTCACAACTTCCTCCATCTGCTTTGCTAAATGCGAGCTTGCTGATTCGTGATGTCAACAAGCGAAACCAGCGAAAGATCGTTGCGACAAACCATGCCGTCGAAAGTGCATTTTTCGATAGCAATCCTTTCTCTACCAAAATGGGCAAACCAGCTGATGTGTCGTTGTGAAATAAACTGTAAGCCAGACTAACTTTCATTTTGTCATAATGAGTAGGATCGACACATGCAGGATTCAGGTGAGGAGCAAGCTTGAGCTCAGATTTTGCGTCGCGCTGAACCAGAATCGTAATATATTCAATGTTTACAACGTAAGTTGGCCGGCCGTTTTTTTTAACTACATCATCGGGACGGTAAATTAACTGACCTTTAGTCAAGTGGTTCCTCAAATTTTTCAGTAAGTGGGGCACATCAGCAAAAAACAAACCACAGCTTTCGTGTAGGATCACAGGGGTGAACACAGTTTGTATGCGGCCGGCTGTGTCTTCCTGCATGAATGCCAAATAGCATCCAGAGCGCCAGGTTCCCGCCCCCCATGTCGGAGGTCACGGCATGAATTTTCAATCCCAGTGCTTCGCATTTCGTTATTACATTAATTATTTCTTCCTTCAGTGTTACAGCATCGAATGAATTTCCTGTTATATGATAGGCAATCGTTTGTTTCCACCTAGTGGACAACCCTCCCAACATGAACACTAAGCCGTGAGTAGCTAGCGTATCTTCCGGTAGGGAACCGTCAGATAAAGGCAATGTCGGAGCGCCGAGAACACAGCGGCATGAGTGATCGTACACGAGCCCTGGTGTAACTTGCATTTCGTCAATCATTAAGGTGGCGTGGCGCTCTTCAGGCTTCATGAGGTCAATCTAGGAGGAAAAACACACAATACGCACCACAGGCTTAATACAACATCCATCACAGCCATATCTAAGCTATGATCAATCTTCAAAGGTATAACGTGTAGAGAAATATTGCAGTAACTTTTATAGTATTAGGAGAAGCAAAAGAACACAGAGTCGCTTTAATATATACTCGTAGTAAATCATAATGCTAGTAAAAGGAACCTTAATGCCATTACCAATTCATAGCCCTCAATTACCTCTCATGTCTTACAGGCAGATTCAGAACCGTAGCGCCTTTATGTATGAGGCTCATGTATACATAGTTATTCAGTATACCTTCATTCTGAGAGGCTCGATCATGTCTTGAAGAAGCCCAGGCTGAAACTTGAAATTCTCCAAATGGCTTTGGAGTGTGCGCTCGGACGGGAACGGGAAACCATGGCTTCTCAGCAGACTGTAGCCTTGGGACCCGCAGGACAGACGCAGCTTGAGTGACTTTACAAGCGTGCTGGCCTCCCAGCGCATCCCTTGTGCTGAAAGCTGCTCCATTGACCTCATCTGGTCGTCACTGAAAATATTTTTAAACTTTGACTTCAGCCGTTCTTTTTCTTCTTCACTTTTAAGATATCTTCTCTTGGCAGCTCCTAGTTTCCTCTGCGACTCTTCATAGAGGCGCTCCAGTTGTGATATGCGGTTTAATAGAGCTTAGTGTGTTGCTAAAAAAAATAAATTAAGCAGTCCTTCAGGCACCAGGGACGAATTTCTGTATAATAAAAAAGCCACTTAAAGTTTGCAGAATCTTACAAAATCTTACAAGCATGCTCAAGATCAGATGCAAGAGGCTCTGGTGTCGCTATGCGGTCCGCGGAGTGCGTGGCTGTTTCCTGATCTGCCAAAAAAATAAAGGCCTCAGACAAAGGTAACAACTTTGCAGTCAAACCTAACACTTACCGCCTGGAAAAGGCAGCTTTGTGGACTCATGAACATCGATATCTTCGGCTTGGACTGAAATGAGGAAGCCAAGCACTGTTCAAATACCGATCTCCTGATCTCAAGTATTTATACCATTGCGAGCATTTTCAGCGAGCAATGTGTGGAACGGCAAGCATCTTGTGACCATGCAACTAATATGTTTGAGAAAAAAATCAGTGCCTCTTACGATCGTGTTCAAGGGTACACGAAGCAGGACTTGAAGGCTTGACTCTGCTATCAGGCAGTTCTCCAGCTGTCAAGAAATCTGCGTGAAAGGAAAATGTCAGGCACTGCAAATGCATGCGGTGTGACCAAGCTAGCACTCACCGTCAGGAATGCACTGCTCGCCACTGCCATTATGAATCGCGACATCTTCCTCGGGTTGGACTGAAATGGAAAAGCCAAAGCCTCCTGAAAGCCTGAAGCACCGCTTTAGGTTTGCAAGTAAGCGCAATTTTTCAAAAAAAAAGTATGCTCACAGGATGACTCGGCAGGCACTACTGCTGTGACGTTGTTCGCAGGTACGCATGCTGGAGCGAAACAAATATTTCAGATACACCGACAGCAAATTCAATTCCGGAAAATGTTCGCGAGTCATCGGCGCGTTGCTAGGTTTTTACTGGGTATGTATGTAAAAAGTTAATGTTTTATTAGTCATTTTCCGATCGTGCTGCAGAAAAATGCAACAAACATCACTCACCGCTTTTGTTTGGGAGTGGCAGCCTTATCGCAGGAGGCTTCCTTTGCTTAGGCGCACTCCGATGAGAAAAAATGGTCAGAATCGTATTAGGCTTTAATTTCTTCTTCCCGTACTTCTGCAGTATGAGCGGCTCAAACTGATCAGTATCGAAATGGAGCTGCAATATTATGCAATACTGTTAAGAAAACATGTGATAAAAAAATATACTCGCCCAGAAAAATTCCCAAAACGCTACAAAGTTAATTCCAATGTACCTCGTGAGGTCTTTCTCTTGAATTAATTTTTAAAGGCATAGCTAATATTCGGCTGCTTAATTTATTCAGGACCACTAAAAAAGACACGTGATAAAAAAAGTTTCTGGGCTTTTAGTGATCAAATAAACCAAACTGATAACCCAAAATAATTATTTGAGGTCACGTGTACGCGAGCTAAGAAACTGCTAAATCACTCTAAGGCAGGCGATAGTATTACTCTGCTATAGTGCCAAACGGCATTGTTTTTTCAGACCACAGCAGAGCTCTGTTGAACACGGGAGATAGTCTGGCTTCTTATTCTGCGCCACCGTTAGAACCACGTGTATTTGCTGGAAAAAACATTACGTCCGCGATGGAAACATTTTAGCAGGAAACCCACACCGAGACTCAGAAATTAAGGCGGCTATAATAGGCGCAGCACACAGCAATGCCATCAAATTGAAAGTATAACATGGGAAACGACACACAATGATGAGCGAATTAAGCAAGATTGTTAGCCTCTTGAGGAGCTGGCAAGAAGTTTCAAGTATACAGACTAGTTTATGCACCAAGCAAAGCAGAGTACCTCGCAGAGGACGGTGTGGTTCGTCGGAGTGAAGTCCTTACGTCCGATGTTCTGAATCCACTTTTTTCTTCGACTGATGTCGTTCTTTCCTCGAGGAATCGTGAAAAGCATGAAGCCATTTTCACGCCGGCTTGTGCACTGAAATGCGCAGCAACCCGGCATAACGCGGCGCTAAAAGCACGGTTCGAATGAATGAATTAAAAGACTAGCGCATATAACAAAGACACAGACAAAGAAGTAGACAGGACGATGAAACACCAACTAGCCCAGCTTTCCGCCTTGATTCGAATGAATGAAGTTCGACCCGCGACAGAGGAAGGCGGCCTGCACATGGCGCCGAAGAAAAACAACAACAGAAGCAAAGCGACGCTTTCGCGCGCGTTTCCAAGGCGACGGCAGAAGGGCCAATCATCGGTCAGAAATGCGCTGAGTGGAGGCGAGGGCGAGGAGGACGTGCGAGGGTTTGCGGTGCGGCGGAAAAGTTCACAGAATGGCGCTACTTGTATATCAAGGGCACGGAGGAAGGAAACCATAGGAGAGGCCCTCGCTATCCAAGCCGCATGACAAAAAACATGCAGGAAGTCACGTGCTTTTGCAAGGCCTACTGGGATTTGTTGGCCGATGGCGCAGCCAATAGCAGCGTTGGGCGCAGCGGCGTCGTCTGCTTCACGCATCACCCATGTCGGCAGACCGGTCGAGTAGAGTTGGAAATTCGCATTTTTATTCAATCGTTGTGGTCCGCGGGAGGCACAAAGTTCCAGAGGCCTGTAGTCGGTGCTGGTCTTCATTGCTGTGCGCTTAGTTCATTCAGGATGCCGTCTTGACGAAAGCGGTTGTTTTGGAAGCCCGCGACAGCTTTCTCTGAAAAGGCTTGGCTTGGCGCTATTCTCTTTCGGCTTTGGCGGTTGCGTCCCTGAACGCTGCTAGCCTTGTTCCAAGGAGAAATTGACAGTGCCGACGGCTCATAAAGCGATAGACGACGGTGACACGCTGGTTTATGGGTACAGCAGCGCGGGAAGAAAAAGTGCGAGTCGGCGCTTAATTGTTTTGCGTGTGAATACGTGTTCTGCGTGTTCCTTCATTTTTGTGTATTTTTCCCGCCCTGTTTTAACCACGAATAAATACAAACTCGTCCAGACCGTGTCCTTGTAAGCATACCCGTTGCGTCTACATTCCCCTATGCATGACGGTCACAACTGGTGGCGACCGATATGCGTGGGCCGCGGTGTGCTCACCGAAGCGTGCAGTGCCAAGGAAGCCGCGCCGCATGCGATGGTATCCGTCAGCAAAGCGATACGCTAAGCAGTCTGAAGCGTACCATATGTTTACTGTACGCTGTGCGAGCGATATGTCAACTGCGTGCAAGTTTTCTCTGATATGGACCCAGTGGATCGACCGACCCGCGCTGCTGTCTCGATCGAGTGCTGTTGTGCGAGCGTAAGGACACATAGCCGGGTTTAGGAGGCGCAGTGATATGTTTAAAACATTTGCGCTTAAGGGTGGTGAAGTGTAAGGCCATGCCTCTGTAAGATTGAGTGTACCTCTCAACTTACCGTTTACCGAGATGCCGAGTCGACCCTCGCGACCACCTCGCCGAGTTGCACTTTCTTGCATTCAGCTGATTAAAAGGATTAATGAAGTCCAAAATTTGTATTTTATTGTACAATCAAAATAAGAGCTTTAAAAAGGTTTGATACAGCATAACACTTATTACAAAACATAGCTTGCTACCTGAAGCAAGCAAAATCTTTTAACCAAAGTGATAACACATGGAAAAAGAACACACATAAAAAGGATTCAACAAAAAAGACCAGAAGAAGAAATGCACAACTGAATTAGATCACTTTGCAACCATGAACCATTCGAACAGAGAGAGTAAAACATATATAGGAAGGCAGTAAATGGGGGCTTTGAGACAGAAAAATATTTGTGGACCGATCTTGCCAAATTGTGTGAAAGCTTTCATTTCTCAGTAGTTGTTTCTGCATCACAAAGTTGATAAAATTTAAGCGATGCAAATGCAAAGTAATTGGAGCACTGCATGGAAGTGACTTGAAAAATTGGTAACAGTTGTCGCAGCTAGTGGAAAAAGTGAATCATTTTCCTCCCTTCTGCTTCATGTATTCCTTTCTGTAATATATGTAAAGAAAGAGAGCACCCTGCTGACACTGTTTCTATTGTTGCATTGTTGTATTTGACTCTTATCTGCCTAGCCTGAAACAGTATAGAAATAGCATAGTTTTCTGTCCAATTTTCTGTTCTGTTTGTTGTGTACTATGTGGTACTTGTGTGCACATGCTGTTTTATATTAGTCAAAACCACGAGCCAACCAACATAGTCTGCACATAAGTCGGGCATTTGAGCTGTGCACAACTAAGGCATGATGACAGCTAAAGAATGTTTAATATAATGTACAAATTGCGGCTGGTAGAATGATAAGGTTGTCTTCTGTATGCATGAATGTACCAAGTGCATGTGGAAAAGTGTTTTCATCATTTAAGAACATGAATTTGTTGCAAAACTTATATGCTAGTGCTTACTCTGTTGCTGCGTGCAGTGGGATGATCACCCCCTTTTGACACTATTACTTTGAAAGGCCAAAATCACCTTCAGTTGTGTTGAATATCTAGAACTAAAATTTTAAGTATGGTACACTAATTACTCTCTTGATTATTCTGGCTTCTATAGTATGAAAAACATGCACTCCATATTTTTTGCAAAATACGAGATACTTCAGTCACCCTGTACCCTAAAGGACAGTAGTGCAGACACGCTGTAAAGAAAGCTCTGGGAGACTGCTAACTGCAGCCCCTATTCTTGAACATCAGTGAGCAATAGTACATGTCCATCTGTGAATCTACAGCATATAGATTCATGAACAAGAACTAGTATTTGCGCTCTGGACATGTACTGATTTTACTTAACTGACTTCTTTTCTAAAATGTGCGTATTGTTCATTTACCACAAAAGACGAAAATCTGATTTTAGGAAGCAGGTAATTTCTGGTTGATTCAGTAGCAATCAAGCTAAATCAAAACCCTGATTACTCCTGAAAAAACTGACAGTGACTGCCATCAAGCATGAGCCTAAGTCGGTGGTGTACATGACGCATTCACATTAAAAAGCTATTCTTTTCAATACTCAGTATGACAGGTTGTAATGTACTCTAAACTGTGAGCGGGCGTTTGAATAGAATTTTATTCTGACAAAGTCAGACATGAAAGTCTGTTACATGTAAGATTCTTATTCAGCTCATATTGCGGCAGCAAGCTGAAGTGTCAACATGAAGCATGGGACCCCTATCGGCTGGTTGCATTCATACTCTACGGTAAATTAAGACATGTGCTGACGAAAACCAAGTCTGATTTTTGAATTCTCACTGTCGCATCAGTCACTGCCCCTTGAATTGAGTTATTTTTTTAAACATCTGCCGGACCTGAGCAGTGTGCAGGCTCTCGGTTGCCTGCTTGCCAACAAGAAACAAGCGCATGTTGATGTAGTTTTCTGCAACACTTCTGACAAGGTGTATGTAATGATTGTCGAGTGGAGAGTTGTCGAACATGTGCTCATGAAGTTCATTGAAGAGCTCTCTACCGTGGAATGCGTAAAGAACCTCGTGGAGAAGATCAGTGAGTAGTGTTCTTGATGCCAATTTGTTCAGGCGCGCTGCCGTCCTGATCACCGCCTCCGATTTTTGACAAATCTTCAGTACACTTTCTGATGGGTATTTCAGCCCTCCTCTGCTTTTCCTCTTAATTAGTGAGTAAATGTTTCCTCGTTCTGTTGTGAGTAGTGCACTTGTGCAGTGCTCACAAGTCAGCTTTGCAGTCAATTTATGAGCTACATAACCTGCCATGTAAGCCACAATTCGGCCTCCACATTCACTGATGTAGCCTGGAGCTATGATGCAGTCATGGTCTGCAGCTGTTACCTGAGACTGCTGAACAGCATCACTGTCTAGAAGTTGCCTCCTTGGTGCAGATATATTCAAGACCTGAGAAGAAATAACTGTTGCACTGCTGCATGACAATATGGAGATGCTGTCCAGGCTCAGACAGTTGCCTGTTGATACATCAGCCAGTTCACTTTGAACAATCACTTTTTTGAAGGCAGCACGGAACTGCTGTGTAGTAGGGTTGTCATTATGCCCGCCATGTGCTCGAATCAGGCCAAAAAACAGTTCCAAATGGTCCTGGCAAATTTTGTGGGCCGGAATGTACTTCAGCACTCGTTTTTCAGTGACAAGAAAATGAAAAAGACTAATCAGGCTTTGCATGCAGATGATAAAACCTAAGAAACCTGTCTTTCGGTTTGTTTCAATCATTCGTCTTCCATTTGCAGACTCCTTCAAGGAAGAGAGGTAATGGGTTGTGGTTTCGAACATGCCTTCGAAAGCTTCAGTGTTCTTTTCATTTATAGGTTTCTTCCAACCTTTCTGATTTGGGCTTCTAGAATTTAGGGCATCAAATGTCTCATTAATTTTCAACAAAAAATTCTCTGTTGCCTGTGTGCCAGAAAAACCTTCCAGGTCAAGTTCCCTGCACTCGGCTAGTGCTGTCGCAACAGAAGTGCTCATTACTTGGGCAGCAAGTCTAACTTTCATGGGCTGCCGCTGCCACTCAATATGAGCTCTGCGCAACTTGTTAGCCAAATGTAGGCCTTCTTTCTGCTGCACAGTATGCAGCCGCTCAATATGCTCCCAGGACACTGTCCTTCCTTGGTGGTCAATAAAGTACCTCTTGTGCGCCAGTGCATTCCTCACAAGTTTTAGCATATGGCAGGAATCCAAAAAAGCTGCCACTGGTTCCTGGGTAGCTGGGTGTCAAAAGGTTGTTTTTAGGTCTCCCACATGTTGGAAATCACACCCAAGCTCTTGCAACATAGGCAGATTTGCGGGCGCCCCGTCAAAAGTGAGTGAAACAACCATAGCTCCAGCATCATGTGCCTTATGAAGGCACTGGGTGAAAAGGTTAGCCCTCTGTGTTCCAATTAGGCCATCAACTAGGAAGTACCCAAGGGGCAACTTCCATCGCCCATTAATAGCCACAGCCATTATAACGAATGCAGCCTTTGCTTGTGGCAAAGAGTCGCTGTCAATGCCACTGCCAAAGTCAACAAACCCTTCAAAGTTGCGTTTGTTCCACTGGATGTTTTGCCGAATAGCCATTTCATCAACCATGAGGCTGCAAACTGTTCGTGCCCCTTGCTTGCTGTTTCAGCACACTTCATTTTTAGTGCATTGAAAGCTTCTGTTGAAAGTCCTGCCTGGCCATCAACAGTCTCACACCATTTTCGCAGAGTTCTGGGATGTGGGAGGCACGTGTCAAAAACTTTCCTGACATACTGATAGGCTCGTGGGGAATAGAAATTTAAAGTTAAGGCAAAAGTTCTCAGTTCAGGGGAGTACTGCTTTGGAGTGCCAATCCCACCATGCTTTCCGAACTTGTCTTTCAAGTAGGTGCTTATTTACTTTACCCAGGCCATCTAAAACAGACACTTGCTCTGTCAGGAGGATATTCTCCGTAGTTAAAGCTGACAGAACAGATTTTAGTTCCGCATTTTTCTTTTGCAGTCTCCGCCTTGTTTGCTGCAGCCTTTTTATGCTTTTTCTTGACTGAGCATGCATTGCAGAAAACCATGCAGTCCTTGCTCTCAAGTAAGCTTTTTCGGGTGTGTCCTCCTATGAGGAGAGATAGAAAATGCAATGCATCATTAGAACAATGCACACCCAAGCCTTGCATACCACAGTTACAACAGTGTGCACATATAAAACACCAAGCACTCTGAATGTTCCATTAAAAGAAGAATGAAGGAGCTCAGTTAATCTTCTCGTCCTACTTTAATATCAAAGTGTTTCACCTCTGATGGAAATGCTCAGCATGCCATCACTCACAACGCACAGAAAATTCACTTGATCATCTTTTTCTCGCACATTGTACCATAGCAACAGATCATTTGCCCTGTCACATATTTTACCAGCACCTCACCTCGCATCAAGCCGGTAATGCCTACAAGGGTAACCCTGTTTTTGTCCAGATGGAAAAGTACAAAAATTCACCTGTAACCTTAATGATGAAAGAATGCAATGATTTACCTTCCAGGATTGCCATGATAACAGAGTCTTTGTTATTTCAGTCAGGATCCCTTTCTTATATGAATTCCTCACACTTTCAGTAACAAAATTTGATTTCTCAGATGTCTAATTCGCACCTGCTGTTTATTTTTTCTTTGTGAATTTTCGTAAGAATATTTACTTGGCAATGATGTTTCTCGACTTGCACCTGAGTGCCGTACCTACGCTGCTTTTTTTTTGTTTTTGAAACAATTTTGTTCCGCTTTGAGTCCCCCCCATCTCTCCCTATGTAATGCCCCTAGTGGACCATTAGGGTACTTGAATAGATCAATAAATGAAGCTGTGACTCACCGATTCTCCTCTGGTAAATGGAGAGGTGTCCAAGAAGAAGATTCTATAATGTGCTCCTCAGCTTGATATGCAGGCCACTCACACACTTAAAAATTCATTGGTTTATTGATTCATCATTGCATACAATATACCATGCAGATCAGTTAGTAGATATTAGTAAAAATTGCCACGGCGAAATCAAGCTAAGTCCATTCACACAGTCTGGGTGCCTGCACATGCTGTGTTAAAGATTATGCTAATAATGCATGCTGTGGATGGGCCACTCACGCTATCAAATACGCTCTTGGCATATGCACAAGCATTTGACATTCATGGTGTTGAATTCTGCTTCAGAAATAGGCATATTTGACAGGTCCATTTACCATTGCTGGCCTCCTTCTTCGTGGCGTCCCAACAGAGGCTGGGGCGGTTGGCAAAGTCGGAAGTTCCTGCATAAGATAAACTGTTTAGTAATGCAGCCCACCTTAGAATGCCTGTTGCCCTGTTCTCCTCCGCCATGCATCAAGGCATAAGAAGGAAAGCAGGACATGAGGCTAATCACAAAATTATTCGGCATGCCCACTACTGGGCCACGCAACAGCTTCAGTGCATATGTACTCAATGCCTTTCGATGTCACTGCAAAAGAAAAACGCTCGCACATTGTTAAACTCATATCACCTAGCATGTTAAGGTAATGTTATATGTCTACACATTTTATTTTTATTATACACTCAAAGTGTTGCAGAAATAAAGCAGGGTTAATCGCACAACTGTGTAGAAGCGTGAATACATACAGCTTTAAAAATTATTGATTTAATTTTGTGTCGTGCAATCTCCTTTTCTGAATGCCCATGGAACTGACTTAAAGAGGTTGGCATGTACCCATATAAGAAGTATTTCATGAAAACTTATACAAGGAACAACTGAAAAAGAAGAAAACATGACAGTACAAATTTTTCATGTAGCACGCATGCCAGTTTGCACCGAATACTTTCTACATAGCTGTCAATGACCTTGTCCAAAATCAGTAAAACCAGTTTAGAATAACGTGAGAAAATTTTGTAGAAAAGATATCACTGACCTGGTGGAGTATGTCTTGCATAGCCAAGTTTTTCTTGATACTGACAGATTATTTGTATGGAACTCTGACGAGATGACTATATTGATTTGTGTAACGAACATCAGCAATGAAGGCACATGAAAGAATATTGTGGCAGTTACTAATGTGCTTATGTGGTTCCACAAAAAGGTACCATCCTATATGAAGGATCTTTGCAGAGCCTACTGCACTCTGCTACTGTCTCCGGTAAGCACGGGGCCTGACAAACAACTGCAGGTTCTACTGCACTTTACATTGCAGAATTGCAACGACATCCTACCTCATGCAGTGAATAAACCTGGATAGAAACCACACAGGACGATATGAAACTTACTGGTGTAAGTTGAAAGGCTTGAGATGGCCCTGGCTGAATGTCCAGCATTGTGGCCACATCCATAGATGCCTGTAAAAAAATTTTGTTCAGGAGAAATGTGTGTGTACCGAGACATAACAAGCGTTCAGTTTTAAGCACCTAGTGAAAAGTGGAGAAGCATCACACTACTAGACCGTTTTGAGTTATGTCTGAAGGAATAAAGATATGACTGGTGTGCTGAGGTGGCTTGGTCAAAACTTCCTCTGAGCCTGCGCCAGGAAGCTTTCTTTTACATAAAAATTCACCCGTTTCGTGACTCGTGCTGCGAGATAAACTCAGACACTGTCAATCTTCTAGCAGTTGCTGTCACAAAATGGTATATCGTAACATACCGGTTGTGATGGGCCTGGTAAAGTTTCCTGGCTTTCAGTGACATCCATAGGTGCCTGTGAAAAAAAAAGTTTATTCTTGAGAAATATGCTTCTACCAAAGCATAAGATGTATTCAGTTCTAAGCAACTACTGAAAAATAGAAAAGCATCACACTGCTAGGCTGTGTTTTCAGTTCTGTCCAAAGGATTATAAAAAATGACTAATGTGTTGAGGCGATTCAGAGAAAACTTCCTCTGAGCCAGTGCCAGGATGCATTCTGTTACAGAAATCTGTTTTTGGTCGCTCGTGCTGCGACATAAACGCAGACACTGTTCTTCTTCGAATTGATGCAGTCACAAAATGGCATATTGTAAAATACCTGTTGTGACGGGCCTGCCAAAGTCTCCTGGCGTTCAGCGACATCCATAGGTGCCTGTAAAAAAAATTATTCTGGAGGAATGTCATCATCGTCATCATCAGCCTGACTACGCCCACTGAAGGGTGAAGGCCTCTCCCATGTCTCCAATTAACCCTGTCCTTTGCCAGCTGCGGCCACCGCATTCCCGCAAACTCCTTATCTCACCCGCCCACCTAACTTCCTGCCGCCCCCTGCTACGCTTGCCTTCTCTTGGAATCCACTCTGTTACCCTTAAGGACCAGCGGTTATCTTGCCTTTGCATTACGTGCCCTGCCCAAGCCCACTTCTTCCTCTTGATTTCAACTAGGATGTCATTAACCCACGTTTGTTCCCTCATCCACTCTGCCTACTTCTGGTTTCTTAACGTTACACCTGTCATTTTCCTATCCATAGCTCACTGTGTTGTCCTGAACTTAAGCTGAACCCTCTTTATTAGCCTCCACATTTCTGCCCCATAGATGAGTACCGGTAAGATACAGCTGTCGTAGACTTTTCTCTTGAGGGATAATGGTAAACTGCCATTCATGATCTGGGAGAACCTGCCATATGCGCTCCACCCATTCTTATTCTTCTAGTTATTTCCCTTTCATGATCTGTATTAGCGGTCACTACCTGCCCTAAGTAGGCATATTCTCTTACTACTTCCAGCACCTCGCTACCAATTGCGAACTGCTGTTTCTACTTTGGTTTTCTGCATATTATTTTTTAGCCCCACTATTCTGCTCTGCCTGTCTAACTCATTGATCATGCTTTGCAGTTCTTGTCCTGAGTGGCTTAGCAAGGCAATGTCATCAGCGAATCGCAAATTACTCAGGTATTCTCCATTAACTCTTATCCCCAAATGTTCCCATTTCAGGCCGCGGAATACCTCCTGTAAACAGGCAGTGAACAGCATTGGCGAGATCGTGTCTCCCTGCCTGACACCCCTCCTTATTGGAATTTTATTGCTGACTATATGGAGGACTATGGTAGGCGTGCAATCGTTATATATATCTTCCAATATTTTCACATAACACTCTTCCACACGCTGATTCTGCAGTGCCTGCATGACAGTTGAGGTTTCCACTGAGTTAAATGCTTTCTCGTAATCAATGAAGGCCATATATAGGGGTCGGTTATAATCTGTGCATTCCTCTATCACTCACTGATAGCGTGAACATGATCTATTGTTGAGTATCTTTTACGAAAGCCTGCCTAAATATTTGGTTGATTAAAGCCTAAGGTTGTCCTGACTATTAGCGATAACCTTAGCAAATACTTAGTAGGCAATGAACAGTAAGCTGATCGGTCTGTAATTCTTCAAGTCCTTGACGTCTCCTTTATAAAGATAATGTTAGCATTCTTCCAAGCTCCTGGTACTCTCAAGGTCACAAGGCATTGCATATATAGGATGGCTAGTTCTACTAGCACAATCTCCCCTCCCTCCTTCAACAAATCTGCTGTTACCTGATCCTCACCAGCTGCTTTCCCGCTTTTCATTCCTACTAAGGCTTCCGTTACTTCCTCTTCTCTTACTGCTACGGGATGTCCCATTGCTGTGCGCTGCGGCTTCTCTCATTAACGTTCTGATTGCATTGGCTACTGCATATATTTGTGTCTCTTTGGCTATTTGATATCTTATCCATATTGCTAATGATAATGCCCTCTTTGTCTGTTAACGCATACATCATGTACCAAGCATACAAGGTGTTCAGCTTTAAGCAGCTAGTGAAACATGGAGGTGGAGCATCACACTTTAAGACTGTTTTGAGTGCTGTCTGAAGGGTTAAGAAATATGATGACTTGTGTGTCATGAGATTCGGATAAATCTTCTGGTGAGCCCGTGCCAGGAAGCAGTGTTTGTAGCTCCTACTCCAACATATACACAGCCACTGTGATGCTTTGAATAGCTGTAGTAGTCACAAAACAGCGCTGTTTGAAAATACCTGTTGCAGTGGAGACGCTGGAGATGTGTGACTTTGTGTTAGTGCTTGCTGGGCGCCATGCTGAGCAGTGGCAACAACAGCTGTGCCATCGCCTGGCTGCTGTGAAAGGGGTTCCTGCTGTAAATGAATAATGAGGTGCTCGCAGTGGAACGCCAGCCTTAGCTAAAAAGATGCATGTAATTCAACAGACAGATGTACCAATCTGAGACTGTCAATATGGAACACAGCCAGTGGGCGAGAGTGCACCCATTTCTTAAGAAAGCAACAGCAGAGAAATGCATTGTTAGTACAGCAGGTCTACCATATTTTTGAGAAGGGAGAGTGGGGTGTCTCTCCTCAGGCTCACCCAGCTATACCCCATGAAGTGTGTATGGTATGTGTATGAGGAATTATATATGCAGAACTGCCGTATCTGTATAATAAGGGAGCTAATTATACTCATTGGCATCCACCCAAGCGCAGCTATGCGGCTAAAGGAAAGCTATAAATTGTTTCCACAGAAACTTCGCAAAAGAAAACGGGATTCCCCTAAACATTTGGCCAAGCTTTCTGTCTGTGTTTTGTCTTTTTTTCTTTGTCTCATGCTTCCCTTTTTCCTTATGTGTATGACATTTACCGTATTTACTCGCGTAATTTGCGCCCGCACATAGATTGTGCATCCCAAAAAGTTTCAAACTTTTAACCCGATAAAAAAAAAAAACTACTCGCACATTTTGCGCACTATGCTGAGCCAGACCACCAGCATTTAAGCGGGTGCGAACTGTGCCGTTTGCCCGGCTTGCTCGCGCTGGCGGTCGCTGTCCCGGACGAACAGGTGCGCGCGCGCCCGAATCCAAAACTCTACCGTACCGTTTGCTATACGGTTTGCCGCTAGTCAGTCGGGCCACACGCAAGGGCCCCGTGTTATTGCCCGTTATCTCCTCCCACGGCTGACTTCGCGATTGAATCTTAGCGCGTTTATTGCTTTGAGCTAAGCACGTGCCGTCATGTCATGGCACCCCGCGGGGAGATATAGCGTCGGGAAGGGAGGGGGGGACGTGTCAACCTTGTTGCCATGGGGCGAGGGGTGCCAACCTTTTTTTTAGGACGTGTTCGGATAACTCGCTTGCGCGTAAATTGCGCACCCTCTTTTTGGAGCCCACAATTAAAGAAAAAACGTGCGCAAATCACGCGAGCAAATACGTACGGTGCTCTATGCCTTATGGAACTTCTTTGTGATTTCCTTTGTACACGAACTATAGTTTTAAGGAATTACAGTGCTCTCTCAGTGACACTTCCCAGGTGCTATGGCCGAGATGACAACAAAAAATGCACCGCCTACTGCTAGGCGCAAACATTTGCACACTACAAGTAATAATTAAATAGAAATGATGCCCCAAGGAAAACTGTGGTGTGCTCGATGCTCTCTTTTTTTATTTTCTTCTAATGATGGAGTGCGTAAGCTAATAAATAAATAAATTATCATGTACAGTAAGCAGAATTTCACCAGAGCCATATATAAACCGCAGCCAGTTTAGGAGTATAATGACACAATTACTTTTTATCAGTGCGGGAGTTCTGTAGCCGCGCTACTCGATCATAACGTCTAGCTAAAGCCATTTATTCACAAATCGTTCTATTTCTTGCACGAACACCTAAAACATCATATTGAACGCATGCTTATGCAGTCAAGTTATAATAAAGCACCTTCTCAATAAGAGCATTTCTTTCCAATCTCTTGAGAATGTATAGAAGGTGGTTCCTCACCTGAACGGGGACGGCATCCGCACGTATACGAACTACGAGCGGCGACATCCGATCGAAGTGCTCGGGCAGGAAATGTTTTGAACATACGCAGGTCCATTTTGCTGGCTCCCAGTCTCTTTGGCCTGGTCTAACGGCCTCAGTCCACTGCCTCCTTCGCTCTCGATCTTTCGGAAACCTGTTTGAAAACAATACTATTCACTGCACTCGGACAAAAAGCCACCAATAAGGCCGGGGCGGTATGAATACCACGTTCACGCCGTGTCGTGCGTTATGTTCTGCGAGCATGCATTTTACTCATTACGCAGTCAATTAAATACGAAAACAAAATGCAGTATACTTACGTGTGGAAAGTGACGCCCGGTTCTTGTCCTGGCGTGCGCGACCGACACCCAGGAACGCAGCAGCTGGGCATCGCAGCGTCTTTGTTGTCAATGGGAGCAGGAGTCTCACTTTCCGCCGTGTCTGACAGCTATATATGTATATAATTGGTTTTTGAGGAAAGGAAATGGCGCAGTATCTGTCTCATATATCGTTGGACACCTGAACCGCGCCGTAAGGGAAGGGATAAAGGAGGGAGTGAAAGAAGAAAAGAAGAATAGGTACCGTAGTGGAGGGCTCCGGAATAATTTCGACCACCTGGGGATCTTTAACGTGCACTGACATCGCACAGCACACGGGCGCCTTAGCGTTTTTCCTCCATAAAAACGCAGCCGCCGCGGTCGGGTTCGAACCCGGGAACTCCGGATCAGTAGTCGAGCGCCTAACCACTGAGCCACCGCGGCGGGGCGTGTCTGACAGCTGCCGACAGCCTGGCGCGGCGCGAAATCGTCTGCTCGCGCCGCTCGCGTTGATCTTCGCGGCGCTCGCATGCCATTGGCTGAGAAAACGGCCAAGTGTCATGGCGGAGCCCCCGCTTCCGGCTTCAAAAAATGTGACGTAGCAGCCTCTCCTCTTTTCCTTCTTTCCACCATGATCAAGGGGCTTTTAGGCGGGGGCCCTGTAGCGCCCTCTGTTGGGCGGCGCTGGGAACCTGGATAGCGCGCGCCACCCGGAGAAGACAATAAAGACGGCACCTAGCCATGGCTCGTGCAGCCACGGCTCGCAGTTATTTTCTAATGTTGGTTCGCAGCAGTGGTCTTGTTACGGCGTTCCTGAGGCATTAAGCCTACAATTGTAATGTATATCGTGCAAAATGTGAGCCCCCCCCCCCCCCCCCCCCCCCGCCATGACGTGACCGCGCGCATGCCAGGGGGGGGGGGTGGCACATTTTGCACGATGCTGCAGCAATTTCATCACATGACCGGCCGCGATTTTGAAATCTCGGACTGACCAGAAACGTTCGAATGCGAGTAGTGACAGCTAACGCTCTTAAAAGATGCATAAGCTACACATTCTAAGAGAGTACAGGAAATGAAGCAATGCTGCAGATGCGACCACCTAAATAGAAATGTTCTGTCAATCAGAGAGAAACGCTAGCCGAACAAACACACTTGGCGGTCTTTGCTTTAAACGAATGGAATGGTTCTATTAGTTTCCCTGTTGGCCTTACCTCCAGCTGCGAAACGTGTTTTTTTTTAAAAAGATTTACTTTACAGCGACGCCGAAGACAGTGCACTGAATACCCTCTTTAATGACAAAAATCCCTCTCGGACGTATTCATTGAAGCATTCCACTGCTTTTCCACATACACTCTTTGAACGGCTTACAAGATTTGTTTGTATAGTTTTGTTGTAGTGCAATTTAAAATATATTTCGCCCACCCCTGCATAGAGTGAAGTGACTCTGCAGCAGATTAAAATTGAGAAAGAAATCAATGAACATTACTTTTTTTTTAATTTTTGGTCTAACAGAGGCGTATGGAATGGTGAACGATGCCTGCCCCACAACGAACTGGAATTTGCTATTGCACACATTTAAAAAAAAAACTTATTAGGCACGTGGTACCGGAGTGGTGGAGAGTGTTGACTTGAACTTTAATATTTTCGCGAGTGGTCCTCTTTTGCAGCGTTTCTTAATGTCCGTATCAAAAGAAACTACTCCGGCGCCCCTGCCAGCAAAACAAAAAAGGAATAAGTAAGAGAACGCCGGTGGTGGACGACGTCACGTTAGCCGGCATGCGCTTGGTGCGTACGAGTCTAAGCACGCGAATTGCTGTTCAGTGAGGCTTATACGCTTGCGCCGACTGCGCAGGCAGCACGCCTTCCCGGAACGGAAAGGCACCATTAATCATACGGTAATTAACTCCTCAGGAAGTTTGCGCATTTAAATCTCGCAGCATGTAGGCGCTCTATGGCGAATGTTCCCGAGTCAAAGTAAACATAAAAACGCAGGTTGGCGGCATATTACTAGCCAAATAAAATGAAAGAGGACATCAAACCCTGATGGTGAAATAAGTGACGAACATGTATAGCGCAGCCTGTCCTAATGGTGCCGGAGCTGTTGACGTGTTCTACAGTGAAAATGAGTCTCTGTAGGCCTCAATACATAGAAGACACATTTGTTCGCTGTTCCGGCATAATGTTCCAGTATTCCAGTGCACTGCCAGCGGCACCATTAGCAATAGCTTTTTTAGTGATGTAACAGCGCAGAACACCGGGACCAGAGACGAGCTTTCTTGTCCCGGTGTTCTGCGCTGTTCCATCACAAATGAGTAACCAACATGCCCAAGCTGCTGTCCTGGCTGATTAGCAATAGTGCAGTGACGTCACGCGCGCTCTGGCAGAGAAGACAAACAGTAATGAGCAAAGAGCAATATCTTCGACAATTCAAGAAGCGGTCCCTGAATATCGCGTTCCGCAGGGGTAACCTCCTGTGAGTGATTTTTCTCCGGATTCATTCCTTTCTCTTCGAAATAACTGGCAGCTTTTGTGACAGTGTTGCGGAATCATTCGCTATCCTCCATGTCCCCGTTGAGCGTGACTTCACTGACGCTTGATGTTAAGAATTCTAACCGCATGCAAAAGAGAGCGAGACGCTATTCATAGTGGACTTAAGATAATGATACACTCTTCCGTCAAGCGGCAAAGGGTCGACTGGTTGATGTGCGACGCCGAGGCTACTCATTCCCGCCACTGGAGAGGAGGTGGTTGCGGTAGTGTGGAGAACGGATGGCTGTGGGGCAAGAGAAGAGATACGGCGTTCGCATAGCGGCAGGGACAATTCGGGCAGGACCGGCCGGAGAGGAAAAGGTATAGGAACAGTCGAGAAATTTTATCGCACAGGGCTCTTCCTTTCTCTTCCGGACCTCTGAAAAGGTCAAAAGGATAGCCGGTGGGTCGCCTGTTTGGCTCTGCGCAAGGCCACTGGCTTCTGCGACGAGCTGGAATTCTTCCTATTGGCTGTCCCGTACACATGCCGCAAAAGACTCCTCCTGAAAAACTTCGGTTCGCCCCCTTCCTGCCCAGATGAGTCCCGGCCTGCATGGTGAACGGGTCGTCAGGCCCGGACCTTGCACAACATCCCATACCTTTCATACACTGCCACATGCTACATAGACGCATTCCTCGCCCTCATCTCGGAATCCTAGCATTTCAGGTCGTGGCGCATTCTGAAAGCGCTGCCATTACGTCCACCGCAAGCTACATAGACGCATTCCTCGCCCTCATCTCGGAATCCTAGCATTTCAGGTCATGGCGCATTCTGAAATCGCTGCCATTACATCCACCGCAAGCCCCTACTCCAGTCCAACTCCTCCGCTCGCTTTGAACATCGCTGCCACCGTGTCTGCCGCGAATTAACTTGATTCTCTTCTCCACTTGGCTGGATTTTAACGAACTGCATGGGAGAATGTGAGGGTTTTTAAATGATTTTACTTTAACACTACTGACCTGGGCCCGTGTGTCGCAGGTGCACTACAAACAATGTTCTTAAAACCGCACTCAATGGAAACTAGACACGCCTGAATAATACACAGCACAATCATCAACCACCGCGTTGGCTCAATGGTTATGGTGCTTGGCTGTTGACCCGGTAGACGCGTGTTCAATCACGGCTGCGGCAGTCGCATTTCAATGGAGGCGAAATGCTAGATACCCGCGTATTCTGCGGTGTTAGTGTATGTTAAAGAACCACAGGAGCCGACGTTACTCAGAGACCTCCACTACAGCGTCCTTTATAGACTGAGTCGCTTTGGGACATTAAACCTAGTAAACAATAAACCAAACAAGTCAAGAAGAATGAAATATGGCCCGTTCATCAGCTGATGTCAAATGACTATCAGCAGTAAACAGGTGTCTTATTAGACACTCCGACCCCAATCCGGCCGTTACCTTCAAGGAAAGCCTCCAATATTGCCAATTCGGCCATGCAATCTTTCCTAAGCCCTGCAATGGCCTCACGAAGGCGGAGGAAAGCTTACTCCTTCCCCTTTATACTAAAACAGTGCTGGGCCCGGCAGTCACCAAACATTTCGACCTTGCGTGCACAAGGGAGTGCCCGCACTGTAGGGAAATGTCTTGGGAAATTTTATTTACGACATGGTGTGGCCATGCCAGTCAAGCATGCGGCTTCCCCCTATCCCCAACCCTACCCGGGAGGACAAGGAGGAGGTCCTGCTCGGCTGCTCTGACCTGCCGAGCCAGAAGGCCCTGGTCGGGCGCCTCCGAGCAGCAACTACAGCCAAGGGGCTCCTGTAATGAGCATCTCACCTGCGTTTGTAACGAACGTCTCCTTAATGACCGGTTCACTCGCTCCCAGAACATATTTTGAGGATAAAGTTTTTGAGTCAGTCAGTACCACTGCTGCGGACTGGTTGGGTGCCAAGTGGCAATGGGGCAAGAGTGCTGGGTAGGAGAATAAGATATGAGCGTAGTCAGCTCTTGGTGGGCTGTCACATAAGAGGCTGGCCGACGAGTACGTTCCGGGCTTGAGGAGGGCAAGACGTGCAGGAGTAAGAAAGGTGTGGGCCTGAAGGTGGCGCCACAAGCGTTAGTGGTGTTGGGTAGGGATTTGCACGGAGGCGGGTAAGTGAGCCGAGAGAGGCGGTAGTGCAAGGTAATATCGTGTAAAGTGAGGAGCGCGTCGCGCGTATCCTTTTCCGTTCAAGTATATGTATAGATCAACGATATTTATAGGGTTGTCCTACGTGGCGGTGCTCGACTTGTGGTTTGTGTCATATGGCTGACTGATAACGCCATTCCGTTTTTCTTGCCATTGCTGGGATTTTCTATAGCATCTGGGAGTAAACACGCACACACACGGCGACGGCTTTTCTCGCAATTGGAATAGTATTAATGCTTGCGCATAAAAAAAATGTATTTGACGATAGGAAATGGCGCAAAAACTGTGACATCTTGGCGGCCCCCTCAGTAACGCTTGGCTGATGAAGGAGGCAGTAAAATATGCCAAAGACAAATAGGTGTCGTCGTGTAGGGCTCCGGAATAAATTCGAGCACATGGAGATGTTAAACCAGCACTGATCACTCAGAATAACCCACCGCGGCGGATCAGTGATTAGAGCGCTCGGCTGGTGGGCCGGAGTACCCGGTTTCTGAAACCGACCGCGGCGGCCGTGTTCCGATGGAGACAAAAAATTGAAAATCGGTTTTTAGGGAAAGGAAGTGTATCTGTATTAAATCTCGGTGGACACCTGAACCGCGCCGTAAGGGAAGGGATAAAGGAGGGAGTGAAAGAGGAAAGGAAGAAAGAGGTACCGTAGTGAAGATGGAGCCTAAACGCAAGATGCGCCTGTGTTCTGTGCGATGTCAGTGGATGTCAAATATCCCCAGATGTTTGAAATTATTCGGAACGCCTCCATTACGGCCCTTCTACTTCTCTATTGATGCTTTCACTGGCATGAAACAGTTAAGGCTAGAAGAACCTACTGTTGACATGGTTGCGAATGCACTTACATGAATCCTTGGCACAGCATATGAAGGTCTTCCGGCGAGAAGGTAGCTGGAACAATGGCCGTGACGTTGTAAATATCATGAAATATCACTCGTCGGCAGCATACAGAGTAGCTGTGAGAATATAACTGTATAGGCGCAAAACCTGCGCATAGAATTAATAGCAAAGGCGATCACCGCAAAGGTGGAGTGAGAGAGGAAGAGAATCGTTTTTGTAACGAAGAAATTAGGGGCACGCAAGCCCCTGGGACAGGCCTACAGTCTTTAACGTCCCGCATATTGCGCGCGGCGTCGAAGCCGGATTCGCTTAAAAATTTTGAACCCATCCAAGCAGTTCGTGCGTGTAGTCAGCAGCCTAAGCGGCCTTTTTTTGGGCGACGCCATGTGCAGAATTCTTGGGCAAAAGTTTGATTATTGGCATATTGAAGGGTACTCTTATGAAAATATTGAAGGTAACGTTCCATTCTTCCGATGAGTAGCGAAACCTTTCTGTTAAATATTTTCCATCGCTGGCAATAGCAGTTAAGACTGCCATAAACGGCAATAGAGAGCGTTTTTCATGATAGCAAAAATGTTAATAGCAAAAAAATGCCATCCTGTTCACGGGAGATCACTGGATATATTGGCTTGTAGCTGAGTTCAGTTCACTACAGAATAAAAGCCTACGTACAAAGCTCACAGAGAGGTTCGGCTGTCCCTCTCGTCTAAGTAACAAGTCCATGTGAATCACTGTCGACTTCGATTACGTCTCGCTTTCCGTACTATCGATCTCTCACTTTTGTTGTTCACATTCTATATTTCTTTGTAATGGTTCAGCACTTTTTTCGGGCACGGTATTTTACCTTTAGTCGGTTTCTTGGCAGCCCGCTTTATTTTACTTATTAGTTCACCAGCTCTTAGAAGCCCTACGGCGGGGCAGGCAGGGAGTATTCATTTTTATTTACTTTTCGGGATGTAACCTTATGTAACAGCCCACCAACGGTCGGTTTTGTTCAAAAGACGCTTCAATAAAAATCATTTTTTACTTATAATTTCGCCTAGCGTGCCAATTCCTTGCCTTTATTGTCTAATCTACTCAAGCCTTTTATGTGTTTCCTAATGCTTCCTTTACCAGACGGTCCTTCTATTTGTCACTACGAGTACATTTTGCGAATGAACACTCGTCCTGGATAGGCACCAACGCTTTCGACGCTAAACTAGAACTCCATGTGGAGAGACAAAAGAGCTGCGGCAGCCGTAACTTAATTTTCCGCTGCTCCGCGCATCCGCACAGTCCAAGACAGCAAGTACGCCGGTTCTAACCTCTGTGCTGAGATATGCCTGCTGTACAAGGGTGGGCACGTAGACAACTCCTTATGGCGAGACTTTTTAGTTTGTGCGAGCAAGGTTTCTATAATTACTTATGCAAATCACGCATCCTACAAGGTGGCGGTAAGCTGAACTTTCTCATTCAGTTAGGGAAAAGTAGGCTGAAAGTTTTAATACTTAGAAGTAGAGCTTTACGAACTCCCAGACACCTACCCACCCGAACACACAGAGAGAAAAGGGGAGAACAAAGACAGTCCGGTAAGAGCGTATCTCATTGTTATGCAAATGAGATTGAGTTAATGAACGGCCCTCTACAGCCCTCTCGCGCTGAGTGAAGTGCTCTCCTTCTCTGGGAGCGGAGTGGTTCGCAGAACAGGGGGCTTTAGGATCTTTCTTTCCGCACCGCTACCACAGGACCGGTGGTACAAGCGGTTTACGGGTCGCCTCCCGCCGTCGCGTCGGATCGGTGGAGATTTCATCATGCGCTAGGGCGTCACGCTCTCTCAAGCCTAGTTGATAGCCTGGCTTCCTGAATGCTGGAAAGGCGTGCTCTGTCCCAATTTCCTTTGCGATAACTTCTGTGACAGGCTAAAAGCGCCTACTATCCCGTCTGATTGCGATGGGCCGTGAGTGAACTAACCTGCTTAGAATGCAGGACGACCCAAGGCCTGGCCAACTGAAATGCTCTAAAAGATAATAACGGGCATCTTCGGCGTCTGTGCTGTCACAAGCCAGCTGTCTAGCAAAAGAGACCACCGTGATGCCAAACTTTACTGGCGCAAAATGGTATTTCACAGACTCAGAATCATGATGTGACCCCATTGTCAAATATACTAGAACTATTTAAACTTTAGAGGTGACCGCAATGGTCTGATATATCGTTTGATTTGAAACTTCTAAGGCATTCTCACAACTTTCATTGGTTGCCGTTCAGACTTGCCTGTTTTTCAGTGGGTGGGTGCGACAGCAGGAAAGCTCTATCAGCAACATTAGTATGTAGCTACGGTAAGTGAGTGGAGAGCCACCAATGCCGTCTGCTGCATCAGGTATGCAAATAACGCCGACTTCAATGCAATAGGGCGCTCATGCCATGAGCTTCCGGACTTGCGTCTATACTTCAAAGTAAAGAGGAGCTCTCGCTGTACATGGAAACTGCACAACGAGAGAGCTGCCTCTTCATACTTACTCACGAGCTGACTTGCTTGTGAGGGAGTGTGATAATTCACCAACGGAGGACTCACAGTTCTTTTCGACAAGACGCCAATCGGTTCTGTCCTCGCAGTTAGGTTAAGGGCATGTTAGGGCAGGCAACAGTTGTTAACAGCGTTAGCCTTGTTGAAGGGGTCTTAGAGCGTCGGTTGCTGAGGCGAGCATACGTAATATGTATAGATATACCCCTGCTAAACTCCCTGTGCTGTGCGATGTCAGTGCACGTAACGGATACCCAGGTGGTCGAAATTATTCCGGAGCCCTCCACTACGGCATCTGTTTCTTCTTTCACTCCTTCCTTTATCCCTTCCCTTACGGCGTGGTTGAGGTGTCCATCGAGATTTGTGAGACAGTTATTACTGTGCCATTTCCTTTCCCAAAAAACCAATTTTCATTTTCCCTTCTCAACTCCAAGATGCCTGGACGAGCGTGTAGTGCCACTACCGGTGGTTCATTGTAAAACCGCTTCGCTGAAAAACTGAAAATTTTGCGGCTGCTGGGCTTCCAGATATTTTCTGTAATGTGTTCGTTTTTTGTTCTCAGCTTTAGTGCTTTTCGCGTATAATTTTTTTCATCATGTACAATAGACTTTTGTGAACGGGGGTTCACCCCTCTGTCAAGCCAGTCATAGGCTTTTTGGGTGGACCCCTAACATCTCTGACGTTGAAATAAATGTATTTCTATTTGTAAATATTTATTTTCTTCTTTTTTTGGTATTTACCGGGCTCTCTCCTTTCTGCTAATAGAAATTTTACATAAAACCTCTCTTTTCTTGCTCTTTAAATGTGAATTCTGCCATAAAGATGGTATGTATAAAATTTTAATTTCAAGGAAGCAGTTCAGGGTACACTGGAACTATATCGCTCTGGAGTGACATTACTAGCGCAGGAAATTTCCTTGCAGGCAGTGCTGGTTCTTGCTGCCGCTTCAAGATATACACAACTCACGCGGCTCTCCAAGAGGGAAATGAGATGTTTATGATTAGTGTACTATAACATCTACACTATTTCAGCCACATAACGAACAACAAACGTAATTGTATGATGACTAATATATATAGCGGACGACACACTGTCAGGAATCAAGATATTGCGGGCGGTTTGATGGTTGGTCGGCGCCGGTGGTATAATTAATCGGGCCAACCTGCCCAGCACTGTACTCTCCGTAAGTCCGGAGGGGGGAGGAGCGACAAAGTTCTCCACCCCGCGGGCGAAAGATGAGATTTGACTGCTGACTTGCGATAGGGACCACGCCTGATTAGCCGTTGACCAGAGGCACGAGGCGTAGGCAAGTTTGGTAACAAATAATTTACTCTGGTAAACAATAACGAAATATTACAGAACAAAGCTTAAGCCTAGCAAAATAGCATCGGTACACAGGCGCGACGCAAATAACGAACACAACGAGGACGGAAACCCTACTTTCAACACAAAGGAGGAGACATCGGGGCCATTACTATACAACAGTGCTACGCCAGATAGAAATACTATACAAAAGATTAAGACGAGAAATAGTGAGCGACAAGACAAAGGAAAAGAGTTCAAGAGCGTGGGGTGAAACGGTGGCCCAGCTGCGGAGTGGCAAGGTCCGGTCATACGGCCCGACGCTCGTAGCGGGGCTGATGGGGTGTTGCGGTTACGAGCGAAGTTGAGCCACGCGTTTTCGGGGCCGCCGTCGCTACGCTCCACGCGTCAGACACCCGCGTAGGCTCGCTTACCGACCACTTCCCTGGCTGACCTCACTCACGTCCGCAGGCACCGATTTCTCCAGGCCAACAGCCCAGCTAGCGGTTTTTTCCGCCTTCGCGTTCCCATGGCAAACAAACAAACAAAAACTAAAATGAACAAACAAACATACAAACAGCTCAATGCCCAGCGCGCCATTGATTCGCAGACGTGAGAAGGAAAAAGAAAGACATAGAAACACTGAAGGAACGCGCGACGATGGCACGGTCCTAACGAGGAGCGTATGAGAACTCACGGAGGGTGCCGCGGCATTGTACCCAGCAAGACTTTCATTTGAGCTAGTTGGTTGTAGCTTGACATGGTTTACTCAAAAAAGCGTACAGGCTCTAAAAAACGAAGACAAGCACACTCAAGACAGGACAGGCGCCAACTTCCAAATAAGTTTATTCATGGAAAAAAACCGCTTAATAACCACACCAGCAGGAAAAGATAGAAGCAAAACAAAAACACACAGTGACAGAGCATAGGAACACGTGCCAAAAGGATCAAGAAATGATTACAACTCTGATAATGACCCACTGAGAAACCTAATCTCTTCTTCTGAGAGCGAGACAGATGGCTTGCTTATGCAGATATGACCCCTCTGCTTGATGTAATAAGCTTCTATGATTTCACGCTCTAATTTGTCTTTAGACCTTGCGATGAATTTGGCGTTTTCAAAACCTGGACGACACTTGCAGCTTTTGCAGTGAGTGGCCATGGGGCTCCCATAACCATCTTTTATGGCAATCTTGTGCTGCCTCACTCTTTCATTGTAGCATTGACCTGTCTGGCCAATATATTCCAGACCGCAGCTAAGAGGCACAGCATACACAGCGTCAGTAGTGCAAACAGTGGCGCGGATTTGGTGATTAGTTTTGCACTGCTAACCATTCTGGCTTTGTTCAAAGTGCACACGCGCGACAGCTTGCAAGGAGCAGATAGGAACACATTGACCTTATACCTGCTGGCTACTTTCTTTAGATTGTGCGAAAGCCGATGAATATAGGGAATCACCACCATCGGTTTCTTTTCATTGTCCTTGTCTTTCTGAGCCTGTTCACCCCTTGACGCCACCTTGCGCTTTTTTACAAGGTTCTCACTAATACTCGTGATGAGGTGTTTTGGGTACCCGGCTTGATGAATGCGTTCAGTTTGCGCATCAAAGCTCAGTGCCATCTCATGCTGGCAAGATTTTTCCAAGGCTGCATTCAGGCATGTCGCAACGATTCCTCGCTTGATTACCTTGGATTGTGCACTACCGAAAGGGAGTAGCTCTTTGCACGATCTGGGGTTGTAGGACCATCAAATATGTATTAAGCAAAGAACCTAACATTGCCTAGAATACTAAAAGAGTCTTGCACCGCCTTAGCTCGGCCTCTGATAAGGTAGCTGCTTACGGTCAGGAATACACTGGTCAGTCCCTTCCTGATTACTTCAACAAACATTTCGTCAAGGGAGGTGGCACAGTACTGCCCACACCACACGAACAAGGTACAGTCTTCAGCACCACTAACGACTTTGGAAGTGGAAGATTTTACTACTCCCCTCCGTAGCTTCATCGCCGTGTGCACGAGTTTGGCCTTGAACTGAGAATTAACCACGCGACCGCTATGACATCACTCAGCCGCCGCCGAAACCGAGAGCTCGCGGGAGAGGATTTTTCGAGGCGATTTTCTGGGGTCACGTGACAATGTCATCTGGAATGAAACGTCGCAGTCACACGACGCTACATCGCTGCTATCGTGATGCTTGCAAGGTATGCAAGGTTGGGTGCTGCAGTCCACGAGGCCTCGGTCCTGTGTGTCTGCTTGCGTTGAGAGTTGTGATGTCATCTGCAATCACGCGATTGAAACTTAGAAACTAGAGCTGCTCTTAAGTGCTTTCGTTTACGTGCCTAGTTTAACGCAGGCATTTCATGAGGCAAGCAACTCGGCATTTTTGCGGTAGGGATTCTCGCCATCGGCAATTCGTATTGAGCAATGCGGCCCATCTTCTGCGCTGTTGCATCGTCATTTCGAGTTGCAGGTTACGCACATCATGCAAGTCCTTGCCGTTACCGTATTGTTCCTAAAATCGAAAAGTGCAGATGCAAGCCATTTAACTGTTCCATTTTATATGGACTAAAATCTTGTATTGTTGTCATCCACACGCCTGACGAGCGCTCGAACGGCCCACCGTGGAGCACACTTGCGTCTTTATGAGTGGCCAAGGGTCGAGAAAATGCCCTGTTGTCTACACATATATACCAAGGCATATATACATATACATATATACCATAAGCACAACATTCTATAAACATTTCAAAGCATGCACACATGCCTCTGATATTGCGCTTCCGCAAAAATTGAACGCGCGGGATTCATACTGCGTAATTATGATATAATGAAATGACGGTGCTACATGCATGGTTGCACGTAGGTCTTCTGCCCGCTTTCCAACTCGGCCGCGAGATGACCACTGCTCACTTTTTTCGGGGCAAAACTTAAGGTAAAAAGTTTGATTCTTCTGGCCATTTTTTTTGTGCGGTTCCCTGGACACCCTTTCACAGGTGAGCCTTTCGCTGTGATGCCACTGATACTTGGTACACTCTGCAACAGATTATATTCTGTTGTATTTACAGGCTCTATAGCAGCTTGAAGTCCAGCCGCATCGGTGCAATACATTGAAGGAGCTTTTGTCCGCTCTAACCAGTCGTGAAGTTACTTTCATAGTGATCCAATCCCCCGAGGCTTGCTTGGACGCAATTATTCTAGTGCGCCATTCAATGTATCTGTGCAGGCCTCATCATGTATGTTCAAACTGTCATTTGTGTCTTGTGAGGATTATATGTGCAGTGAAAGAGTCAAATAAGGACTTTACCCATAATGTAGAGGGAGCTTCTCAAATGGCCATGCTTTAATATTCTGAAAAACAGCAGAGAAATGCTTGAATGGTAACTTATGTCTTTCGAAGTCGTGGTACGATTTAGGTGTTTTGATGCAAACTGTGACTGTTTTGCAGATGCACTGTACTTCACTGTAAAGGTCACGCCATGTTGTGGAAGTGGTATGATGTCTTAAGGTTTAAAATTCTCAACTGTGCACATCCTGCTCATAATGTGTTTTATTACTCCAAGTGGCCTTTTATGTAGATAAGGAGGGACAATGCTATGGTAGTGTCTGTGTTCGAATGCTTTCTTCACAATTTTTTCTTAATGATCTCTCTGTCTTTCTAGTAGGGGAGAAATCTGACTGTGCGGAATGCTCGTGGCGCCCCCCCCCCCCTCCGCCACCGGATACAGGCCGGTGGTGTAGTTTCGGCTACTAGGCTTTGTTCCGGTGCATAACCAGCGGTGGGGATTGGTTGGCCGGGGCCCAAGCTCTGGGCATGCGAAACCCCATGAGAGTGGCAGAGACTCCCAAACAAATGTGAGGGCCAGTTGCGCTCGTGTGGTCCGACGCCTGAGCGGAGACAGGCCTGGAAACACACCCAGGCTGGACCCACGAAATCCGGCACGGAAGGCATGTACAATGTTCATAGGTTTTCAAATACATGGTAATTGCCTCGGCACGCAGGGGCGTGGGCGTCTGGCTAACGACGCGCCGGTTTCTGGTTCTGGGGAAACCAGGTCCGCGCGGCGGTTCACAGTAGCCAGGCTCCAAAACGACGCCTCGGGGAAGAGGCCTCACGGCTGACCGCGGGGCCATCGGTGTCACTGCGGGACGCCGAGGTAGGGGGGCGTGGTACGACCAATGCGAAAATCGTCGATGTTGTGGAGTGCCACCTGAGTAGGCCCGGGTCATCTCACTCTAAGCTACGTTCTTGGTTTGTGGTCTGGTCAGCCCAGCCTTGAATACTCCCTCCTCAGAAAAAGCGCAGCAAGCTAGAGGAGAAATAAGTGCATGGTTCGTTGGTTGGAAGCACAGGTGGGTCTCCCGGACATGTTAGGTCATGGTTCCGAGGGCCGGATGGCAAATCGGCTCACGACCTAAGCCTATATTGGCTGGATAGATCACATCACATATACTTCCGGTGTCTAAAAACCACAAAAAGTGTTCCAAAGTTAGTAGCTGGAAGGTTGGAAACAAACCCTGAAAGTCGTGGAGGGGCCCCAGGTAGTGGACACTGGGTTAGGTTGTCCTGTCTCCGGCGGTCGGAGCCTATTGCGTTTGGTGGGTGGTAGAGCATCCCGTGAGCGGGGCGGCACCATCGGGCAATCTTCACGCCCTCCCTGTCCTGGCCAGGCAGGCCAGCAATAGGGTGAGGACAACTGAAGGATCAGAGAAAAAAGTCGCTGCCCCCACTCCCATCCCAATGCACATAAGCTCTTTGCTGACAGCGATTCAACCTCTCCATTTTGCCTATCCTCTCCGCTACATAATCCCAGGGGAGATGAGGGGAGTCTCCCCTGGCCTTCTCCCCCGCCTATGGGTCGCTATGCAGCTTCCCCTTCTTCAATTTTTGTTCCCATTTTCCCCACCTACGTGTTGTAAAATTAGCATTGCCCTTGGGCATCTTCTTTTATGTTCAAATTGGGTTAAGCCTGTTATACGTTAGTGGTGCAGGCAGGGGGGGGGGGGGCTTATTATTTTTCAATCATTTTTTAGGTTGCCCCAACCTAATATATGTATTTCTGGGAAGAACTGCTTGACCAGGACTGAAATTAACCCGGCTAGGCTTTTCCTTCTCCGCCAGCTTTTGAGATAATGCTCCTTTAAGACCTTGTTCTGTGCCATTATTCATTGTGATGACCAGACCAAGTTGCAGCCGGTAAAACATCACCCACTTCTCAGCCTCAGCAAGAGGAAGCGCCTGCCTAGATGTATAGGATTTGAAGTTTGTATTATCCAATAATTCTGGTTTCGTCAGTGTGGTGAGAGCTTGTTCATACTCTCCAAGTGTTTTTGCATGTGCAATTTTGCGTAGAAGGAAAAGGGCACTTTCATGGTTTTAAACGACATTTTCTTGTCTGCGCAGTGATCTGTCCCACGCCTGTCCCATATGAAAGTCGCAGAGCATAACTTTGGAATCTGGAAATACTACAGTTACTGCTGCCATTTCTTTCTGACAGCAGTGCATCAAACTCTGGAGTGAAGCTGGGGCACCACTTGCGGAACAGTGACAGAGCCTCATCGATGCAAGATGTCTCGAATTGCACAATGAAGATGCCGCCAATCATGTAGCCAACGAAAGTCTCTACAACAACAAAAAATAGGGGTAGTGCGTAATCTGTTGTTTTGTTTGTTGCATCCATAAGGGCTAATCTGCATCCATACTTAGCCATAACTCCTGCCATTAATTTTGACTGGTAAGAGAACAGCAGTGTTTCTCTATATTCTTTTGAAACTGATTCCACCATGTTGTCATCTGCAGACACTCTGTGTTTATCCCCTCGTATTTTTTGATGTGGCAGGAAAATAAACTTTGCATCTTTGTCTGCTGCCTTTAGTTTTGATACAAGTGCGGCTACCCTCACCTGGTCAACATTGCTGCTTCGCTCATCTCGTGAGGCTGCTAAGACATGGTTAAATATATCTGACCTTGTTGAGTGAAAAGCTCGACATTTGGCACCGGGCACTTCCTTGATGGCAAATAGCACGTCATCAACATAATAGTAGATACATTTTGCGACGTCTTCCCCTGATGTGGTTCCATTTGAGACAAGTTGATGAATGCACTGTGCGATATTTTTATTCAATGCTTGTCCAAAACAGGCCAAATCATTGAACGTATGCTCGCAGTGTCCTGATAATTTTGTAATGCTCGTACAGATGCGCACTTCGAATGAAGGCTTTAGTCCTGATGAGAGCTGGCTGCTCAGCTGCTCGAGCGGTGAAGTCTTCATCGTTCTTAGCCTGTTGCTTGTGCAGCCACCCGCAACATCAATCTGCAATATGTGAAAGCTGTTCTTGTAACTGTGGCATGCAATGCCACTAAGTTTTTTTCTATCATTGGAAGTTTAATATTTTGGAGTCTAAGAATACAAATTAAAAGCATAGATTTAATTTTAGAATTGGTAATCTAGCCGCACACTTTCCATAAATATTTAAATTTCAGCTGACATTAAAAGTGATCAGGACAATACTGCTTTTTTAATATGCTGTAACACTCTAGTTCCTGCAGCTAAAGATTTTCACAAATCCTCATTCAGTTGCAATCAGGAAGCGCCGAGAATAAGTCTCATAAATTTCAAATTGAACCTTGAACGAACTTTGGACACCTTATAATAGTATGCAACCTTACCTGATTATGTCAGCATATTGAATTAAATTTAATACATGGAGAAGAGAGACAAACCTTGTTGCTTGTGAACACTTCGACGACTTTGGCCCGCAGCACTGCAATGCAGCCTTTCTTTTTCGTTCCCTGCAATTTGATCTTTTTGCTTTCAAAGGTTGATGCATTCCAGTTATCAGAGGTGGCAGCACGGCTTGCGCTGGCTTTTTTCTAAACTCTGTGCCGGTCCTTTCTATATAGGCAGTGCTTAGTGAGGTCACGCCCTACACGAAATGGCATGTCCAGGACCGCAGCGTGATGCCCTTATTTGGGGAGAACATCAATTTACCTTCAAAAAAAATAGCATAGTTAATCAGTACAAGCATTTTACTGCATTGCAAACGCTAAAATACTTTAAAGAATGGTTTTTTTAGAGTGCAAGTCAGGAAAATGTTTCATTTTCTGCCTGGCAAGTAAAATCTGACAGATGTTTCACTCCTACTTTTGCATACTGAGACTTGTTTCTGACATTTATTTGAATTTTCATGAGAGTGGTAAAACAATTTTATCGCTTATTTCCACACAGCAGAAACTTTGCTCATGGAAATAATGTGTAGCTTTCTCACTTGGAACGATGTTGCTAGTACTACAATTCAATAACTTGAATAGATTTAGTAATGTGGCCGTGGCGGGCAAATTTTGATGTGGGTGAAATTCTAGAGGCCGGTGTACTGTGCGATGTCAGTGGACGTTAAAGAAGCCCAGGTGGTCGAAATTTCTGGAGGCCTTCTCTACGGCGTCCTTTATAGCCTGAGTCGCTTTGGGACATTAAACCGCCATAAACCGGTAATGTACCCCTCAGTAAAATTACATGGCAATGACAAAGCTACCATGTGCATCTCTATTTTTTGCTGTGCCTCATATTTTGTCACATAGGAATGACACTACGTGGCCCCCTTTAAAAAAAGTGATCTTTACGCATGCATATATTTTGCCTTTACACATCACTGCCAGCAAGTTAAGCTTTTCGTATGAACAGAACACATATACGATAATTATAAAACTTTTCTTCTTGTTAAGTGATGCAGATTTTTCCTGCAAGGAGGAAATTGATTTGCACAAACAGCCTATTCTAATCGTCGCATTAACTGCGCCTTCTTTTGTCTTTGTGATATCAGTAGAGCGATAGAGCAATAAAGGTGTGGACTGGTAATGTTTTTAGTGGCATAGACTTCCAAACAAGAATGGGGCATATTTTGTCATGTATTGTTATTTAAAATAACTATGCTTTTGAGGTATAAACTGCATGTGTCTTTAACTGGGGCTTCACAGGGTTATGCGTTGCTGCACTTAATGGGCTTAACTGAACCTCTCCTGCACTGGTTCATGTGCAGCGACTGCAGAACCAAAGTGTCTGCTTGCTTAACATATGCGTAGAGGTAAAATAAAAATGAAGAGAATGCAATTCAAAAAAGTAACACTTATTCATGGGCTAGTCGGTGCATAGTTCTATCTATGTACAGACGTTAAAGCAAAATACGAGACAATCACAAGAAAGGTGGACAAGCCAACGAGCGTTGTCTTGTGCACCTTTCTTGTGAATGTCTCGTATTTTTCGCGAATGTTTGTACATAGAAGAGAACGCAAGATAGAATGCTCTGTTTTCCTTTGCATACTTGAACTTTGAGCTAACATTTCTCATTCAGTATTGAAATGTTTCTCCTTCTCCACAGCGCATGCAATAATTGCAACTTATATTTTTCATCTGTCCAGGCTCCTTCATGCAGGCGGACGTGTGAGCTTGCAGTTTAGTAAGAAGCGCCCTGGGTCAGCAGTTCTCTTTCGAACTCCGAGAGTTCTTTTTCTGATCGCACAAACCCTGTCCATCGTTCCTCTTCATATATTAAGTTACATAAGCACTTCTGCAACAGCAATTCCTTGATGTGCAAATTTCATAGTAGATCTTCCTCACTCATTACATAAAAAACTCCGTTTGCAGGTGTAGAGGTTTGCATAGGAAGGAAACCGTCAGAAACATCCAAACAAAGTCGAGGTTGGAAACAGGTTGCTTTATTTTTCCCAATAAACCGCGGTGCCAGAGGGCAAAGAACAGCGTGCAAATATTCATGTGCGCTCGTGGCGCGCGAGAGCCTTTCCCTAAGAAAACAGTATGTTTCCGCATATGGCCCCTACAAGCTTCTTATCTCTGGTAGGTACGCAGCCAAGGGCTCATTAGGGAGCAGGGCGAGAGCGCCTCGCTTGTGCGGGTTGCATGCGCCTGGAGCAGTGCCTTTTCTACTCATCCGTTCCTCGCTCCATGTTACCGCGCGGGAGGGAAGAGAGGGGCGAGAGTGAGTGCCGCAGGTGCCCGTGGAAAACATGAGCCAAAAGTGCAGTCAAATGACCTAACACGTATTTTTTTCTAAACGTCACCTAAACAAAGATAGCCACGTGAGTAGTTCCAGTTTTTTTGACCTCGGTAAATGTCACGTGACACTCGGAGAATCGTCTCCACAAATGCTCTCCCGCTCGCCTCTGCCTAGTCACGTGACAACTATGACGTCATTCTACCACAGCTACGCCGCAGCCGTGCGCTTGTTCTGTCTAGATAGCCTCCGCTGCATTTCAGCCGCTGCCAACGGATTGCAACTGCGCTCGACAATTTAACCGCAGCAGTCGCCATGGATGATCTAGGCTAGAGACGAAGAGAGTAACCAAAGCGAAAGCTTTACGTTTAAGCCTCGTAAAACTTGGCTAAACGTCAGTCATTACGACCAAGCAACAACTAAGTCTAGCCAAGCTTTACCAGGCTTAACTTCTGGCTTTCGCTTTGATTACTTAGGTTTAGCCCGGTTAAAACTTTCCCTTTGTTTCTTGAGTCAGCTGTTAGAATGGAAGTCTGACGAACATTCATTCAGCTAAACAGCAGTGCTGCATTAGACTGGGATAACCCACAATTCAAGCTCATTAAGCACGATTTATATTTTTTCTGCCCGTATTTGTGCATATTTTTATATGAAAATGTGAAACTGGTGTCTTTTTCGACGAAATAAATTGTTCCAGACTTTCTGTCATCTATAACAATGGTGACAAAAACGTCCCAACTGTGCGCCAGTAAGAATTATTCCAGACTTCTCGAAAGGATTCGAAAAAAAGATTAAGTTCGCTCGTCACATTAAATATTTTACAGTAGAAAATGTCTTCTTCCATGAAGTAAATGGTTTTAGAGCCAGGAGATCAACCGAAACTGCTCTTCTAACATTTAAAAAACCGGTGCTGTATAATATTGAAAAAAAATTAGTTTACTCCTGGCCTCTGTGGATTTCACAAAAGCCGCTGATTGTTGTCACCACAACGCCCTCATAACTAAACTGACCAGGTATGGCATTCGTGGCACACCTGTAGAACTAATGAAACCGTACTTAATGAGCAGAAATGAAATGGTATGCTTGCGAAATCACCAATCGAGGTTTCTGCCAGTCAGTAAGGGTGTACCTTAAGGAAGCCTATTAGAGACTCTGTTGATTAAGGACATCCTGCTTATCAAAAGGGCAGCAAAATATATCATATGTGCCAATGACTGTTCTATACTTATCCTGGTCCGAATACAGATATCTTGATGAGGCAGTCCTTGTGGTCACGATCAAACAGTCTGAAAGTATATCGATCTAAAACTAAAATGATTTTCAGAGCGAAACAAAACATTTCAAGTCAATCCTGTCATGACCTACGAAGCACAAGACATGGAAATTGAAAAAAAAAATACTTAGAATCACACTTAGCAGTACATTAAGCTAGGACTTGCATATTGTTAATATATGCAAAAAAAATCTCGACAGAAGCTGGGGCGGCCTAACGTTGTCGCACTTTCCTTCCAACAGGCGTTAAGCTCCAACTATATATTAGACTATTTGTGCCGCATATCTACTAATGTAACCTTGTCTAGGGCACCACAATCAATGCCAACAGGTAAAAAAAATTACAATCTAAAAAGGAATTATCCGGTACATTGAGAATCATGAACACCTACCACATGCCGGTCCGGTATTCTCCGCCTAAAATGTCACACCCCTTTTTCCTTATGCGGCTTATTTGTTTATGCACTTATTATTGTTTGAACAATTTCTTCCATGACTATTTAATTGGCAGCGCATTATTATAGCGCCACTAACGCGTCATCATTGCAAGAAGCACAGAAAATTTGAGCGTTCATCGCTTTAGAACTAATTGCAAGCATCAATCATTGAGACGTAATCATACTTCGATTCAAAACAAGTAAAAATTTCATTTGAGGTCCACATTAAACCATATGAGACAAGGCTATCTAAACACACGGTAAATAATTAGAGAATAACAGTGTCAGGTAGAAAGGAAAAATCAACGCAAGCCTAAGTGCCAGTTCTTGAAAAGCGTCTGTTGATTGTATTGCGCTTTATTTTTGGTGTAATGATTGGGCTTGCTTGTGTGATTTTGTTAGATAAGGTGGTTCGTTTATCCTTTTTCTTTCTGTGTTACACATGTGAAGTGTTTTCATATATGGGGTACTTGATAACGTGTATAACTTGCTACTAAAACTTCGAATAGCCTTTTTTATGTATTAATAGTGTATATTGACCTTCTTGCCGATAACATTGTTGTATTATTACATCCATGAAGATTCACATGCTTTATATAGTAGTGTTTGAACGTGTCAGAATAGTTTTATTTCTCTCATATTGTTTTCAATTAACGTATTCGCACTGGTGTACCTTGTAATGGTCTCTTTGGCCACGTCAAGCTGCCTGGAGCCGCTTTTTGCCCAGGAGTTCCAACCATATGTGTTGAAAAACATTCATTGAATTGAAATTGAAACTGAATTGGATAAGATACATTTATGGACGGGTGAACATCGGAACCTTTAAGGAAAATGGAACGTTGACAAAATCATTATGGACGAAAAAGGAACGAACCCAGCAGTGAACGTTACAGTACCCTGTACGCACAGTACTCCGTTACATACACCCTACAGCACCTTGTACGTCACCCTGTACAGCACCCTACATACAGCACCCGGGGCGTACTGCGCCCTATTACAGCACCGTACATAGAGCACCCTGTGCGGGCAATGCCCTATTACAGCACCGTGCACATAAGAATCACTCTCCGCAGTGTTAATTTGCTCGTGAGCTTGATACTTCAGCCTACGGTATCGCTGCGTAGGAATATTCTTGTTCCGTTTGAAGTGAATAACGTTGAACATATAGAAAATAGGCAGTAGAACACTAAAACCACAAGAGAAGACGCAACTAATTAAGTAATTCATTTAGTAATTTTTCATAGAAAGGTCAGGAAGGGGATGCGAGCCCTGCGGGGGTTTGTAGGCATTCTTATAACGTTACGTAAACACTGACTATAAGAAAAGTTATATACGTCTTTATTGCATTCGTAAGGCGAAAGGAAACTAGCGTTGAAATCATTGTGCAGTGCAAATTGATGATTGGTAGTGCTTGAATATTCTGGCAGCATATTAAAGAATGCAAAAAAAAAATGCTGGCAAAAGGCTCGCAATTTCGAGAAATACAGAACTCTTCTTGGTTTGTTTGCTAAACACTCACCGTGAGGTGCACAAGCTGTATGTGACGGGCTACTGTATTCGCTACGAATAAAGACAATTAAAATGCCGCAGCACCAGCCCTTCTTTTATAACGGTGCAGGAGACAAATGGATAAAGAGGTAGACATCACTCTCACTAGTCGCGGATATTTCATAAGTGTGCACTAAAAATAATGCGCAAACAACTAGCTCCAGTCATAGCATTGCTCAAGTATACAGTTCGCATTATTGTCGCCATTAAACCAAAGGCAGAGGAAGAAAGGCACAGATAGGAAATGCAGGTAGGTGAGCCCGACCATGGCTGGTTGGCTAAACCTTACACATGTGGGTAGGGGAATGAAGAGAGCAAAGGAGAAGAGAGATGGCCCGCGGAGTTTAGATAATCGCATGGAGCATGTCGTCTTTGATTTTTTGGGTGGTATTAACAAAAATAGAATACGCCCGAAGTCTGCATACGGCCCGGTCTGTGGCTGATAGATAGTTGAGGAGCGCCTTAATGGCGTTCCTAGCTGATGATGATCGAGGACACCATCCCGTAGTCTTGGCCTCCGTTACGGTTAGGAAATTCATGTGGCGCAGTGCTGCCTCCAGAAACACTTTTTTACTGTGAGAGTGAAGGCAGTGTAAAAGTAGCTGCGATGTGGTTTCTTCTCACCTACAGCGCTCACACACTGGAATTATATGGGAAGAAGAGTTTGTAAATGAGTTTGTAAAGACGCCGGGTGGTAGTTTGAATTGCAGTTGGGATTGCACAGGTGGCGTTCCGAGTGTACTGGAGTATTGCTGTAGCCAAAACCAGGTTGCTGGCTAGCACACGAAGCTTCCTTGCTTCCTTCTGGCATGGACTCGCGCCAGTTGAATGCGGACATTTCGCGGGTTCATATGAGCGCATCGAGCGATATTGTCAGCAAACTGATTACGCACAATGCCACTGTGACATGGCATCCACTGAATAGTGGTGTAGTGGAATTTGTCTTGAACAACATGTTAAGTATGACTCATCTCTGCCACCAGGTAATCGCGATCTGCCAGGTGGAAAGCTATATTGAAGTATAACTGAATAACTTTGAGAATCGCTAACTACAGCCAATATTTGGAACGTTTCGGGATTGATGTGCTGAACAGCTGCTCGAAGTGCTGCCAGGTCGCACTCTGTCAAGATTGTCATACGCAATATATGCCGTTTAATTGTGCCCTACCTTGCCACAATGAACACAGCACCCGTCGAGCTAGTGTCTTAAACCCTGCCGTCCGTGAATAGGTGGGGACAATACGAATACTATGAATTAAAATGTGGACAGTGCGGTCCGTTCAGTTCAAGTGATGATAGGTTCGTTCCCTTCACTTTTTTGGAATATAAGACGTGTATTAAAAAATGCACAGAAATGAATATGAAGGTCTTACCACCGGTGTGTACTGTGATGTGCGAGATTACTGGCGGGCAGCTGTAAACAAGTTCCAGAAAAAGCAAGGACGGCTTAGTTTACCGGAAAACATCCGGCGCGTTCATCGTTGGCCGTCCAACTTCCTTTAACTTCAAGTAGAGGAATTCCTGACCAAAAATTTTGTTGAGAATTTATTAAAGAAAAGATGGTGTATGTTGACAAATTGTGCTGAAATTTTGTTGAAATGCCATTGTGGAAACAATGTGGCTGCCTTGAAATTTCCAGAAAATTGTCCATGTTTTAGCATTGAAAATCCGATGATCCTTATTGAGTTAATGTTCTGTTGTTTTATCATATATTCTTTCAGAATCCATGACACCTGACAATAAAAAAAATATCTTTGAAATCTTGTTAAGGCTAATGCTGTGCTGCTGAAATATTAAATTGTCCTTGAATTGCTGTTTTTCTTTCTAAATCAGTTTTATGGCTCACACTGCGGTGATATTCAGCACCTGCATATTTTTCTACCAATCCAAGGACCAAAATATGTTTTCGGCTGTCTTTGGCTGTCTACTTCTGGCTGTCTTGACGCTAAGGGTAGCATAAGAGGGTTTTCACACAGCTTCCGTCCTCACCGTTCGATCACGTTCCAACGTGGCACTCGTGGTAATACAGGACGTACAACATCCGTCGCTATGGGCGAGGGTGGCTCTGGTGAACACTCTCAAGGTTCGGTTACACTACACAAAAATACCCGCGAATACAAAATATTGTACAGTCGTCGCCGTAGCTCAGTTGGCAGAACATGGGACGCGAAATTTGGAGGCTGTGGGTTCGGACCCCACCGGAAGCTTGTGGTTGTTTTTACTTCTGCTTTCTAATCACTTATCTTCGAAATATTTTGCCCTATTTTTCTCCCAATCATGACCACCACAAATTATAAAAAAACATTTCCTATGCGCCTTGGTTTCGGTGACTGTTGCCTTCTATCATGCACGTCATAACGAGCCCTTGTTTTCTCTTTCCTTGCCTTCTAAATAGCAAAACGATAGAAGCTTGGCATGGATGCACTTTATGCAATCTAAAACTCCAAATAACTTTTTTCTTGATTTCCTGAAACGCATATTATTATGTACAGTGGTGCCCTATTAATACAATCCGTGGCGATATGGGTGTCTCGAATGATGGACAGCTTCCTGAGAGGACCAAAATTTTCAAGGCCTCCTCCTCCTGAAACGGGAACTCGCTTATGGGATAATGAACTCGGTGGAGATGCACTGAGATCATTGCGGCTAGTATAATTTTTTCCAGTATTTAATATGAAAGCCTTGTGAACAAAACATTGACAGCCGGAACCCGAAATTTTATGAAGACACGAGGAACTGCTGCATCTGTTTGGAGCGAAAGTGTTTCGTTCCATGCTTACCCTCAATTACACGTAAATCCGGACTACAACTCTCATCGAGCCACTAGTGGCATTTCTGCGCATGCGCACTGGCTCGACATCCCAGCACCAGACATGGATCTCTCCTGTTGTTCATACACTCTCTCACTGCCAGCACGCTTCTTTTTCTGGTGCCTGATTTTCCGCCAGGATGGCTCTGAACGGTTCGGCGAGTTGATGACGCGCGGTCGTATCACACGTAAGAAACCAAGTCGCCCAAAAACAAGTGCAAAGCTCGTTGTGTATAGCACGACCTTTCTGAATACAACGCACGGGATTAAATAAGAACAGCAGGTTGTTACGTCTCGCCTACGACGCGCGGTATAGCCGGCGCGGATGCAACGGATGCCGCGGCTTCGTTCATCGCTGCCGCAACGCCTCCCGCCAAGCGCGTCCAGGCAGGTTTCAGTGCCACGTGTCGTCGTGCGTGCGTGTGTGTGTGTGTGCATGTTTTGCCCACGCTTGTCAAAGCGTGGCAGCCGGGGAGAGGAGCTCCCCAACTGGGAGGCGAGGAGGTCTGACCGGCGCCGGCCTGGCGGACGCGCCCGTCACGTCTGGACATGTTCAAGCGTCGCCGTATCGGACGCCTCTTCCCAAGCCGTTCCTTCTTGCCCTCGACTCCGAGGGTATAAAAGACAGCTGCGCCGGACGCCAAGAAGAGACTTCATTTCTTCCTTCGAGTAACGTGGTCGCCCTGACCGGCTGCTCTTTTGCGATGCCAGAATAAACAAGTTGTTCTGTTGCCAGTCGACTCATCCTTTGCCGGGACCTTCGGATGTTTCCAGCTTTGCCCCAGGCCGCCAGGCCAACGCTACCCTTGGGGCTTGCAACCCATTTGCAACAACTGGTTGCCAGCGGTGAGATCCCGACAACGGAGGCCAGCAGCGAAGATATGCGGTCAACTGTATGCTGAGCAGCTCAACGACCATCCGGGAGCAGTGCAACGAGCCCTGTGTGATGACTGGTTGCCTGCAGCGGAACGACTGCGCTGAATTCTTGGCTGCGAGGTTTGGTGAGTGCGGGACTTTCTTCTTCTGAGTTTTGCCAGGCTTTTGTTAGTGTCAGAAACAGAGCTGGTAATTGTGTTGTCGTTGCTGCCGGGTTAGTTTGCGGCAAGACAATAGTAGGCAGTAGAGAAAGCAGCATTCGGAGCAGCCATGGATTTGAAGTCGTTGCGCAAACCGAAATTGCTGGAGCTTGCAAGAGAGTTGGGTCTGGATGTCTCAGACAAACTCAGAAAACCAGAACTGCTAAGGGCTATTCTTGAGTTGGAGGCTGAGGATGACGAGCTGTCGGAATGCCTTGAGACCATTGAGGAGAGGGAGCAAAAAGAGGAGCGCGAACGTAAAGAGCAGAAAGACGAGCGCGAACGTAAAGAGCAAAAAGAGAAAGAAGAGCGCGCTTTGGAAATCAAGCGTCTCGAGGTAGAGATGGAACGCGCTCGTAATGGAAGTCAGGCACACGGTGCAGGAGAACGGGTATCGTTCAAAATGACTGACCTGATGCGGCCGTTTAAGCTTGGAGAGGACATTGGTTTGTTCCTGGTTAACTTTGAGCGAACGTGCGAGAAGCAGGGGTTCTCTCGGGAAACGTGGCCACAGCGCTTGCTCACTTTGTTACCCGCCGAAGCGGCCGACGTAGTCGCTCGCTTGAAGAGAGAGGAGGCAGAGGATTTCGACCAAGTGAAATCAAGTCTGCTAAAAAAGTACAGGCTGTCAGCGGTGGCGTTCCGTCGGAAGTTTCGGGAAAATGAAAAAGGCAGAAATGAGTCATATACAGAGTTTGCCTACAGGCTTATGTCAAACATGCAGGAGTGGCTCAAAGAAGAGAAAGCGTTTGGTGACCACGAGAAAATTCTGCAGTGTTTCGGGCTGGAACAGTTTTATAGTCGGTTACCTGAGAACGTGCGGTACTGGGTCTTGGATAGGCCAGACGTTAGTACAGTGGCTAAAGCCGCCGAGCTAGCCGAGGAGTTTGTGACGCGTCGGGCTCGCGGAGCTAAGGACGGTCAAAAGGGTGAATTTGGCTCCAAGTCTGAGAGGCCGAAGTTCACACCCATGAGAGCAAGGGGGGACACGCGTAGTGCGGATGCGAGTGAAAGCAGTCCGACCGAACGTAAGGAGACGGCGGCAGCCGAAGCCGAACGCAGAAAGCGGTTCGAGGCGAGGCAAGCGCGCGTGTGTTATACGTGCCAGAAGCCGGGTCACTTTTCGGCGCAGTGTCCAGAAACAAAAACAAAAGTCGTGTTTTTGTCATTATGCAGCACGGACGAGAACATGAAGCTTCTCGAGCCTTACATGCGAGACTTCCTCGTGAACGGGAAAGAGTGCCGAGTGCTTCGTGATTCCGCAGCTACAATGGATGTAGTTCACCCCTCTTACGTAGAACCCGATATGTTCACGGGCGAGTGCGCATGGATCAAGCAAGCCGTGGAAGCTCACAGCGTGTGTCTGCCCGTAGCAAAAGTGCTTATTGAAGGACCTTTCGGAGCAATTGAGACGGAGGCCGCAGTGTCATCTATGCTGCCCCCCCAGTACCCGTACCTATTTTCGAACAGGTCCGATCACCTCCTGCGCGAGAAGGGGCTTTTGTTTGGTGAGGCTAGCGTTCAGGCCTTAACCAGATCGAGAGTTCGGGAGCTCGCTGCAAAGGCGGTAGTTGCGGGGCCGACGTTGTCGAACAATGAGAAAGGGTCGGAGGCGCAGCAAGCTGATACTCAGAGCACTTCCGAACTGAATAAAATTGAGCCTGTAGCGTTGAAGGCACCAGGTACTGGAGAGGAAATGCCCGACACGGGAAAGTTAGAAGAGCTTCCGGTCGAGCTTCCGGGACTAAGCTCAGTGACGAACAGGGAAGACACTGATCAGGTCATTAGTGACTTAATCATTAAAGCACCGCTGTCGCCTGAGCAGAAAACCGAACTACACCAACTCTTACAAGAGTTTCAAGGTCAGTTCTCTGAGAGGCCTGGTAGGACTTCTGTCCTTACTCATGATATAGAACTTACCTCCCCAGAGCCAGTACGATCCAAGGCGTACCGGGTGTCACCCCGCCAGCGCGATATTATGGAGGCTGAGGTAAAGAAAATGCTACAGCTCGGAGTTATTGAGGCGGGTGAGAGTGATTATACCTCCCCTTTGATTTTAGTTGAGGTACCGGGCAAGGAACCTCGTCCTTGCGTCGACTACCGCAGGCTTAATTCCATTACTAAGGATCAAATTTATCCGATCCCTAACATCGAGGAGCGCCTTGAGAAAGTTAGTAGCGCTCAGTTTATTTCCACCCTAGATCTTGTCAGGGGTTATTGGCAGGTTCCACTTACAGAAGAGGCTAGTAGGTATGCGGCGTTCATTTCACCAATGGGAACATTCCGTCCTAAAGTTTTGAGTTTTGGCTTGAAGAACGCGCCATACTGCTTTTCAAGCCTCATGGACAAAGTGTTGCGGGGACAGGAAGAATTCGCTTTACCGTATTTAGACGACGTAGCGATATTCTCCGCCTCCTGGTCTGAGCATATGGCACATTTGCGGGCAGTGCTAACCCGCCTGCGCGAAGCGGGCTTGACAGTCAAGGCTCCCAAGTGCCAATTAGCACAGGCCGAGGTTGTCTACCTCGGTCACGTGATTGGACAGGGTCGTCGCCGCCCCTCTGAAATAAAGGTGGCCGCTGTGCGAGACTTCCCGCAACCGCGCACGAAGACCGATATTCGGTCGTTCTTAGGTGTCGCCGGCTACTATCAGAGGTACATCCCCAGGTACTCCGATATCGCGGCTCCCCTGACGGATGCTCTAAGAAAAACAGAGCCCCAAACAGTCGTCTGGAGCGAGACAAAGGAAAGAGCTTTTAGCGCCCTAACAAGCCCGCCTGTGCTACGATCGCCAGACTATACAAAAGGGTTCGTTGTTCAGTGCGATGCTAGTGAGCGAGGCATGGGCGTTGTACTGTGCCAAAGGGACAATGGAGAAGTGGAACACCCCGTCCTGTATGCTAGTCGTAAGCTGACCTGTCGTGAGCAGGCGTACAGCGCCACCGAGAAAGAGTGTGCGTGTCTCGTGTGGGCCGTTCAGAAATTGTCATGCTACCTAGCCGGCTCGAGGTTTATCATTGAGACGGATCACTGCCCTCTCCAATGGCTGCAGACCATATCTCCCAAAAATGGCCGCCTCCTGCGCTGGAGCCTCGCTTTGCAACAATATTCCTTTGAGGTGCGTTACAAAAAGGGGAGTCTCAACGGTAACGCCGATGGCTTAAGTCGAAGCCCCTAACGTAGGAATCCGCCTCAAAGTTGTTGGTTACTGATGTTTTCTTCCTGAGGCAGGATTTTTAACATATTGCTTTTGTTTAGTGTTTCAAAGTGATTACGTGCTTTCTAGTGCAATTTTCCAATTTGTGGACGCGTTCTGAGTGCTGCTTGACTACTGTAAGGAACTAGGCAGTAGTATAAAAGGGGAAAGAGCCTGGCAGAGCTTAGTGAGGGTTGTCTCGTGCTTGCTGACTGAGCGGTTGCGTTTCGGCGTAGTTCTAACGCTTGCTGGGAACGAGCACAAAAATGGCAACTCTCCTGAAGTGACTTTGCAGTGCCCTGTGTGATCCTGAACCTGAGAACGAGGCCTTCTCTGTGCGCTGCGCTCAAGCAACGTCGAGGGACGACCGGTTTCGTTTACGAGCATCATCGAGCGACATCCCTCTGGACAGCGGATGCAGTCCCCTGACCATCGGGATCTCCTTCTCCCGGCGGGGCGGTCTGTTACGTCTCGCCTACGACGCGCGGTATAGCCGGCGCGGATGCAACGGATGCCGCGGCTTCGTTCATCGCTGCCGCAACGCCTCCCGCCAAGCGCGTCCAGGCAGGTTTCAGTGCCACGTGTCGTCGTGCGTGCGTGTGTGTGTGTGTGCATGTTTTGCCCACGCTTGTCAAAGCGCGGCAGCCGGGGAGAGGAGCTCCCCAACTGGGAGGCGAGGAGGTCTGACCGGCGCCGGCCTGGCGGACGCGCCCGTCACGTCTGGACATGTTCAAGCGTCGCCGTATCGGACGCCTCTTCCCAAGCCGTTCCTTCTTGCCCTCGACTCCGAGGGTATAAAAGACAGCTGCGCCGGACGCCAAGAAGAGACTTCGATTTCTTCCTTCGAGTAACGTGGTCGCCCTGACCGGCTGCTCTTTTGCGATGCCAGAATAAACAAGTTGTTCTGTTGCCAGTCGACTCATCCTTTGCCGGGACCTTCGGATGTTTCCAGCTTTGCCCCAGGCCGCCAGGCCAACGCTACCCTTGGGGCTTGCAACCCATTTGCAACAAGGTGCGTCTAGAACTAAGCGTTGCCCGTGCTCGGGAGGTTTGCGTCAAAGCAGGGATCAAGTGCAAAAGCTTAACGCAGTTGTAGAGCACGAATTTTGTGAATGCGAGCAACGGCTGCTTGACGCAGAGAACCTGGTGTAGCTGCACAGCAGCAACGAGGACATTGTGAGCGTAACGCCAAATATTATATCTGACGCCAAATCTCTATCGACGCGACCGTATACGAGGAGCTCTCTGGAGGCCGAAGCGCTACCGCGTGACGTTGCACAGTGTCGGAAGAGGCGCCTGCAATTAGCTCGCACTGTTCCGAGAAGAGATGATAGTTGGCGATTTTCTTTCGGGCTACGCGTCTGGTTTGAGTAGATGAAGCGCACAAAAACACAGTCTACAGGTAAAGAATAACTCGAGACTGGCGCTTCTCGCGTTATTCTTTACCTGTGAGCTGCCTCGTGTTATTATTTACCAGTTTGCTGTTTTTTTGTGTGCTTCATGTACTCAAGCTATGCACCGACTTGCCTCAGAACGTGTTCTACTAAGCGTTTAACATCGATTTCAAGAAGTTGACAAACTGGTGCTTGGGCTTACAGAGTGATAGCAATGGAGACGCGACGCGGTGCCGAATAGCTAGGAGATGGGAGCAAACAAGAAGGAATGATATAAACCTTGTCCTATAACTTATAACTGCACTTTAGGTTTTTTTAGCGAGCTTTTATGCACTGCGGATGCAATCGCCATATTTGAACTAGACCGAGTGAACAGTAAGTACCATATTAATTTTTCTATTCCATGCAGGGTCAAAATGCAACATTTTAACACCCAGCACGGAGCGAAGATCTCTCTTGTTCCAAAAGAAAGCAACTGATCCTGCAGTATGTAAGCCGATGTTGAAAAAGACATGTTCTAGAACATGCATGGCACTTACCTTTTGGGAGAATCGTGGTGCTGTGCAAAAATCACCTCACTAGCGCGAGCACGCACGGTAAAACAAAAATCGCAAATGCTTGCGGTGTTCCAGCGCCAGGGCAGCAACCTTTCCGGCAGCCAAGTACAAGGAAGTGCGCGCCCTAGAAAATACATCGGCTTACACTCGCCTGGTACCTGATACACTGTAGCGCGCTGAGAGATATACGTGGACACACAAGCTTCTACGATTACCCGGCCACACGAAACACACGACACTTGATCACAGCACATCACAGAATACTACAGAGCAAGCACAGAGAGACACGTTGGCGCCCACAGCACCATGATGCTGAAGGCGGGAAAGTAGAACCGGCCGCATCCGGCTCACGGGAACGATCACTTGGGCGGGATGCATGACCGCAAGAAAGCGCGCGGTGCTGCTGACGCTCCACCTTTTACACAGCAAAAAAAAAATCATTATCTACTGCTCAATGAGCATTTCATTGTAAAGTGCTTGACGAAAATTTTGTCTATTGATTGCTGCGTAAACTCAAGGGCTTTAGACGTTTCGTTACAAAGCCACAACACAAGAAAGGCCCCAAAAATGACAATGAAACTCAACGCTCATTTCTGTAAGTGGGCAATACAGTTTATAAAGGAGGAGGAGTTAAGGGTGATAGTGTAGGTGCGTTGTGATGAGGGATCCGGATATATAGTTGTCGCTTGCTTCCGCTCATTGCACTCGGTGTGTGTCAACGGTGCGTTGAGTAGCTGCATGATACGTTTTATGAGACAGTAAAGAAAAACTGGTTTCGCAGAGGTTCATGAAGAATACGTGTCTACTCAAAAGTGCGCTATGATTTTTCTCGCTCATGTACTTATACCATAAAAACATGGGCTGAACACGAAGAAGAGACCATTAGCAAGCAGCTGCGGACTTCGGCAAGCAGTTGCAAATGCTCAATAAATCATCCCTTGCCTGCCGTATGAACGCGTGATAAAGTTTTTATTACATCGAGCAGAATTTGCTTCATTTGCCACCTTCCAAAGACACCTGAGGCATCTGCTAAACGGGATTGTGAGCAGGAGGAAAGTACAAAGAGCGAATACTACGATGAAGCGTTAATGTAGCGCCGGGACAACATTACGAGCGTGGCGTGCTAAACGAAGTGAAGGGAAACAGCAGGCATCCGGAGAGTAGTTGGCGGCTGCGAAGCGAGCATGGCGATCAGAAGCTGGTGAAGCGTGCTCTATATTGAAAGCGTAAAAACTAGCAAACCCAAACTCGCGCATTAAATCATACGGGGAGCAAGGCGAGTCGGTCGGCACTAATGTCCAACAAAAACACGAGATTAACTTAATGAAGAAACGCTCGACTAGCAAGTTAGTTAGCGCCTGTGCCTTGTTTCTTTCCGTCCCTCCTCTTTTCCTCCTGCTCTCTCTCACCTCAAAATATTTTATTTGATAGGTAATAGGCAAATATTCACAATTAGCATGCAAAGCTGCCTTCATCTAGGAATGGGTTATGGTTTATGACGGTTTAACGTCCCAAAGCGACTCAGGCTATCAATGATGCCGTAGTGAATGGCTCCGGAAATTTCCACTACCCGGGGTTCTTTAACGTGCACTGACATCGCACAGCACACGTGCCTCTAGAATTTCGCCTCCATCGAAATTCGACCGCCGCGGCCGGGATCGAACCTGCGTCTTTCGGGCCAGCAGCCGAGCGCTATAAGCACTCAGCCACCGCGGCGGCTTCTTCACCTAGGAACCATGCATTCGTTGCCTCATGCCCGACAGGAGGAGAGTGAATAAAATAGTGGTCTAAAGTGGCTTAGCCATCATATTTAATCATGCATCCCGAAGCAGCATTCACCGCATTCTAGGCACAGTAGATTTGTGAAATGGAATCAAAAGTAAAAATTTAGCAGATACTAAAAGCTGGAAGTGGTGTGGTTTGTGAACCTTTCGTAAACAGCTTTCACATAGAGGTTAACCCTGTTTTGTCACGTATCTAGTTTTCGACTAGTGAGGAAAACTTTGCGAAAGCATCTCCTACATGAGCCGCGAAGAAGCGTCGCACAGAAAAATCATGTGCTTCATTGAGATTCAAAGGCTGCATGCACCGCTGGGAACTCTGCCATCGGAAGTCTATATTGGCATCGACCCAGCTATGGAAAGTAGATAAAGGTAAGAATAATGCACCAGCGCTTTACCGCTACGATGAGCTGAAAGGAAAGAGATTATTTTCCAGCAAGGACACCATTTTCGTCTTGTCCACATCGATGAAGCGTCACAGAGTAGCGGTTTAATAAAATTTTCGCGCTAATGGGAGAGTTACCTGCGGTTGGATAATTTTCAAGCTGTGTCAGCGTTTCTTCCACACTATTCATGACATTTTCAGATCCAAGAAATGCTCATTAATACAGAACAGCTGGCTAGCGTTTCCCTTTGCAGATTGCGTTATTCCCCGATTGTTCTGCTAGGATAGTTTACTCTTACCATGCGTAATCTACCTACAGTGTTAAAGCTTTCAGTCCTACGTCACCTTTCTCTGGGCCCGTGCGCCGGTGCCGGAGCGGGCAGGAAATGAACTTCTGAACCCCGACCTACTGCAGAAAAGAAAGCTATAGGTGTCTTACAGCACCTTATCACAGGCCCGCCTGCGCCTTAGGAAACTGAATTTCTCATCGCAAACAGCCGCGAGCAGACGAGGACTCGTAATTTCCTGTTCTCTCGGAAAACCTAGCTGCGCGACGGCTCTGTTTCCTGCCTCGTCGCGCTGGTGCTAATGAAATTAAACGCGACGCCTCCTGAGCTCTTGCTGCTTTCCTTTTTTCTCAGAATGCTGAGCACGGGGAACAAAAGGTGCCGACAAAAACACCACCACTTGAATTTTTTCCTCTACTTCCGTGCTCGGCTTCAGCGCCACGCATTTCCGTGTGGCGAGAGAAACGCACAGAAGTCAATGTAAAAAAAAAAGAAGCTCAGCAGAAAGGTAAGCACTGCTCGCCGCCAGGAACAATGAGAAACCCTAGGCGTGGCGTCGCCGGGAAACAAGAACGCGCATGTCAGCCACTGAATGGGAAGCAATGGCCGCCGTCATTTGGAGCGATCAGAAGCCTTTTGCAGGATTGCAAACCACACTGTGAGCGTGTAGAATAAAAAAAATGGAGATCGAAAAAGGTGTTGATCAAGAACAGAACCAGTACGGTGTCATGGCTATACCAACAAAGCACCTGCGCAGAGACGTCCCAGGATGTCTAATCTAGCTCGGAAGCCACGGGGCAAACAGCAACGGACAGGCTTGTGAGCGCTTGATAGTCCGGATACTCTCTTCTTCCTGCTGCCTGGCGGCTGCCGCATTACTCCGCTGTGTATTTAGCTGGCTAATGCTGAACTTTGGTCTTCTTGCACACTTACTGACGCATGCGGTTTTCGGGAAAAGTAGAGCTTTCGTTTCTATGCGGCGATTTCTCTGCTATCCCCATTAGTGCTGCAGTATTTTACCATGTTAATATTCTGCAGTTACTGTGCTTTCCCTATTAGTGGTGCAATATTTTACTATGTTATAATCCTGTAATTACTCAGCTTTCCCCGTCATTGCAATAATATTTTGCCGTGTTAATATCCGGCATACCTCTCATTGCTTTGTAAGCAGGTACTAAAGCGGGCAAAAGAAAGGGAGGTTCAATTGTTCTCGGAGGTATGCAGCTGCACCTTCGAAGAACATTAGAATAGAAAGAGAACACCGCATAGAAAAAAAAACTTTAAGCAGTGTTAGTTTTCACATAAGCACACAAATTACATTACATACGGTGGAAAATAATGAAAATATGTAAAGAATGAAAATATAATAATCAGATGCATCTCAATTCTATGGTATGCCCTCGTATGAAATAATTGTACAATTTGTCCTCGTTTCCAAAGGAAACTCTGGTCCAAATATTTGATGGCTTACGGTTCTTGCAGTAGATCACACCAGGACGCAAGTATGCGCATGAATAATAAATCTCTGTGGCCTGAAGGATCAGAATTATAATATGTGGCCTCTAAAGTAGGGAGATAGGCGACACGTGATGAACCAGATGAACGATGTGCACGTGACAAGTGCTGGACGTGCGCGGCAAATGAAAGAGTTTTGCAGCGCACTTCGGAAACGACGTCAATGCCTTTATTCCGTGCACTTTCCAGTGCGTTCTCGCTTTAGCTCTAAACGAAGCACGGCCGATGCGTCATTGTTGTCATCATTGTCACTGTATCCAGAAAGACTGCCCCAATAAAAGACCAAAATGCTGGCGTTGCTGCATTTCTGCTTAGCATTTCCACTTTTTTTTTTGGAACGTAACGTTACGTTGCTAGATCTATAATCCAGGAATGCGTAAGAAAAAATCACACGACGGTTACGACCTTATAAGTAGAGGGTTAGATGCGGTGTCACAGTAAAGAAAAGGCTGGGTGCAGGGCGTGGGGACGCTTGTAGACATCCTTGCCCAGCGCTGGGTTTCGAATCAACCATCTTCCACAGACGAGGCGGGCACCCAGTGCACTAGGCCATCTGTCGCATCCCACCTCTCTCTCTCTCTCTTTCCTCTCCCAATTTTCCTTTCCACTCTGCCACGTGCCAACAGAGGCAAGTGGCGCTGCGGACGCCGACGAGGACGGCGCGAAATTGAGGAACGAACTAAAAAGAGCTGATGCTATAAAAGAATTTATCGAACACCATTGCTGGCCACTCGGAGTAATATTTTTCCACTAATAGTTTGGAATTCCGTTTGCGACACTAAGGCAGATATGAATTCCAGAGACAACCCTACATGCCTTGACCTAGATACACAGCGGGCTTAAAAATAGAAAATGACGTCGGGTTCGTTAATGCGACTAGACCTCAGTTGTTACTTTTGGTGACCTTATACCATACCTGCTTGTCACCGTTCTCGAGCGAACAATTTTAATAGGTTACGCCTGCTTTATTTAAGCATATGTTGAGTAGAAAAGTATTATATAGGACACGTATAAAATGCTATAAAGGCATTGCTGAAAAATTTTAACCACTACATGAGTCTCAAATGAGATGGACAACCGCTGTACAGCATGTTATTCTTGACTGCCATAAGAAGGGCTCCACTTGCAAGAAGGGCTTCCGGCAATAACGGCGAGTGTCGCGGGCACTGTTCGTGCGCACACCGGTACTGGCAATCAACGTCAAATATAACCGATTTCCGTCACCGCGCTGGCTCAGTGGTAATATTGCTACTCTGCGGACTCGAAAGACACTGGTCGCAGATGTCGCATTCTGATAGAGGCGAAATGTTAGAGGCCCACGCACTATGTGATGTCAGTGCACGTTAGAGAAGCACAGGTGGCCAAAATTCTCCAGAGCTCTCCACTGCGGCGTCCATCATAGCACGAGCCGCTTTAGGAAGTTAAACACCAAAGACCACATACCTATTTGCTGTGCTGTTCTGCGTACACCCCATGTCTGGATTTATTTTTATCTTACTGAAAATACCATTATGGGGCTTAACATTAGCTAATCTTTTTAGCCGGGATGTCGTAAACAAGACAAAATTTCAATGACAATCGCGACGATGGCGCTGGGCGACGAGACTGAATGCGTAAGAGGTCGCCGTTGCCAGCTACGCTCATTGATCACAAACTCATTTTAATTTGAAATTGTTATTTTTAGTTCTTGCCGCCTTACTTCTCGTCATCTTCTTTTAACGCCGCGACATGAGTCATTATCCACTCTACGTTCATAGATCCCATGGAGTCCTCATATCATTCGATGCGCCACTGCCCTGCGATGGCAGGTGCTGCCGTCGGTCGGTGGGGATTGTGTGACCCAGGTTTCCCTTCCCAGGAAAACTCTCGCGACCGGCCATTGATTCAGCTGCCACCTGCCACGATGGGCAGTTCGCTCCCTATCCGATGGGCGGGGCTTCACTTCCAGGGCTTCCCCTAGAGCTTCACTCCTCTCAACTTTCTCCGTGACATGCCCCCTAATGCTCGAGCATTAATATATGCAGTGAACTGGAAGAAGTGCCAGCTCAGAATATCATAGGCACAACTTGGACAGGTAGCATCGCGTAGTGAGCCAGCGCGAACCGTTAAGGAGACATAGGGAACGAGCAGGACGGGTGCTGAAGCTAAGTTCAGTTTATTTATTGAAGACAGCCGCTTTTATACTACACCGCCCTACCTACAAGACAGGTGGAAACAAGTGAAATCAAGAAAAGTACCAGAAGGTATTAACATCTAATCGCCAGCTACCTAGTGGTCCTGAAACAGGTTCATATACAAACGTGCTGTGAGCCAAGTTACCGTTAAAAAAATGAGGCCAAGTCCCACTCAGCTTTTGTGAACACTAACAAGCGCAAACCAAATTGTCTAATTCATCGGACACCAGCACTGAGCACTACTTAACTTGTATGGAAGTTCATCACGTAATGATGTATGAACAAAAAAGCAGCTCACGTAAATTCACTGTGCTGCTCACATCTGGAACAGAAAAAAAATGGATCAGTCATAAAGTTTGTATAAAGTACTAAGAGCGAAAAAAAAATGGCAGTGGCTTAGCTCGGCTATGCCAGGATATATGTAGCGAAAGCAAGTGTGAAACTCCCCGGTTGGCCTTGTTCAAATATTCCACAACGTATGAAGAACAGGCGTAAATGTCCAGTGTGACCTGTAGGTAAATGTTTGATTTCAGCACCGAGGCTATCCAAAGATTGAAGGGGTCGCGTCACTCTTACACCTATTCTCTAGGCTAACGTTGCCGTTCGCTTTCTTGAGCCCGCCGCTGAAGTCTCTTGGTCGCATTCCATCTTTCATCACGGGCCGTCTTCAGTGAAGCAGGACTCAGTTCTCTCCTCCGGCTGCTGTCGCTGCTGCAAGCGGCCGAGACACCGGACGTTAAACGTGCCTGTCTCGCGGGGGCATATTCACGGCGGGCTGTTCGTCTGTTTCCTGAGCGATTCGTTTCCTCTTCATCTCGTTCCGCTGTCGATTTCAGGACTCCTCCAGCTTATCGGAATTGTCGCCGTCCATACTGGCGCCTCAGCTGTGGATGCGGCGCACGCCAGCTCTCCTTTTCAATCCTGTGACATCTTATCTCGCATGCGACGCAGCTGTCGAAGCGAGCGGAGGCGAGCGCAACAACGAGGAACGCGGTGTCACGTCCTACCAAACGGCGGCGGCGGCGAGCGGCGCGGTGTGACGTCATGCCAGATGGCGCGGCGAGCGCGTGAAGTACAGTAACCTTCCGCGGCGAGGCGCGCGTTTTGACGTCACGTGCATCGGTGGAGTACCGTCACGGCGAAATCGCAATTTTGCGGCGAATGAAGCTTTCGTTTTAAAAGTGGCGCCATCGTCAATGTGAGTTTTTCAATAGCACTTCATCCGCCGCGGGAATGTCCGCAAGGGGCGGTTTCTTCAGCACGCCTTGTGGCAAAGCATACGCCCCGCATTCGAGATGTGCTGTATACTATCTTTGGTAACTCGGGGTGACCACAATTTTTCTAATGGGTACGAGACTTACGCTGGCGGCTTTTTTTGGGGTGAAATGCTTGCGAAGGTGGTACTGGGCCAAACCGGAAGGTTTGGTTTCGTATTTTGCTTGGCTACTATTGGGAGGAAGGCGCAGAATCTGCCGTGGATTAGTTGCTGCAGTGCGATACGGTGGCTTAAGCTAGCCGCCTTCTACGCACAACCAATTCTTTTATGGGAGTGTTTCTTTGTTTAACCCATTAGTTTAAGTGCATGTATTCTATTAGGCTCGTTTGGAAGATAGCGATGCGTTTCTTTGGGTCCTGTGTGTGTTGCGCCCGTCCCGTATCATTTCTTCGAGGTTGGCCTCGGTGAAAGTGCTTTTGCATTTAAGGCCACGTTTTCGAGAAAACAAATTAGACGCGGCAAATAAGAAACCTCATCTTCCCTGCATTCACACGGTGGATGAAGCTCGGCGTCGCCACTTTTACATCTATTCATAAGAAATTGTAGTTGCTTTGAGACGCATACATTCCGTGAAACTTGAAACACTGCGTGAAGCTCTGCATTTCTCAGGCAAGTGTAGGTATGCACAAAGCCATCCCGTGAGCAGCTCCAAGGTAAGTATGCAGTGCGCTGGATCCTGTTGTTGTTTATAGCGCACGCCTATGCTATGCTTTTTTATTTTAGCACTAAATTGGTAGCTAGCGCAAGAGGCGTCCTTTTCGGGATGAAGCCGTAGGAGACGCAGGTGCGGAGCGGTGAGCAGAGGCGCGCGCGCGCGCTGTTTGGCGAAGCCGCAGAGGGCCACGTGACACTGTGGCCGTAGGTGACGCGGTGGTCGGCGCGCCCAAAGCCGAATAGAGGAGAGCGATTTGACTCATTCGGCAGGGAACCTGCGCAGCTGTGACGCCGGCGCTGCAGTCGTTTCATTGGGCGACTAAATAAACAATGCTGCCGTGAGCCACTTAGGCCATTACGAACACGAGATCAGACTGTAAAATGTGACAGACCAGCGTTTGGCTGAAAGAATTAATTGTAGTCAGAGCTAGGCAGAAATAAAAAGACTTTCCTTTGTCATCTTCCTGTGTTATTGCGCCAAACTCCGGTAAGTAAACAATTCTTTCTGCCCCCGCCTCCGGAAAATGAAGAGAAGGCGGCTCGCCGTGTTGTCCTGTTGTGAGCCCGTTTCTTGAACGACGCTTCTTTCTCTCCAGCCGCCTATAATGCCATAATTGCAAGGGGCGACTGGCGGGGGAGAATCGATTCAAGAGAAAGGCCGACCTGGTCCCTGTCGTCTTCAGAATTATTTCAAGCCGCGGAATGACTACAGGGCTTCAAGATACAAACGTCCATCTACCCTTTCCTGCATAGCCTGACGCAATACACGTGTGGCTTTCACAGCGCGCGCAGGTTCCCTAAGCGGATTTATTTGTGAAGGCCCAGAGTACAGTTCTGAAAGACATTCTCTACGCCGTACGCTAGATAACATTGATTCACGTCCGCTAATGGAGTCCAAGATTCTTGGACGCTGGCCGCGGCGATGATCGGCGGTAACGGCCTGCCAGCCCCTCCTGCTGTTCTTGAGAGTGTCGTGCCTGCGCAACTGGCTGTGACTTCGCCGAGGACTTTTCACCTTTTGCTTTTTTATCACTCTCTTTTCTCCCTCATCTTTTTATCTCCTCATCCCTTTCCCTCAGTGCAGAGTAGCAAACTACTTTCAACCACCGGTTAACCGCCCCGCCTTTCCTCCTCCTCTTCCTCCTTCTCCTTGCTCCCCCGTTTTCTTTGCACATCCTTTCTTCTATGGCGATCTAGATGCTTCGCGGCTAGCAAGACGGGCTGAACACCAACGTAAAAGAATGCAGCAACTGAACGAGTCGACAGGCCCTGCAGTCATAGCGAAGCGACAAGCAGAAGCGACGCGGCGCCGACGGTATAGGCGTGCCAGATAATTTGAAACTGCCGAAAAGCGAGTGCAGACACTACATGCGGATGCCCTTGCCCACAAGCGAAAACGAATGCCGAAGACTCACGGGGAGCGCGCTGCTGAAATGCGGGATCGGCAAGGTTCGGAAACTGCAGAGCAGAGAGCCCTTCAACTTGAAATGGATCGTTTGGCTAAGGCGGCTGAGCGGAAGCGGATGAACGGCAGCAGCAGCCCGTCGCCGCGAAGTCTTCAAGCTGAATTTCCTGGACAATCCATTTGGCCATGCGTGTTCTGTGGGTCTTGAGAAAATCATTTTGCAGGTGAAGGTAGAGAGAGGGCAGGTAAATATTTCTTGACAATCAAAAGTGAACGAAAGAGGGGAAAGAATCTGGGTGCTTGCCAACGTTTCGATAACAGGACTGGTCTTCGTCTGGACAAGGCGTTAACTGTTGGCAGGGTTCAAATAGGGTCTTCTCTCCGGGAAGGGTGGCCCGGTGAACGAGAAGAGGGTGTTAAGTGGGAAGGGTGTTAGGATGGGGAGGCTTCATCTTGTCTAGGCATGGCTGCTAAAGAGGATTAACCGGCTGACATGCAAAAATATGCAGCCGCTTTGTACACAAATATTCCCATAAATGAAGGGATCGATGCTTCCTAGCACGCTCTAACTCAAAGTCTACACCCGCATGAAACTAACGTGTGTATCTTGCTACTTCAATTGGCACTGACGCTCAAGTATTTTCCGTTAGATTCCTCTTATTACTTTCGAGCATTTGGAACAAGTATCGGCACTCCCTTCCCACCGAATTATGCAAACATTTTTATGGCGCTACTTGAGTCTAAACATCTAAATGAATTTTTACTAAAGCTGCTCAAATACGTGCGTTAAATAGACGACATTTTTATGGTATGGAAACTTGGGTATGATAACCTAAAAGTATTCCCCACGCACCTTAATTCATTTCACTCTAACATTGAGTTTACCTTCCACTACTCTAAAACGCAAATAAATATTCTCGACACTACAGTCCGTTCACAAAATACCCAGCTGAAAACCACAGTGTACATGGAGCCAACAGACCGACAGCAATACTAAGACTTCAGTAGGCGCTATCCAAGACACTGTAAGCAAGGCATATTTGTAGGACAGGGAACGCGCCTGACAAGATTAAGTACTGACGACGACGACTATTTGAAGCGTCTCCACTTACTAAAAAACAACACAAATTAAAGGAACCTTCCAGAAAACTAGCTTAATAATCCTTTCCAACGAGCAGCCACTCTTAAACGGAAGTGTTGTACTAAAAAAAAATTAAGTGAGGGGCCTCCTGTCTTTATAACGAAAAACTCCAACGCCCTTCCGAATGTAACCAATATTCTGCCGAAATAGCACCCTATTTTAACTGGCAACGGTATTCTCAAGAAAATATATCCCGACGCACCAAGCGTCACATACAGACGCAACACAAAACTAAGAGATATCTTAGTACACGCTGGGCTCGATAAGAAACACCCCGCCGACAGTAATCCCATACTCTCGACAGATGCAACACAAGCAAGCATTTACAAAGAGACATTACTTTTGGAAGCAGAGCAAGCGACTCGTCTCGTCGTCGATATAAAGACTAGCTTCAACTGCACGTCGTCTAATGCTGTCTGCGTGATTCAATGCTCCTCTAGTCGTAAACAATATATCGAAAAAAACCGGGAATTTGTGAGCGCCAGACTAAATGGTCATCGAGCTGACGCAGGAAGGTACGTAGTACAGAAGGCAATGTCGGAACATTTTAATCAACGCGGTCGCAACTTCGATGAACTTCAACTGTTTATTCTGCAGCAAGGCTTTAAATCTGCATGCGATAGAAAATGCAAAGAAGCATTTCTATTCAAGAAATTTAAAAGCTTACAGCCAGCAGCGGTCAACATATCCAGAGGAAATTTGGAATCTGTCAGATACATTCCAGCACTGGGATAATTCTTTAAAAAGGTCTTGCACGTGGTTAGAGCATTTCCCACTACTTGATAACACCGCTTTATCATTTCTTTCACCCTGCCCCACCACCCCGACGCTTGCTTTCCAAATTCAGTCACCTTTTATTCCTGGTATTTTTTTCTTTTTGTTCAATTTATCTTTCTAGCGCGGAAAAAACACAAGGACGGAACAAACAAGACGACACGAGCGCTGACTTCCTTTTTTTTCTACCTTGCTGCAAATGCATGCTCCAAACAGGTGATTTCGTGGATAGCCAATGATAATGAGGGCTTGCTAATGCATGCTGCACCCCCCTTGTCAATATAATATGCCTCTACTAGTTCCCTTACTATCTGATCTTTATGTTTGAAGATGACGGATGTCTGATGAAGCAATGGGGCGCACATGTGCTTAGGTTGCCTGCAGTGCAGCGCCAAATTCGAACCGGCTGCCCTGTCCAAAGAATTGTGATGCTCCCTCAGCCGTTCGTTAAGACATCGCCCAGTCTGGCCAACATACCACCCACCGCATGAAAGAGGGATCTTGTTTACTACACCTTCGACGCACTCAACCCTCCTCTCTGCGTGTGCTGTGGTACAACCACCCCCAATCGTCATTCCTAGTAGGGACTCTCGCTTCCGCTGCACAGCTCGGCAAATGTTGCTTAATTTTCTGCGAGGCGAAAATACAACATCAACTAGAAATTTTCGCCCCACTTTCTTCAGACGGTGTGATAATGCATGGACATAAGGGGTGACAGCAATCTTCCGGCGATTCGTGACCTCATCTTCCTGAGGAGCACGCTTATGCTCCGATTTGATTTTGGCCATCAGCCTTTCGCATAACCTTCCGATAGTTGCCTCAGGAAAACTAGCGTCCTTAAGCCTAGAAATCTCGAAAGTCAGCGCTCGTGTCGTCGTGTTTGTTCTGTCCTTGTGTTTTTTCCGCGCTGTTTTACCATGGATAACAGTAACCAACTTGCTCAGCTTTCCGTACTTCTAAATATCTTTCTAGGTTCACCTTATGCCCTGAATCTCCTGCGATTATTTCTCATAAACGCTTGGCTTACTCATTCCTCCCCCCCCCCCTTTCGCACTTTTCTGAACTCGCCCCGTTTTCTCTTTTTCCTTCAATTTGCTTTTTTTTGGAGGGAAGGGGGTCTCCGCTATTTCGTTCCGCCAAGTTGCTTAATTTCTTAATCTGAGTTTTTCAGGTGAACGCAGCCAGTAATACGAAGCCACCTGTTGCCGCCGGACACATAGCCTTTAAAGCCATGTTCGCTATCTCTCCATCCTCCGCGCTTCTGTATTGTGGGCGCCCATGCCCATGTCTAGCAGTCTTTGCGTGGACGAGTATAAGGGCATGCCCAGTGCTTGCTCCGTTGCCTTATGAAGCATCGTGTTTAGGGTGTCCCTATTCACCTTCGTCAGCTGGAGATACGGGGCGGATTAGGTAACCCGCGACACCACGAATGCGCGTACCAGGTGCATGGCATCATCCTGCATGGCATCGCATGGCATCTTCCCTCAACACGGTGGAGGAGCTCATCGATGCCCACCTCTCTAATCAGAGAATCCGGCTCAGTCACGCAGAACACGGACGAGCCGTCCTACGCAAGATAGGATGACAGATCGAGCCCGTACCCATCAAGGCAGCCCTTACGGAAGACTGGAAGACGACCATTCACACCGACCAGTCACACCAAACCACTTTCCCGGAACATGACGCTGAGAAAAGACGACGTGAGGCGCACCGCGCGGGCCAAAGCCATAGCCCGGATGCTGGAAGAGAACCCCAGGGTCCTTTGCGCGGACGCCTTGCTCCGGTACAGCGTAACCGTGCAGCGGCGGTGGTTACGACAAAAGACAGGCTGATCGTCAGCGCGTCCCTGAAGACAACAGACCCCGCAGTTGCCGAAGAAGTTGCTGTGCCCGGACAGCCCAGCGTGGACACCATAGTCCCCGACTCAAAGACAGCCCACGGAAGCTTCCGCAGGGGTGGGGGGGGGGGTAATCTCCTCTGCGTCCCGAGCCATTCTATCCAAGTGCAAGCCTCCGGGAAAAGCCGTAGAGCTCCTGTGGGTCCCGGCTCACTCGCAGGTAGCAGGCAACATCATCGCCGACTACGATGCCCGAGAAATGTCCATTCGGGCCGAGAACGAGCCGGAAGAGCTACCGCACCTGGTTACCAGCTTTCGGGACATTACCCGGATGTGCCGAGAGGAAAGGTGCAAACAGCCAGAACCGCACCCCAAACTCACCAGACAACAACAGACAATCCTGCGTCGAGCGCAGGCGGGATCGCTTGCGCATCCCCTACTGATCAACCGCATGTATCCTGCGGAACACGATATGCTCTGTCCTTTTTGCAAAACAGAAAAGAGCACCCTGCCGCACGTCTTGGCAGAGTGCACAGAACTCAAGATCCCCCTCCTCCCCTTCCTGCCAACACCCCCAATCCCCAACCCCTTGAGCGATGGCAGACGTTGTTTCTTTATTTAACTATTTATCTGGAATAGTGATAACCCCTCGGGGGGGTTAGCACGGTACACAAATTTGAAATAATGCAAATATCAACATTACAAAAATTTCCAAGCCAAAGAATAAGAGAAGTAATGCAAAGCTGTACAGTCCAAGAATATATAGAAAAACATAAAGGGTTATGCCTGAACCAGAGATAAGAATTTTTCAATATAGTTTTGTTGAATTACATGGCCTTCTAGTTTGTTTCATTCAACGGCTATGCGAGGAAAGAAACAGTATTTAAACATTATTCCGGCATAAAAAGGGACCAGGTGAGGGCGTAGCAGCTACTTGTAGCGTAGCCGGACGAAAAAATGTACTCTAAACTAAAAATTGAATTGGCTTTTAATTATTTTAAACATGAAGCATAAGCTACAAATTCTATTTCTTTTAGAAATTTGACTCATTCCTGTTTTTCAAATAAGCTCTAAAATTGATGCTTTCCTATATTTAATAAAAATAAACCTAACGGCCTTCTCTTCTCTGCACCCTTTCCAATTTGTGAAGGTTATAACCTGCACATAGGTCAATGTCATTTATGAAACTCACGAACAATAGGGGGCCCATAGCAGAACCTTGCGGAACGCCCGAAAGAACCGGTGATATAGTTTAAGATTTTTCATTAAAAATAACATCTATAGGGATAACCGGACGTTAGGTATGATTCAATCCAATTGCTTATTCGATTGTTTTTCAGAGTATCTCGAAGTTTAGTCATCAGTTTGGAGTGAGAAACCTTAACGAACGCTTTCGAGAAATCTAAGAACATTGCGTCTATGTGGCTGCATTTGCTAATGGCTGAGGCAAAATCATGCATTCTTCCTACGAGCTCAGTTATGGTGGAAAAGCCACGTCAGAAACTGTGTTACGGTGGCGAAAGAATTTTGCGAGTTTCTAGAAAAGCGGTGATATGCTTTTGAAATATGTGCTCAAGCAATTTACAGCATGTGCAAGTTAAAGCTTTTGATGATAGTGAGAAATTATTTGTTTTTTCACCTAGTTCAAATATCGGCTTTATTTTGAAAACTTTCCAATCACTTGGTAAAACGCCACATGAAACGGACGCGTTAACTATAAATACAATGATTTTAGAAGTCCATTCAACGTAATTATTTAGGAGTACATTTGGCGAACTGTTAGGGCCGGCAAACAATGTAAAAGGGATGGTCATCGGTGTGGAGCTAGTGCTGCCTAACGTGCTCAGTGTTTTAAACCGCGTAATGTGCGCTAAACATGTACGAAATTATACTGGTTTTATTCTGGGCTCATGTGCACAACAAATAAAAAGAAAAGGTGCTAGCCGTCCGTTTAGTTCAAAACCTTCTTTCACTATGTGGGAAATATTAAAACTAACATTTTTTTGAGAAGTATATAAAGCTACACACAAAAAATATATAGCATTCCTGACCACTATTTCTGCAATTAATGTTGGGCTGTTCTCCATACATATTCCCGCAATTATCCTTTTCTTCAGTCATTGAAGTCAAGTGAACAAACCCGCTCAACCTAGACCGCTTAAAGCGCTCATGATTGCGAAAGAAGAGTCCGGAATCATGCACTCAACGGACGTTTGTCTGAGCTACTGCAAACGCGTAGCCGTCCGTTTTAAAGTTAAATTTCCGCGTTCGGTCTTGACGCATGGCTTCAGATATTTTGACGGGATTTGCTGTAAATAAATCCAAACGGTTCCGCACGGCTGACATAATATATGACTGGCATATATATATATATATATATATATACCAAAAGTGATTTCTGGCAGCTGATTTGGTCAATCTAATATAAAATCACCAAACATTGAAGAAACATAACAGGATTTAATTCAATTCACGACGTTACGGCTGGAGGACCAGCCTTTTTCGAGTGTCGAAAAAGGCTGGTCCTCCAGCCGAAACGTCGTGAATTAAATCCTGTTATGTTTCTTCAATTTTTGGTGACTTTATATTAGATTGACCAAATCAGCTGCCAGAAATCACTTTTGATATATATATATATATATATATATATATATATATATATATATATATATATATATATATATATATATATATATCATCAGCCCACGGCCTCCGAATATCGTGGGTTCGGATCCCACCGGCGGCATGGTTGCTGTTTCTGCTGCTTTATAAGTGTTTTCTTTAAGCGATAGATTAATATAAGAATTATCATCCCACTCACAAGCACAACAGGAATAAAAAATACACATTCCCCTATGCACCTTGGTTTCGTTGAATGTTAGCTCCCTTCATAAGTTTGTCGGAACGAGCCCCTAGTTTCCTTTACCTTATCTGCTAACAGCTTAACGAGGGTCTCGGTTCTATTATTTATTTATTTATTTATTTATTTATTTATTTGGTTCTGGCAGTCTTGATGCCATAGGCAGCGTAAGAGGGCTCTCGCACAGTTTCCGCCCTCGCCTTTAGTTGACGTTCCACGTCACACTCGCGGTATTACAGGACGTGCTACATCCGCCGCTATGGACGAGGGTGGCGCTGGTGAACACTCTCAAGGTTCGCTTACACCCAATAAACATAAATACCAACGAGAGCAGCAGACTGGACAGGCGTTGTCGTAGCTCAGTTGGTAGAGCACCAGACGCGGTATTCAGAGGTCGTGGGTTCGGATCCCACCGGCGGCATGGTGGTTTTTCTGCTGCTTTATAAGCAATTTTCTTTAAGCGATACATTAATAAAAGAATTATTTCAATATAAGCAAGATTTCACTACAACGATCAATATATCTGCAGGTCACCTGACAGCAGTCTTACTGCCATTACTTTCAATAATACCAGAAGAGTTTTAAAATTTTCCACCTTCCAAAATTTTTGCCCGGGAATGCTGCATATTTTTAGAGATGAGGGGTCCTTGAGTGAGCTGAGTCTTTCAGCGCCGTAGGTCCCTTCTCCGAATGACGTTGTCGGACTTGGTTATGAAGGAAACTGTACAGGGGGTTTATTTTACATTATTTACAAGATTTTGGAACCCATTGGAGGGTGATGGGGGAAGGTCGGAGGATCCGAGAAGATCTGAGGATGATCGAGGATTCTCTTTCTCACGGCACTCGTCGCCCGGTTTAAAAAGGGTCCGGTCCCTAGGATTAACCAGGTTCGAGGAAGTTTTCGCCAGGTTGGGCGTGGCCTAACTTGCGTTGTCGTACACACACACACACACCACTTCACATAGGGACACGCCCCCGTCACATGCCTCGCCGGAGAAAGAGGGTGCCGCTGGACAATCGCCCCCACCAGAGAGAGCGTTGTCTTCGCGTCCGAACGACAGTTCTCACGCTCCAGCCGCACACGTCTTCCGGGAAGTCCGAATAGGCGAGGCGCCGGCGAGCAGGCACAGTTGAAGGGGTGAGTCACCCCTGCTCAGTTCTGGCGGTCGCTAACTGCCTCCGTGCCACACGGTCGATCTTCCGGGAACAATGTTGTTTTCAAACGGCAGTGGAATCCTCCGTCTCGAATCCAATAAACCACGCGAGGACCGGCCGTGGGAACCAAGATGCCTATCGCCGTGCAGGGACCCCGGCTGCAGGTGTCCTGGCCGAATACGCAGCTGAATCAGACCACCGGCTGTCGCCAGAAACCTTACAGCTCCTCCGCGGCCCGAAAAATCTCGAATGTCCAGCGTTGACGACCGTTGGGCAGGAAGAGATGAGATGGCGTCCGTGTTGGTCCCCTGGATTGCAATATCATCGCCCCCAAGGCAGAACCCAAAGCACCACCAACAAAGGAAAGCGCAGGTGGGACGTTCCAAACAGCAAAGCACTGCTCCACCCGCAAGCGCTCGGACTTCGCCTAAGAATCACCAGGCTTCTTCCTTTGACATCAATACGCTTTTAAAAAATTGTGTTCAAATTTGGGTTAATGTTGTGCCGACTGAGCGCGTAACATCTCCTTTTTAAACTGCCACAGCCGGATTGCTCGGAACAAAGTAAAAAAAAAACACTCACACAGGAGGAGATTCCTCTTAGTTCTCCCGCTTACATCAGTCTGCTCAAGCCATCAGCATTTCCGTGCAGTTTCCCCTTCTTATAACGCACCGAGAAATTGTACTGTTGGAGAGCCAGACACCATCTGAGCAAGCGACCATTTTTGGGGGACATCTGTCGCAGCCACGTTAAAGGACAATGGTCAGTCTCAAATACAAACTTTGCTCCGTACAGGTAGCACGACAACTTCTGCGCTGCCCAAACTAAACACGCGCACTCTTTTTCGGAAGCGCTGTACGCTTCCGCTCTACTGGTCAGTTTGCGGGTGATGTACAGAACTGGGTGTTCTTCATGGTCGTAGCCTACTTGGCTTAAGACAGCACCCAGCGCTCTATCACTGGCATCACACTGGACTATGAACTCTTTCCCATAGTCAGGGGTCCTGAGCAAGGGTCGGGACATGAGTGCTTCCTTCAGGCTTTTGAAGGCGTTTTCTTTTTGGTTATCCCAACTTACGTTAGAAGGTGCTCCCTTTCGCAAGGCGTCAGTTAAGGGACTAGCCTGCTGTGAGTAGTTAGGAATATATCGCTGGTAGTACCCAACTAATCCCAAAAATGAGCGAATGGCCGTTTTCGTCCATGGTTGCGGAAATGCTGCGATCGGGGCAATCTTTAACTCGGATGGGCTCCTAGTTCCCTGGCCTACAACGTGGCCCAAGTACGTCACCTGTGCGCAACCAAATCTACACTTTTCTGCCTTCAGTGTCAGTCCAGCCTGTCGTAAACTGGAAAACACGTTCTTTAGGTGTTCTAGATGCTCTTGCCAGGCTTCCGAAAAAATTGCCACATCGTCTAAATAAGGGAGTGCAAAGCACTGCATGTTCTTCAGTACGATGTCCATGAGTTTCGAGAAGCTGTAGGGGGCATTCTTGAACCCAAAACTAAGCATTAAGGGTCGAAAGGTGCCCGCTGGGGAGATGAAAGCGGCATACCTGCTCGCGCTTTCTGAGAGGGGAACTTGCCAATATCCCCGTACGAGATCGAAGGTGGAAATAAATTTCGCGCCGCTCACCCTTTCTATCCTTTCCTCTATGTTGGGAATCGGGTATAGCTGATCCCTGGTAATAGCATTAAGCTTTCTATAATCCACGCAGGGACGAGCATCTTTCCCTGGGGCCTCAAAAAGAATTAGCGGTGAGGTATAGTCACTTTCCGCTGGCTCTACAACCCCCCACTCCAACATGCGCTTCTTAATTTCCGCGTCCATTATTTCTTTTTGCCGCGGTGATACCCTGTAGGGTTTCGACCGTACCGGCTCATCAGAGGTGAGCTCGATTTCGTGTGTCAGGAGGTGTGTCTTTCCCGGGCGACTGCTAAATAGGTCAGCGAATTCGCTCAACAACTGCTTTAGCGTGTCGACCTGTGTCCCGCTTAGGAAATCTGCATTCACGGAGTGAGCCAGAATGTTTTCCACGTTGTCACTAGCGTCCGCACCTCCCTTCCAACCCTGACTCTCGCTGTCCAGCTCTTCTGGTTCATTTAGAGTCAGATTGACGATCCCGCTGCGTTCCACGAACGGCTTCATCAGATTGCAATGATAGATTCTCACCTGCTTTCCCCTGCCTGGAACCCTTAGCGCATAATTCGTCTCCGAAAGTTTTTGCAACACTTCTACTGGACCATCCCAGTGAACTTCCAGCATGATTTTTCTAGATGGCCGGAGGATCATCACGCGATCGCCCGCGGTGAAACCTCGAAGGCGAGCGTTTTTGTCATAGTAGACCTTGGCGGCCTTCTGGGCAGCTTTCATATTTCGATTTACTAATTCCCTCGTGTTGTTAAGGCGGTCCAGTAGCTTAAGCACGTACTCAACCACTGTCTGGTTCTCTCCTGTCCCTTCCCACATTTCTCTCAGCATTCGGAGGGGAGAGCGGAGGGCTCTTCCGTACACGAGTTCTGCTGGCGTAAACCCCGTAGCTTCGTGGGGGACTGTTCGTAAAGCGAAAAGTGTGGCCAGCAGACAATCCTCCCAGTCTGCTTTATGCTCATAACAAAGAGCGCGTAGCACCCGCTTCAGCACCGAATGCCATTTCTCTACACTGTTGGACTGCGGATGATACACCGAGCTGTGCAGCAGTTTTATTCCGCATCTTTCTAGGAATGTGGTCGTCAAGGCGCTTGTAAAGACCGTCGCCTGATCGGCTTGGATTTCGGCCGGAAATCCTATTCTCGCGAACACTAACAAAAGGGCATCAACTATTTCTGTGGAGCTCAAGTCCTTCAACGGAATTGCTTCGGGAAATTTTGTGGCGGGACATAGCATAGTAAGCAAGTACTTATAGCCTGATTTCGTGTTAGGCAAAGGGCCTACTGTGTCTATTACAAGCCGGCGGGAAGGTTCCGAGATCAATGGAACAATTTTCAGTGGAGCCTTCCATGTCTCTCCCGGCTTGCCCACGCGCTGGCACGCATCGCATGATTTTACGTAGCGTTCTGCATCTTTGAAACAACCCGGCCAATAATAATGCATTAATAGGCGCTCCTTTGTTTTATTGATTCCCAGATGTCCTGCCCAGCCATTTCCGTGGCAGAGACTCAGAATGTCCGCTCTGTATTTTTCGGGCACGACCAGCTGATCAAATGTTTTGCCTTTTCTGTCCTGGTAGTGTCGGTATAGTAAGCCTCCCTTCTCATGCATCGTTATGTTGCGTCTCGCGATGCCCTCTTTAGCTGTAAGGTGCAGTCTTTCCAAAGTGGGATCCTGCTTCTGTTCTTTTGTTAGGGACTCTCTGTTCACCTGCAGAAGGCGATCAAAACTACGCGATGTTGGAGATAAAACGGATCCTTCAGCGTTTTCTGATTCCTCTACCGACTTAGTGGTTGAAGTCCCTCGTCGCTCATTTGCTCGGTCAGCTGTCTGGCTTTCATTCCTCGTTGGTTCACTTCCCTCCTCATTTGATTGCAACGATATGCTGGCTGGAGCGTCTCTGGCTACCTGAGGTTCGGAAATCTGACTTGGTTGAGATGCGAGCTGACGAGTTTTCGATCTTGTCAAAGCTTGTATCACCCCGCTTCCGAGTTTCTGGCCTCTCTCGCGTAGCAATTGGCCTGATCGATTCGAGAAGAGGTAAGGATATTGAAGCGGCACGGCCTTCGAAACTGCGGCCTCAGTGATTAGCTCTCCAAACGGTCCGCAAATTATCACTCTAGCTATGGGAAGGCATACACTGTGTTCTTCTACTGCCTGTTTTATCCACGAGACTTCTCCCGTAAAATCGTCCACTGACACGTAAGACGGGTGGACAACGTCCATCGTCGCGGCGCTATCACGAAGCACCCTGCACGGTTTCCCGTTAACGTGCAGCTCGTGCAGGTATGGCTTAAGGAGCTCTAGATTCTCGTCGTTATCCTCGACGCACGAGAACACCAAACTTTGCTTTGTACACTTGGCTGCAAAGTGCCCGACACCATTGCAGTTGTAGCAACGAAATGGCCTACTAGCCTCAAACTCTTTTTTCGCGGCTTTGTCTGCTCCCAGTCTCTTCGCCTGTTCTTCACGCTTTTCTGGCGCTACCTTCGTTGCCTCTGATTGCTCCGAACTTCTAGCACTTCGCGTCTTTCTGCTAGGCCCTTTATCTCGCATCGCGTTTCGAGCGTGGGACGCACCCTCTTCAGTGCTCAACCTTCTGCGCGAAACGTACTCCTCTGCTAGCTCAGCGGCCCTTTCAACTGTGTCGACTTTTTCCCTGTCTTGAACCCACAGTTTCACCACTTGGGGAATGCTTCGGTAAAATTGCTCAAGGCAAAAACACTCAATGATTTTGTCTCTGCTTTCACAAACCTCGGCTCCTTTTAGCCACTCTAGCAGATTCGTCTTTAGTCCATACGCGAAATCCGGATAGCCCTCGCTATCGTTTTTCATTGCGTTCCTGAAGCGCTGTCGGAAAGCTTCGGCTGGCAGCCGGTACCTTTTTAACAGGCTGGCTTTGACTTTTTCGTAGTCAGCTGCGTCTTGTGTGCTAAGTCTCGCTATGACTTCAGCTACTTCACATGGCAAGAGTGTCAGAAGCCGTTGCGGCCATGTACTGCGAGCAAAGTTCTCCCTTTCGCAAGTTCTCTCAAAGTTTCCCAGGTACAATCCTATGTCCCTTCCACTTTCATAGGGCTGCATGAATCTGTTCATTCTATATGATTGTACATCGCTTGCTCTTTCAGGAGACCCGGCTCTCGTGCTGTCGCCTTTTTTCCGATTTTCGCTTTCAAGCTGCAATCGCTTTAGATTTCTTTCTTCTTTTTCAGCTTCCCACTTTTGCCGTTCTTTCTCTTTTTCCCATTCCGCTTCCCTTTTTCTTTTTTCTTCCTGTACCAAATTCCACGTATCTACCAGCTGATCGTCATCTACGTGCTTTTGAATTGTCTTGCATATTTCAAGTTTTGTAATTTTTCCCTGTACTTCTATTGACAGTTCCTCGCATAACAACAGCAAGTCCGACTTTGACAATTTCATAAGGTCCATGACAATGCCTTCTCCGCTTTGGCAATGCTATCTTCAAAATGTCGTGAGATTACCCTTTCTCAATTGACATACACTTCCCAGTGATTCTAGATTATTCTCTCAAAATCTGAAGCCTGGCGAATCCTATAGCAAAATGCCGAAACGCTTACCGGTTGAGAAATCACGATGTCGCACGGTCCACCCCAGCTGCTGCCAACCAGTTGTTAGAGATGAGGGGTCCTTGAGTGAGCTGACTCTTTCAGCGCCGCAGGTCCCTTCTCCGAATGACGTTGTCGGACTTGGTTATGAAGGAAACTGTACAGGGGGGTGTATTTTACATTATTTACAAGATTTTGGAACCCATTGGAGGGTGATGGAGAAGGTCGGAGGATCTGAGAAGATCTGAGGATGATCGAGGATTCTCTTTCTCACGGCACTCGTCGCCCGGTTTAAAAAGGGTCCGGTCCCTAGGATTCCCCAGGTTCGAGGAAGTCTTCGCCAGGTTGGGCGTGGCCTAACTTGCGTTGTCGTACACACACACACACACACCACTTCACGTAGGGACACGCCCCGTCACATGCCTCGCCGGAGAAAGAGGGTGCCGCTGGACAATCGCCCCCACCAGAGAGAGCGTTGTCTTCGCGTCCGAACGACAGTTCTCACGCACCAGCCGGACACGTCTTCCGGGAAGTCCGAATGGGCGAGGCGCCGGCGAGCAGGCACAGTTGAAGGGGTGAGTCACCCGTGCTCGGTTCTGGCGGTCGCTAACTGCCTCCGTGCCGCACGGTTGATCTTCCGGGAACAATGTTGTTTTCAAACGGCAGTGGAATCCTCCGTCTCGAATCCAATAAACCACGCGAGGACCGGCCGTGGGAACCAAGATGCCTATCGCCGTGCAGGGACCCCGGCTGCAGGTGTCCTGGCCGAATACGCAGCTGAATCAGACCACCGGCTGTCGCCAGAAACCTTACAATATGTACATTTTCTAGACGATAAGCGTGAGCAAGCAGTGGATGCACTCCAGCTGTTCACGCGAATGACAAATTCTTCAAAATCAAGTGGGTGGGACCATAGTGCTGATTTAAAGATGGACTTCTGATGGAAGAGTGATGCCAGCAATTATACAAGTTTTGCGATTAAGGTCTACGTAAGAAAAGCGGCTATTCATTGGACAAAAGCTACCTTTCATCAAAGGACAAAATTTCCGACGCCGATTTTGAAGGTCAGCGGCGGTGCAAACAAATAAATCTGAAAATTTTCTGGGAAGTATAAAAAATACGTCGAAACTAATTCAGTAATTAAAAAATTTCATTACTTTTGCGAAGCGATTGTAATGTAATGTAATTACTTTTGCGACATTTATAGGCAAGTAATAACTAATTCAATATAATTAAACAAGGTTGAGGACTGGGCGAGTTGGTAAGTATTCATTTTAAACCAGCCAGAAGACGCGACACAAAGGAAGAAGCAACTTAGATAACTTGTTAGTAAGACCCTGACATTGAAAAATTTTTTTGTGTGCCCTTTCACTGATACGGCTTATGTGCGCGCGCATCTCAGTGCGAGTCTTCGTTGTTTTCTTCCTTTCAATAAAACTTCAGTTGTTAGCCAGCCTCGTCTTGTTTGCTTCTTCCTTTGTGTCGCGTCTTCTGGCTGGTTTAAAACGAAAAATGAAAATCAATATAATTACATTTAAAGATTAATTTTATCATGCATAATTTGTGTAGCGAATGCTGACGTTAATTTTGCTAACCAGCCTAGTTTTCTAAGCATTACGGGATCCGTTAGAACTGTAATGGTTTCAACGCTGTTAAAAAAAATCAAGACGCTTCATTAGAGGGATACATAGGACAACTCTGTTAAGTTATTGTACCCATTAAAGAGCGATTATCTGGATTTGTCTTGGTATGTAATCATCATCTGGCAGCAGAATACAAAATTATTTATTGTTGATGGAATTGAATTCAACATTATTCCGCCACTCATTTCGAATACGTGTCGTCAACGCCAATTAGCCATCGTTTTTAGGTGAATTGTGGTTTAACATAGCGCTGTGATCCGCGCAAAAATTCAGTGCCGATGTAAGCGGTTTACTGACGAGATCGGCTGGAAATGGCGAAAGCTCTGTTTCATTTGTAGTTCACAAGAGCCCCGTTTATATAAAGAGTCGTTCCTTTGTAGTTAGAGTGCCGTCAATATAGGCCATGTTCAATAAGTCACCAGTGCCCCTTCACCAACTACCGAACAGGTAATCGCCGCGAAAACAACTACATTCATAGTACCTGGAGTTAGTAAATGTGTAACTAGTAAAAATTACTACGCAATAAACTTACCGAACGGCCCTAGCGTAACCTTGCAGTACACGAGCTGACAACGCTTCTTTAAGTAGCAGTAATCACGGCTACCTATAGAAATGGGGTAGAATGATAAAATATAAGGTTTGGAAATAGAATACCAGTCGACATTGCTCATACTAATCAGCTGGTGGCCGTTACTACATTAGACGCCAAGTATTCATTTATTCATCACCAACTTCACGGAGCTATACAGTGTGTAAGAGTATATATATATATATATATATATATATATATATATATATATATATATATATATATATATATACATATATATATATATCTATATATAGGAGGAGAGAGACGCTTTTTTTAGACAGATTTATTTGGAGTCGACGTTTCGGGCAGTGCCTGTCCTTTCTGAGGACTGACGTTACAGCGGTCTTCCTCCTCTTCTTAAGAAGTTGGGAATGGCACAGATGTCTGACACATGAACAAAACAACACGCAAACGGATGCTGGAAAGAAAATAAGCTCAGAAGAAAAAATTCAGGGGGCAATTTGTTGGCCTAAAGTGTGGTGAGGCGAACGCTTTTAGTGCAGTGTTGCTGCTTTTGTCACTGATGTATGGTTAAGATGTTAATAAGTACACAATTGTTTGTGAATCTTAAATGCTGGAGACACTGTAGGTCGTTTGGGAGGCATCCATTTGATTCGATGCCTTTCCGCGAACATTCGCGGCGTCCTAGACAAGGAGAACTACATATGCGTTGGCAGAAAGTAGCAGGAAGTAGAAATCTGCCATTTCTGACCTGACGGCTCAAAAATCTCCTGGGCCAGATGGCATTACTAGCGAGTTCTATAAAACATTTTCCAGTTGCCTAGCGCCTGTCTTGATGGAGGTTTTCCAGGCTTCTTACGATCTTGATTTTTTGAACCCCACTTTCTATTCTGGGCATACTATATTAATTCCAAAAAGCACATATTCAAATCGGTTGAAAACAGTTGAGGGATATCGTCCAATTTTGCTCTGCAACTTAGATTATAAAATTTTTGTAAAGGTTCTTTGCAATCGTTTGCTGCTTGTTGTCGCTCACTTAATAGGCACGCTTCAGGTCTGGGGTATCAGAGGCCGCAGCATCAAAACCCATGTTCATATTGCACGTTTAGTAGTGGAGAAAGTGTAAGATAACATCGGACAAGTAGCTCTAATTCAGATTGGTCTTGCCAAGGCCTTTGATAAAGTTCGTCACGATTTCTTGCTTGCGGTCTTAGAGAGTGCAAATATAGGAGATGCTTTGCTTAGGGGCATAAGACTGTGCTATTAGGAGTCCTATATACAAAGCTAATTGTTAACCAAGAGCTCATTAAACCTATTCCATCGAAATTATCTGTTCGCCAAGGCTGTCCGTTATTGCCTTTGATGTTTGCCCTACATCTTGAAACCCTTTGCCTCAGTATTATTAACTGCACGTCTGTCCATGAATCATTTCTTCCTGGCGCTGTGTGAAATTAAGATTTTAGCCTATGCAGACAATGTCGCCCTCTTTTGTTCTGATGAAAGAAGTGTGCTTGAGGCATTGCATTTGACTGAACAGTTTTGCGAGGTATCTGGTGCGGCTCTTAATCTAGATAAATCCAAGGGGTTTTGGCTGGGCCATTAGGGTACAACGCCAAGTCATTATGGTGGCATAAGGTGGGACTTCGGGACCCTTCTCTACCTAGGGGTTCCTCTTCACCAAATTCGCAACAGTGGAGCCTACTGAGAAGGCTTGGATGGGTAGAGAACCCACAGTGCTTGTTCGGTCTCAAGTCTGCAACATTTCTTTATTTGCAAAACTTGCCTATGTGTTGCAGGTGCCCCACTGTACGAGGAAGAAAGTGCCGGTGATGCACAGAATATTTGCTACATTCGTATGGCGTTCCCAATGGGAACCCATACGTCGCGATAACCTATTTCTTTCTCTAAAGCCTGGTGGAATCAGCCTTGTTCACTTATTCGTGCATCAGCTTGTCGTGCGTATTTTTCTTTTTCAAATCTTCAAACCACACTTTTTTATTAGCCGTGCTTATTAGGCGTCTCAGTGCTCATTTGATTTCCTATTCACCCCGACGGGACACACTTGTGAGGGGCCTTTATTGGGATTCCTTAAGGAAGTTGCGGACACCTTCAATTTCCTCACTCTGTGCTTTTCTTTAGATTACCTGTATAGCATCTCCAGAAGGCAGCTGACTCAACCACTTACAGATTATTTGTTCCCTGTACCATTGTATCGGCAGCCTTTTCTGGAGTTCCTAGGCGCCAGTGTCTTAAATCGTGTTACGCGAATTTGCATTTCTTCTGCCGAAAAACATTCTTCTTTAAACTACACACATTCACGTTGCCTGTGAAGGCATGGCTTCAAGCTAAGGAGATGCTTGCGCCATGGAGGGTGAATTGCCGCCTGTGCAATACAGAAGAGTGCGGCGAGGGGCTTGTAGGTACGACATTATGGAAACAATGAATAACTGCGCAAAAAGGACCGGACAAGAGATTCTTCTCTCTAAACTGCGCTTGTCTCGTGTGATTCTTCTCTCTTGTCCCGCCCTTTTTGCGAAGTTATTCATTGTTTCCATAATTTACAATACACCAGAGGCAATTGAGCATTGTTTTATTCTGTGCATTGATGCTATATTCTTGAGGGACATTTTCCAACGAACAATTAAGAAGGATATTGACATCACACCCTGCAGAATCCATTTCTTGCCTGTGGAGAAAACTGTGTTGTGCCATATGATCTATATATGTTGCTGGGACTATTTAGTCTCTGGAAGAGCCGCATGATGGACCGCCACGCCGAATCGCCACGGTCGTCGAAATCTTTGTTTCGTGAGCAATGCGCTTGGGTGGGCGGAGTATACGCTGCCCTGCAAGAGCCGCCTAGCTGGCTCCCCTATCTGGATGCATGTGTGTGCCTCCTGACTTCTGATATTTTGGAAGGAGGGGTCATGTAGGGGTAAGGTGGCCTGGTGTTTTGTGGCGTGAGAGTGCTTAAACTTTGCTTTTCGGCACTATTTCTATGCAATAAAGAAAAAAAGGCAGGAAGTAGCGTAGTCTCGTTAGCACGCTCGGCTGCGGAACGGAAGGATGATGTTTCGATTCCCACCGTGCAAAGGAGTTTCTTTTTATCGACTTTCTGGATGTAACGCCGGAGGGACGGAGACAATGAGTGATTAAAGGAATTCGCCTTAAAGTACTAGAAAAGGGGAGAAACAGAGAAAAGGAAACGAAAAATGCGCTGTGGTTTCCCGCCCACCGAGCAGCCGCGGGGAGCAGGCGGATCAAAAAAGCAAAGAAAAAAAGAAGAATGAGAAGCGGGAGGGAAGAATATGCACCCATCAAGGCAACAACAGAGCGGCGGCTAGTAAGGTGCACAGAAACAGACAGCGCCGGAATTGCCGCACAGATAGCAATTCGAAATGTATGAACTCACGTGCCGCAGGCCAAAAGGAGCAAACAAATAAACAAAATGCAGCGAGGCCAGGAGACTTCCGTCGTCTGGAGCCTCTTCGGTAGAGCACCGGACGCATGTTCGGAGGTCGTGTGCTCGGATCACACCAGCGGCATGCTTGTTTTTTCTGCTGCTTTATATCTCAGTTTCTTTAAGCGGCAGATAAATCGAAGTGTTATTCTCCCTTAAAAGAACATCTTGTTGGGCAAGTGTGTGTGGACACACACTTATATATATATATATATATATATATATATATATATATATATATATATATATATATATATATATATATATATATATATATATATATATATATATATATATATATATATATATTAAGGAAACCAACAGTCACCGAAAACCCAGGTGCATAGGGGAATTTTTTCTATTTTTTTTACTTTCTAGTGCCAATCGATTGCCTTTAAAGAAAATTATTTATAAAGCAGCAGAAAAAACAAATACCCACGAAAGCAGCAGATTGGACAGCCGTCGCCGTAGCTCAGTTGGTAAGAGCACCGGACGCGATATTCGGAGGTCGTGGATTCGGATCCCACCGACGGCATGGTTGTTTTTTCTGCTGCTTTATAAATAATTTTCTTTAAAGGCGGTTGGCACTAGAAATTAAAAAAAATAGAAAAAATTCCCCTATGCACCTGGGTTTTCGGAGACTGTTGGTTTCCTTAATATGTTCGTCAAACGAGCCCCTCATTTCATTTGTTTGTCTCCTAATAGCTTAACGGGGGTATCGGTTCTGGCAGTCTTGATGCCATAGGTAGCATAAGAGGGCTCTCGCTAAGTTTCTGCTCTCGCCATTAGATGACGTTCTACGTCACACTTGCGGTATTACAGGACGTGCTACGTCCACCGCTATGGATGAGGGTGGCGCTGGTGAACACTCTCAAGGTTCGCATACACGCAAAAACATAAATACCCACGAAAGCAGCAGATTGGACAGCCGTCGCCGTAGCTCAGTTGGTAAGAGCACCGGACGCGATATTCGGAGGTCATGGGTTCGGATCCCACCGGCGGCATGGTTGTTTTTTCTGCTGCTTTATAAATAATTTTCTTTAAAGGCAATTGATTAGCACTATAAATTAAAAAAAAATAGAAAAAATTACACTATGCACCTGGGTTCTCGGTGACTTTTGGTTTCCTTAATATGTTTGTCAAACGAGCCCCTCATTTCATTTGTTTGTCTGCTAATAGCTTAACGGGGGTATCGGTTCTGGCAGTCTTGATGTCATAGGTAGCATAAAGAGAGCTCTCGAACAGTTTCTGCTCTCGCCATTAGATGACGTTCTACGCCACACTTGCGGTATTACAGGACGTGCTACGTCCACCGCTATGGACGAGGGTGGCGCTGGTGAACACTCTCAAGGTTCGCTTACACGCAAAAACATAAATACCCACGAAAGCAGCAGATTGGACAGCCGTCGCCGTAGCTCAGTTGGTAAGAGCACCGGCCGCGATATTCGGAGGTCGTGGGTTCGGATCCCACCGGCGGCATGGTTGTTTTTTCTGCTGCTTTATAAATAATTTTCTTTAAAAGCAATGTCCTTATTGCTTTGTATTTGGAGTTATGCTTAGCACTGCCCAAACTAACTGACGTCTTCTCAGACACATTTAGAAATCCATGTCTCTGCACGCACTTCTGATTCTTGGACTTGGTGGAGTTGTGGCGATGTAACTGGGCAGGCAATGCAATGATGGTCGTCCGGCCTTACAAGCTTTGTCGGTGCTTACTCGAAGGTCTAGTAGAGGCTTCGTCTTTCCAAACTTGCTACGAACTTTGCACAGAGACAGGGGAGATTCTCATTCCCATTACCTAGTGAAAGTGCTGGCAGGTTCTGAGGCCTACTTCCAATTACCTGACTCGTCGGGCCCTGGGCTCTCCTTAGAGCAGAGCGGATGAAAAGGCTCAGGGCCTCGTCACCAGGCGCGCTCTTAGATTGCATTTGCTGTCTTATGCCCTGCAGGCTTGCGGCATAATGTGCGCACCTACAGCCAAGGTAAATACAGGCCGACCACCGCGTGCGGCTGGGAGGGCAATTTAATCACCCTGCCTCTGCGTAATTAGGCACCGCGCCGTACGTGCGCAATGAACGAGTTAGAAATTGCGCTTTTAGGCGTGGTTACTGCGCGTGCTGAAATGCACCAACGATGCGGAGGAATGAGAACTGGCCGCGGTGGCTTAGTGGTTATGACACTGGGCTGCTGACACGAAAGGGGCAGGTTCGATGCCTGCCGCGGCGTTCGAATTTCAAATTGCTTTGGGACGAGAAAACCCCCATAAACCAAACCAACTTATTTTGTTCGGCAAAGCGAAACAGTGGTTGATATAAATGTAACGAACAATAAATAAAGAATTCATTTTGCCTGTTTTAAAATGTTTTCATATGTCTTTATAAAACAAAATTAGCTCGAATGACTGTCCAGAAGTCGCCAATAAGGCAAATTGGCATGGACATTGGCGTCTAGCGTGGCACAGAGGGGCTGCAGGTTGCTGTAATGACTTTACATAGTTTCGAAATGTTCGTGCCGTAACAAAAACAAAAAAGCAAGAAACAATTGTTTTTCACAGCTTTTCTTGCTATCCGTAAACCCAACCCAAGGAACAATTCACAAGGAAGACAAAGGGATTTCTGAGCGATGAAAACAGAGTTTGCAGTCCCCCTTTCTCACTATAAGCGAGCTACCCACCACGGTTGCTTAGGGTTTACAGGGTTCGACTGCTGAGGCAAAGAACGAGGGATCGAATCCATGCTTCGCCGACCGTATTTTGATGGCGGCAAAATGCAAGAGAATCACCCAGGACGATCATCTTAAGTGCGCTGCGAATAACGGTGGTATCTGCGCTCTGACATATTTTTTAGAGATGCTCTTGAGTGTTGCAAGAAGCAGTTGAGATGTGCGGTTGAGAGGTTTCTTGCAGAGAAGGATCGGAGACAAGATACTGAAGCGTGATTGCGAGGCATGCTGATAAAATATGCTGATTGAGAAACTGCGTTGAGAATATGATGAAAGTTTTTTTTCTTTATTGCCTGATTGCGAGAGCAGCCTTGTCATCCTCGCAATATGCTAAAGACAGCGCTCACACTTTCCAGACGCATGTTGTTCTGGGGCCTCGGTGTCGTGAAGCCTTTTCCCATACTCTTTGCAGTACTTCTGTGAAAATCGGGGTCCTATTTCAGTACTAACGCGACAACGTAAGTGGTCGCGTTAAGGGGAAAAACCGGCGTATTTGGCGTTGGCATGGCGAGAAAATTGGGAATGGTGTAGAGGGTCTTAACGTCTCAACCACAGGACCTCAAGCGAGTAATTCAAACACTCCACAATGATCCCAAAGTATAACAGTGATGGCGTCGCTACACTACTCCTCGTTGGTCCACAAGGTCCTGATATCATTCTACCAGCGTTGCCCTTTGCTTTTGAAGAAAAAAAATGCGTAGCGCTGAAATATAAAGACAAATGAAAATAAGTCGATCCAAGACTCGCATCGCTGTCTCTTGGGTCGTCAGCCGGCAGCGCTGCCCCTCGACCACTATGGAAAGTTCCATCGACTTTGCTGAAAGGAAGCCTGTGTGTCTTGCGTCAATAAAAACATAAAACATTTTAATAAAACAAATGAAAGAACGGTGTCCTTGTCAAACGAAGTTATATACATACAAAGAGAATCCAGGATGCTGAAGTGACTCATGAACGCAATGACCTCATATCGTTAAGTGTCCGCGAACTTTTTGTTCTCATCCCACGCCACTTCGCTGGGGCTGTTCGGTGCGTTCCAGTGATCATACACCCTTCTCGGAGGGCGCGGGAGCTTTATGTGGCCTCACCCAACGCTGTGGCTCTGTGGCTCAGTGGTTAGCCGTTCGGCTGCCCTCGTCAGTTCGGCATCTCGTCTTTGGCCTCAACGCAATAAATTCCAATGAGTTATATGTTGTCAGAACTCCATCTGATCGAAAACAATCCTCAGCCCTCCACTCCAAAGCGTCTTGTTCATCCACTCGCTCCTTCATTCTTTTACACAAGGGCGCTTGAAGTGTCCACCGACAACGTGAAAGCTGCTCTGTGTTTCTTTTTAAAACTACAAAAAAAATGGCAGTGATTTAGCTCTGGTTAAACCTGGAGTCACGCGATAGCTACAGCTGGCCGTGTGGAACTTGCTCAGTTGAATTGCAAAGTCAGTCTTTCGCCGCTCCGTTTTGCTGGGCGTTCCTTCTTCATCTTCGTCCCTGGACGTGGATTCACTCTTTTTCCCCTCGTTTTGGAAAAATTACCGGATTGCACTTGAATCTTTCCTCCATTTTTCATTTGAAATTTATTTTTTTTTTGTTTATTTCTTATTATTTAAAAAGTATTTATTTTAATTAGTTTATATTTTTGTTTTCATTTTACTATAATAACTAAGCCGTCTATGCATTTACATCGTCTTTAATTGAATTGGTCCCAAAACCTGCTCCAAACACAGCATTATTTTTAATTAATTCAATTTAATTATTCATTACAATTCATCAACCAAACCTTTCCTATTTCAAGAGCTACTCACGCACTACCAAGCAACATCAAAGTCTTGAACATTTATCACCAGAGAATGGCATAATCGTGCGGACAAAATTTGAGCACAATTCTTGCTGACGCGACATAAACAGGTAACGCTTTTTCATTAATAAATATTTAAACTCCATGACTGATGTCTAGCAACTATTCCCGAACTGTATTGCAGTCAAGGGTATCACATGGAAATGATAAAAAAAGATAGCAAAGAAGCGTCCCTATATTTAACCACTCTTTTGCACCGGAATAAAATCACTGCCTTAAGAGGTCGGTTCCGGAGCCTAGGGGAGTATTTTGGGGGGTTGTCATTCACTTGATATTTTGGATGGTATGAGGGCGCGCCTGGACCAGGAGCTTGCTGAGGCAATGGGCTGTCTAATAAAAATACTAGAACAGAACGAAAGTATACTTAAGGAACTTCAGTCCGTGAAAATGCAACAGGATATGATGGAGGGTACAATCCAGCAACTCACCTCCAAAGTTGATAGTCGAATAGAATCCTTGCTTCCGATGCCAACAGTTGGGGTGAAAGAATTACAGTCGCAGAGTAATCAATTACCACTCGCAATACGTAATGTACTAGTTAATCAAGACGAACTGGAGAACCGTTCGCGCAGGAACAATCAACTTTTTATGGTATCCCTTGCACTGCTAAAGAAATGTGGGATGGAAAAGAGTGACCGTTCTCAGTATCTGCGAAAAACACCTAGGCATAACCATTCGCCCCACTGCAATAAAAAGAGCCCATAGAATTGACAAGGAATCCAGTGAAAAGAGAAAGCCGATATTTGTCAAATTTAGTCACTTTAAGGACAAGCAGTGTCTTTTGTCTGCCGCTTTCAAATTTAAGGGCGCTAGTTTTTCTTTAAATAAAGATTATTCTAAGAATATCCGCCAAGGGAGGAATAAGCTAATTGTCTATGCAAAGAAGCACGATTTGAAATACGCTCTTAGACTCAACAGATTAACGATGTAGGGAAAAACTTATGTGTATGATGACACTACCGGTTCAATTCGGGAACTTGTGCTACAGCAACCAAACCTTGCCGCTCCAAGGCATTGCTCAGTTACTTATGACCAGCTGTCCGTTATTATTGTTAACTGCAGAAGTATAAAGAATAAGACTGCGGAATTCTCTGACCTAGTTCACATTTCGCAGCCTGATGTCATTGGCACGGAGTCCTGGCTCGACTCCTATGTTTTAAGCGCTGAAATTTTCCCGTCCGAGTACACAGCTTATCACAAGGACCGTAATTCACATGGTGGGGGCGTCTTTGTTCTCGGGCATAACCGAATACAAAGTGTGCCTCTGGGCTGTGGTGATGACCGTTCAGAATTTGCTTGGTGGAAATTAATCATTTCGGCCGGAACCAGTCTTACCCTGGGCTAGTTTTACAGGCCGCCTACTTCCACTAGTAAATATCCTTTACATAGCCTCTCCCGCTCGCTGTCTATTCCAGCTTCTGAACCTATCCTGTTAGGGTTCGACTTTAACATGCCAGACGTCGCATGGAACAACCATTATCCTGAAGGGAGTCGTTATGCACATCATTGCTCAGTGTATGAAATTGTAAGCGTTTACGGGCTGCGCCAACCTGTGGACTTGCCTACGCGTGTTGGATCGAACGGCGCGATACCTTATATTTGCTCTTTTCTAACCGAAGTGATCTAGTAAAAAACGCAGAAGCCACACCAGGAATTAGTGATCATGAAGTGGTAGCGGCAACAGTCGTATGCAAACGAGCAGAAGTGCCGAAGCAATGTCATAGAAAAGTTTATATGTATGAAAAAGGTAACTATGGCGCCATAATTAGAGAACTTGATTCATTTTTTACTGTTTATATAGATAGTTTCATTTCCTGTGATGTAGACGAACTGTGGACAACATTCAAGAATAAGGTGTTGTCTCTCGTTGATCAGTTTATTCCCGGAAGCCTGATCTCACCTAATAAACGATCGGATAAACCATGGATCAATGAAAGAATGCGTGCATCAATTAGAAAGAAAGCTGAGGTTTATAAAAAGTTTTGTAAAACAAAAAAACCATCTATATACGCACGAATAAAAATCCTGACTGCAAACCTTAAGAGCGAATTAAAGGCAGCAAAGCGCTTGTACCTCGTCTCATTCGCAGAAAAACTAAAAACGAACCCAAAAGAAGTGTGGCGCTTTATCAAATGCAACAAAAAAGGATGTTGTTGGTATTCCGGCCATCAAGGATGGCTATAATTTATTAAAATACGACATAGCACAAGCAGAGTGTTTCAATGTATAATTTGACTCCGTCTTCTCTGCTTCGTGCTCAGACGCAATTACGGGACAGCAGGACCAGCTGAATGCAATGCCAGATATGGTTATAACCGAACAAGGTGTGAAATCATTGCTACAAAACCTAAATGCGCATTTCGCACCAGTTGCTTACGGCATTCCTAACTATATTTAAAAGCGCTGCGCAGAACATATTAGTCCCTTTTTGGTTACTTTATTCAACAAGTCACTACAGACCGCGAAACAACCTAAACAGTGTAAAATAGCCACTGTAACACCAGTTCGCAAAAAAGGTGATCGCAGCCAGGTCTCCAATTACTGCTCCATATCTTTGACATCTTTTCGCTGCAAAACCCTGGAACACATAATCTATTCTGGACTTGTAAAACACCGTCATGATAACAGTTTTTTCAGGCCAGCGCAGCACGGTTTTCGATCAGGGCTGTCACGTGTAGCGCAGCTGTGTTCATTCATGCCGTTGCATCCGGGATATACAACTGTTTTCAGATAGACGCTTTTCTTCTAGATTTTAAGAAGGCCTTTGATGTTGTGCCGCACCACCTTCTGCAAAAAAAAATATCATGCCTTGCTCTTCCTGACTACCTGTTCAGTTGGCTAAACTATTATTTACGCGCACGCCAGCAGCACTCAATGGTAATAAATTGTGCGTCATCCTCGTCTGTGGATGTTTTATCTGAAAAGCCACAGGGTTCTGTTCTCGAACCGTTACTGTTCCTCATATTCATCAGTGATATACCTGTCGGCCTCAGATCCACGGTCAGACTCTATGCGGATGATTGCATTTTGTATTCCCCGGTCACGTGCCTTGATGATTTGTGCGTATTACAGGCTGACTTTGACAGAGTTTGTGACTGGTGCTTGAAGTGGGGCATGGCATTGAATGTAACTATTTTCATGAGCAATTTACAAGCAAAAAAAAAGAAAATTCTTGGATCGTACCTCTTAAACCATGACACTATCCAAACTATAGATACGGTTAAATATCTTGGTGTTATACTCACAGCATCCTTAGACTAGATAGCCCACGTTGATACGATAACTGCCAAAGCTTCTCGTCTTTTGTATTTTTTTTTCCAACGCAATTTTTAAAGCTCTCCCCAGGTACTAAAAGAAACATTATACTTAACAAATGTCAGGCAAGTATTACGATATGATTGTGCAGCATGGGACCCTTTCGCGGTTCCACTCATTGACAATTTAGAAAGGGTACAGAAACGCGCTTCAAGGTATGTGACTGGGAATTATAATTTTCATGTAAAGAGCTCTGAACTTCGCGACCGTATTGGGTGGAAGGCTTTGGCAACCAAACGAAAATTCTGCAGACTGAAGTTCTTCACATTATTAAGAATGATTGTACCGGCATTAATAAAAAAATATCTAAAGCAGCCATATTACATTTCGGAGAGACTAGACAACACGAAAAAGATTAAGAGTTATCAATGCCGCACTAATATATTTCAGTTTTCGTTTTTCCCTAACACGATTCTGTACTGGAATAAGCTTCTTATGATGTGGTTTGTGCACCTGATTTCTGAAGTGCTGTTGAAATAATGATCTGATGTATTTCTTCCAGGTCTCGTGCGTTTACCAGCGCTGTGCTGATGTATGTTATGTTATCACTCATATTACTTGCGAATTCGTTTAGTCTTCTTTCATTATGTTGTGTTGCACTGCTGACATGTTTCCCAAAATCTTATTTGCATGTGTTATTGTATGTAGTTATATCCCCCCTACAGTAATGCCTCATGGTCGCTGTAGGTACTTGCAGTAAACAAACAAATAAATAAATAAATAAATAACCCCATTGACAGCCTGAAAAATATGCGATTTTCGACGGAACTAAAGAGTTTTTGATAGCGCCACAACCTTTCCGTCATACATAGTTTCTCCTCATTCTTGTAGCAGGCAGGTGATAATTGCAGCTGATAATACGGCATGTCAACCAAACCTGTCCAAAACTTGCATAGGTTTCCTGCAAGGCGGCAGTGAAGAAGATATTGGTTTCCTTACATCTCTTTATCGGCCTCTTTTATCGTGATTTATAAAGTGCTTCAGTGGCACTTAGGAGTGCAGCCAGGCACATAAAAGTGCTCTGCAGGGACGAGGCTCAGCGTATCTCCGCACACATATCTTTGCGCTGATGCTCTATGAATGGACCCTATTCTTATGTAGTGAGAATTTCCAGGTATGCGGGCAACAAGGCGTTAATGCGGCAAGTAGCCACCCTTTTCAACATGGCTGACTCAACAGTGTAAGTGGTAATCACAAGAGTCATGAAATTTTTGTCTGACATTGCCCCAGAAATCATTTACTTTGCAAGTGACAAAGAAGCTGTGGCTCAAGAATTTTGAGAAGGTAAGCCCCTTGCATGTATGATGTTACAATTCGTTAGAACTGATGCTTGTGTGAGTTGGTATGCCATTTTCATGCAATTGCTTATTATGTTGAAAGTCAAGCTCTAAGCATTTATACAGTAGAAAAGAAAAATCAAAGCATGGAAGCAACATGCACATATTGCTACACGGAAATGTCATCTTATGCACCTAATGCGTTTCAGATTGGTGGCTTCCCGAACGTGGTTGGCAGCATTGACCGCACCTATGTTTGTATGCGATGTCCGGGCGACAAGGTTAAGTTTACCTATGTAAGGAGACATGATCGGGAGTCGCTGATGATGCAAGCAATTTGCGGCTCAAGGTGCAGATTTCTAGATGTATTCACTGCAACACACTGCAAAATACACGATGCCAGGGTCCTGAGGCTCTCTACAGTGCAGGAAGAATTGCCAGTGGTATGCGAAAATAACGAGTACTGCATCTCAGGTGATGCATCCTATTCAATAATTGAATATATGATCACACCTTTCAATAATGATGACACCATGACTCGGGCAATAATTTCATACAACTACCGCCATGCTGAAACAAGAGTGAAAATTGAAAATGCATTTGGCATGCTAAAGCAACGATTTCGGCAGCTGAGCTTTGTGGAGTTTCACACTGTGGACAAGATAACCCAGCTAATCCTCAGCTGCTGTGTCCTTCATAATATTTGCCTGGACGCCAGCGACGGTTATGTGCCAAGTGACGACGATACGGATGAAATGCATTGCAGGCACAAGCATGGAGACTCGGCAACATTCCAGCAGACACAGCCAACTGCTCGTGAAAGTGCCCTTCAGAGGCTTAGAGAACTGAAAGAGAAAGCTTTGGCACAGCTCTTTTGAAGCTGCATTGGTGTTGAGAACAAATGATTGCATTGTTCAAACCTTTATTGCAGTTTTATGAACACGTGTTTTGACTTTCGACAGGTACGAACAGAATGTTCTCGACTAGAGCACTGTATGACAATGAATATTCTTGAATAATTATGTTCTTTTAATAATGAACAATTCCTTATTTTCAGATCACAATCTTCTTCAGCACTGCCATTTCTTTCGCATGAGCTTTGAGTTGAGCCTGGTGGCTGTCTACTTTTCTCTCTTCTCTTTGTTCGCGCCGAGCTTCTTTTTCATTGATCACCTTTCGTATTTTCTAACAAAAAAGAATGCAATCTCCTGCATCCTAGATGTACTCTGGCGCATCTTTCTGACTGTGCGACCCCTTTTATTTTCTTTCCCCTAAAATGAAAAACCAAAATCTGCCGTACGGTCATCAGATTATATATAATTGACACTTTTCTCGCTCTCTTCAGAGCAGCTGACACTCGCAGGAACTGCACTAGCAGTCTTTGACATGGCCTTTTTTTTTATGAAACTTTTCCCACACATTGCAAAACTTCAGGCTCAATGCTGTCATCAATTGCTCTGATAGCTGCAAATTCTTCTTCATACGACACTACAGAGCGAGACTGTCCAGGAGTTCCACTATTTCTGTCCTCATTTCGGTTTCGTTGGGCCAGCGTCTTGAACCTTGTCTCACGCTGGACTCCTGTGGGAATGACTCCAAGAACTCTTTTTATGTCTTGAGCAATCTGCTCATACATCATCCTGCTGCGGAACCTTCTTTGAGGCCCAACCTTAGGTGTGTAGCGTGCATAATAATCCGGAAACAGCTTTGTTTCAACTGTAGTTCACGGTCCTGTCACAAGATATGAAGAAAAAATTTTAGCACATTCGTAACATTGTATGCTTGAAGTTTGCTTGCTCTACTATAGATGCAAAATGCACATGCACAAATGCTACTGCATGAAAAATGTTACAGACATGCAAGCCTTTGCAAGAAGGTAAATTATTTCAAACCGAAGACGTGAGATTGCACCTGACGGTATATATACATACCATTAGGTGAGGTCATGCTGCTTGTCCACTGCTCATTTTCAGGCACTGTGTGCAGCTGTATTTGATTTTTGCTTTCTTGGGTCTGTGTTCGGACACAAAAACTAGACAACATTTAAATTACTTCCTCATGAATGACTGACAGACACAAGGAAATTTATGCCCGCTGATAGTGCCACAGAAAACAAAAAAAAAATCTTCACAGTATGTAAAGCGCGTTAAATCCAATAGCCGTCAAGAACAAAATAACCCACGTCCTCAGCCTCGTAACTAACATTTAATGCATATACTTTCACTGATGAGCTGACATAACCGATTCAGTGTATTAAGTTTGGTTTCTGGATATTGGGAGTTTATCGCCCCAAAGCGACTCAGGCTGTAAGGGACGACGGAGCGGAGGGCTCCAGAAATTTCGATCTCCTGGGGTTACTTAATGTGCACTGACATCGCACAGTACACGGCCCTCTAGAATTGCGCCTCCATCGAAATTCGGCCACTGTTAACGGGATCGAAGCCACGTCTTTCGGGTCAGCAGCCGAGCGCCATAACCACTGAGCCACCGCGGCGGTTGCAGTTTATAATGAACCCGGCACTAAATTTCATGTGGGAACACATTACATTTTTGAATTTAACCCATACTAATGATTTCACTGCATATAGTGAAGTTTCGCTATGTACACATACCGCTCCACGCCAGCCCGAAAAATCACCTGGACCATGGTTCAATCGGGTTGAAGCGTACGTTCTATACTGGTAGACACTCCCCGCAATCGTGCAACGATCGGGATTTTTGCAGCTCAAGCCGTCGTGCAGCCTCGGTGCACATACCTAGTTTTGCGCGCAAAAGCGTCCGTTGGCCATCGCTACTTACTTTGACACATATGAAGCATCGCATGCAGTACGACTTGCAACAGGTATCAGGTGGTACGAACTCACGCTACGGAGCAAAGAGCCCGACACAGCTGAAAAAGTCCTGCACGTACTGCATACCACAAAGCTGACCAGCAGCGCGTCCGCATACTTGGTGCTGTGGACTGGCGCGCTCATTCGCTATCAAGCGCGCATGTCCAGGACAAGCCAAAACGCATTTCGTAAATGCACCTATCAAATAAAAGTTGTTTCACATGCGAAACGACAACGCTCGTAATTTATACCGCCGCGGCGCAAGCAGCTGTTTCGTGCGGCCAGAGCGACAAGGTTCCAACGAAAAACTTGGAAATTTTCAAGTACGTCGCGCCACTTGTCGTAGAATTCGCTCAGTCATATAGCCTGTGAAACTGCCTTAACAATGTGTACTTCGAAAGGGCCCTGAGGCGCACGCACGACACCAAGCGACACAAAGCCTGAACGCGGGAAAGAGCCAGTGAAAACAGCGCGTCACTTGAAACCAAAAACGCACTGCGCACGTTACTCGAATTGCAAACTTGCCGTCGTAAAGGGAGAAGAAGAGCTGCTGCGCAGCGGTCTTCTGGGTGTCCATACTAGAAAGCTGTCAGGACGGTAGGGATATTTTCGTTCACTTTCGCTTGCACTTCGCAGGCAGCCAACAGAAACTGTCACTCCTGTTGGGAGCGTTGCCGGCATTGCGGGCATCGGCTGCTCGGCAGCGCTGTGGTGTCAAATTTGATGAAGTATACCCTCTGCTGCGATTTCTGTCCCTCTCACTGGTCAGAAAAGCACTTGCGTTCGGATGGCGAGTCTTGCATCCGCCTCAGATTCTGAGCTGCCCCCACTCCGGTCGCTCTAAATGAGAGAATCGGAGTGACTAGCCGAAGGTACCATAACTAAAAGCACCTGTTTTAAAATTGAGAAATATCTTTTTACAGCACTAAACCTCCTTCTTTGGCTGCCGTACCTTGACGGCGTTGCCGAAAAGATTGCGTATTTTTTTACGATGCCTGGTCTCAGGAAGACATGCTGCAGACTGCGGTGAGCGACAAGCAAGAGTCGCAAATTTTTTTTACGCTCCGCTCGTTACGTCGCAATTAAAAACAAAAGATCACATGTAAGGTACAATGAAAAGATTCTGGGGACAAACAATATCACTCTTGCTACCAACGCAACACTTTGCCACAGAAGCCACGGAAGTATACTTGCACCTAAGCGAAGACATTCCATCGATATTGCTCAGGTCAGAAACATCCCTCTTCATTTTTATTTCGCAACGTCAGGCTCCACAGTCGCGGCCGCTTCCGCAGAAAGAAGCTTACTCGCACGGGAAGCCAGAAATTATCCCAGGCGGACCGGCTCGCGCATCAGTAGCGGCAGCGTAACTCCCCCCCCCCCCCCCCCCCCCCCCTCTCCTTCGCCCTCCACATCCCATTTTTTCTCCCTTGTCTCGTAGTGTGCTTCCACCGGCGGTGAACGGCCTGCGATCGATGTACTCGGGGTAAAGCCAAACGGTCGCCAGCTCTGGTCATCGAACCGGGAGGGTGAGTTGCTTGGCGATGCTGTGTCATTCGCCGGAGTTCGTGGAAGACCACGGAGGCGAGCGCGACGTATTGCTGTGGTGTCCCGAGGGTACCGAAGCAAATACAGTCACCTTGTCACTCCTGTGCGTAGCGTGAAAGAAGCTCCGCAAAAGGGTAATTCTAAAGCCCTGGCTCAATGCGTGGATTTGGTGCTGCACGTTATCATCAAGGTCATTAAAAAAAGAGAAAAAACGAATGTGAAAGGAGAGAACCCATTTTGCAGGTGAAGATGGAAAGGGGGGGGAGTGAATGGAGAGGGTTGAGGGAGAATGATGCTCCAGATTCGAGCCAGTGTCTTCTTTCTCCTTGTGACGGATACAGGCGGCATTGACTTCGACTGCGATGCCCGGAAGAAAATCCAGTGCTTGTCGTTTTGCCGTAAGCTGTCGGGGCCACGCGAATTGTTTCTTTCTTTCGTACATTTCACCTAAACTTCACAATGTGGCTTAGGCTTGTCATCACTCGTGTACATGCTCTCCAGTGCTCTCCGGCGTCCCGCAAGGAGCAGTACTCAGAGCCTTACTCTTTCTAATCTATGTCAATGACCTTCCCTGTAATAACTCTTCTAGCATGCCTCTATTCGCAGAAGACAGTGTAATCTAGCGCCCCATTAATAACAGCTCTGACAATGCGTACACCAAGACTACCTTCACCGGGCTCAACCTTCGTGCAAAAAATGGTTAATGTGCTTAGCACTCTAACAAAACGCCATTACTATCTCTTCACCGTAGGCAGCAGTACCAACTCTAAAATATGTCATGTGCGGCTCTCAAAAATATCCTGTCATTTCATATAAACACCTCAATGTCGCCTTTTTTAATACTCTGAGTTCGCCTGCACATATAATGAACATTACTAACGAATCAAATCGCACTATTGGCTGCCTCGATCTTAATTCGACTCGCCTCTTCCTCGGTAAATGCGTTAACATATCTCACATTTGCCCGGCCTAAATTAAAATAATCAAGCTCAATTTGTGACATCACTAATCTAACCTTTCTAAACACCCTAGAATCAGTTCAAAATCGCGCAGCCCGATTAATTTTCTGGCTACTGCTATTACTCCAGCGTCATAACACACTTAAGTCCCAGATTAAGCCTGTCTAATGTTGAATCAAGATGTCGCCTCTTTAGGCTGTGCCTTTATCGCAAATTTTATAATGCATCATTTGATACTTGAGCGATTTTAGCAGTTCACCGCCTATCAAGCCGCACCAGCCATATTAAAGCCCCACGCTTTCTCCAGCGCACACTACCGCGCGTATTTGCTCATTGTTTGTGAGAACAGTACTGGAGTGGAACAGACTGCCTTTCGTCGCTGTGCACAATCGAATCTCATTTGACTTGAACGCTCAGCCCTACCCTCATCAAATACCCCTCTCGTTTGCCATTTGAGGTATAAATAAATAAATAAATAAATAAATAAATAAATAAATAAATAAATAAATAAATAAATAAATAAATAAATAAATAAATAAATAAATAAATAAATAAATAAATAAATAAATAAATAAATAAATAAATAATGTGTAAAGATGTTTATTCGAAGCGCACGTCGGTTCGCGTTGGTGGAACGGCGACACGACGGACACACTCACAGGCGCCAGTCGAAATTCTTCTGCTTCCTCGTCCTCTTACGGCATGGCGCATACCGCTATGGGGGGATTGGCCAATGTGTACTGGCACACGAAATCCCAGCTGCACTTCGTCTACCTCTTCGCTGCGCTGCTCGGGCTTTTGCCGGTCGGTCCCATTACAGTTACTTCCCTGCCAAAAAAGGAGCCATCCTCGCGACTTACGGGGTGGAAACCATGGCCGGATCATAATGCGGCTTGAGACACTCGACGTGCACAGTTTCGCGCCCCCGGCGACGGTGGTCAAAAGAGGAGGCGAGCGGCTCAACGATGTAATTTACGGGAGAAATTTGTTGCACAACGCGGTAAGGTCCGTGATAGCGAGAAAGCAGTTTCGTGGCGAGGCCGTCTACCTCTTCGCTGTGCTGCTTGAAGTCCTGCTGGTCAGTTCCATTACAAAATAAATAAAATTAATCGGCAAATTTTGAAGACATCCATGGCACGCTTTCCTCATAGCTTCCAGAAACTGCTTTCAACATTAATCGCCTGACTAATTGCTTATCCGCGCTTCTGGCATCCTGAGAAATGGATCAATGTCCGTCACATACACGGCTGCAGTTCATGGAAACAGTGCTTCCGAATGGGGAGTGCCCAAGCATGAAACACACATTATCAGCATGGTAATCATGGTTTAACCTTGATATCAGGTCTTTAATCGAGTTAATTGCCATGGTGTGTACCCAGGTGCATTCAATAAACTTGAACACATTTGCTTGCAATTTTATGTACCAAATTCGTTGAGTAAGTATTGAGAATTAATCTTTTAACGCCAAGAAATGGAACAGGGACACACAGCTTTGTGATAGAGGCGCTAAGCTAACTGTATATCATAGATACGTCTTCTCAGTTGCACTGCAGTCGTCGCCAGAAATCGTCGCACTTAAACGCATAGCGTTGCCTACGCTGTTACCGCGTTAAATAACACCCCTAGTGGCAGGAGCATATTTTGCTGTCAATATTGAGGTCTATTTGAACTCATACAGGTGGCAGGTGACCCCTTCACTTTCGTCTATTCGGCTTCTTCCAACGCTAAGAGAGCGTAGCTCAACGACCGACAATGAGCTGCACTTGAAATGAGCCGCCTAGTGTATATTATGCATTTTAATAATTTCATCATTAACTTTTGTTTACCTAGATGAAAACGCTGGATGTATTTGGCTGCAGGTTTGTTTAGTAATTTTACCAACGGTTTGGACTTTTCGGTTTTTATGTTCCGAAGAATCCGCCGAACTTTATCGGTGTTTATTGCAGACTACAGTTTCCGTTTTTGTTTTTATGTGAAAAATATGTTGTACTGATGTATTATAGGTGTCTCGATCTACATGTCAATAGCGCACTAATCTTCGTTTTCACTAGTAAAGTTACAGCTGTGCTTGCAGAGTGAAATATATTGGCCATTAAAAAAAAATAATGGATGGTAAATTGCGGAACCGTTCAACAAAGCATGAAGGTCGGCGTTCATTTCATAAAATTGCTCCACTGTTCTGCGGTTTGTTGCGCTAGCTAGAGCGATAGGGCGATGCATCAAATGGTGCGCGTGCATACGACGACGAGGGTACTTCCACTTGACCGGCGCAGTAGTAGCCGAAGCTTGGCACTTTTATCAGCACATATGAATAGCCCTGAGTGTCCTTGGCGTTGTGCATCGGCATGGGCGTCACGTTCTTCGTGACGCACGCTCGTTGGCGTGGGGACGTCGGCTGCCCCGCCGCGCGGTTCCCTGCGCTGCAGAGACGACGAGAATCGCATTTTCCAAAACCTAAAAAACTGATTTGAATATTGCTTACGTCGAGCTACAAACGTCTAGGTAGATGACGAGCCTAAATGTTATAGTTTAAAAACAAAGTATTAAATAACAGTTAGCCACGAGTTTGCTACACGTCTTAGTTATATTTTGAGGCTCAACACCGCTAACGGTACTAGAGAGAAACAACGTTCAATTAACTTACGCAGGAAGAGTTTTTAACCCTATTAGATGAAACAGCTTGCATGTTAACTACCACAGTAGCAGCGCTGCGTACTATAGAGAGGGTCGTGAATGTTCTTTTGCTGTGGAACATTAGTTGGCAGCAGCCATACCCTTTACAATCCAACTGTGTGCATAGTTGAAGCACGGATGCTGAAAATATCCACGTGTGCCACGTACACAAATAGTTGTGAGCCTGTCGCGGTGCCCCAGGACCGTGCGTTGGAGGGGAGGTGTCGGGTGAAATGAGGTGGAAGACTGCATTTCTTGCGACACCTTACACGCCTTTCATTCTCTGCTCAGTGAGATGTGGTAACTTGTTAGAAGAGGAGACCAAAAGGAGCTCCGAAGGTTGTCGTTTCACAGCATTCTACGAATTAGAATGCTCGCAATGTTTAATGCCGTAACATGAGAACCCTCATGTCAGAAATAAATGTACGCCCTCTGGTGTTATTGCAGCCTTAAGAATCACCTCCCGCGTGGCAATGTTAGCAGGTGACTAAGTAAAGGGAGTAGACGCCCTCTCCAATTCTAGGGAAGTAGGCTGTGAGGTGGCTGCTACAGGAAGAACCCAGAGGGTGGCTACCGTGGACGGAGGAGCTCTGACGCAGGCAGTGGAATGGGCGACCTGAGAGTGGTTGACACGGGAACAACCCTAGGGGTGGCTACCGTGGAAGCCGGAGGGCGAGGAGAAAATACGAGCTGAGGAGATGGCGGAGGTAGCAGAGCGGCGCGCACAAGCACCGAATGCTGCTCTTCCGTCGCAGTGGCAGTGTGCGAGCCGCTTCCAGAACCATGCGTCAAAAGGTCAGGCATTAAATTGAGGGCCAAATGTGTAAGGGAGTGAAGTGTAAAGACTTACCTTGAATACTAACAGTAGAATAAAGGTGCATATAATGAAAATTTGTTTGATATCCCGTGTCATGCAAACGGCAATTAAAGCCTAATGCTACACATTTCCGTTGGATCTGCCCATCTATCGCCAGTCAGATTTTTTTTTATTTTGGCAATGAAGGAAGACAGCAAGGTGAAAAAAAAACACCTGAGTGCGCATGCAACTGAAATATTTGAACTGATTTATCAATCTATATGTAAACTTTTTGCTCGAGGCCACCGAAGGTCACCGAAGCGGTGGCCTTGTGGTAGAGCATCCGCCTCGAATTCGGGAGGTGCTGGGCTCGATCCCCAGTGCCGTCGGGTACCCACCATTTTTTAATGGGTATAAGATTTGCCCCGGCCTGGTGCTCGGCTCTTCTGGGTGAGATGCTTGGGAAAAGGGTCTTACCGCAGCCGTGGCCTAGTTGGTTGGGCTCCCGTCTCGGCTGCGGGAGGTGGTTGGTTCGAAACCCACCGCCGGACACCCACCGGTAAAGATGGGTACAAGCGGCCCCTGGCCTGTCGCCCGGCTTTCTTTAGGGGTGTTCGCTTGGGAGAAGCTCCGCAAACCCCGCTGCGCCCCTCGCGGGCTAAGCCGCAGTTTCGAACGACCTCACAGCCTGCTAAAGGTGGTAGGGCACTCCTGTCAACGAGTGATCAGCAAAAAAAAGGGCCACAAATGGGCTTATACCGCACGAGGCGGATTTAACGTTGTTGACGGCGGAACTCATCGCTGATCCATCAGAGCAACTGTGGTCAAGACCCTTTTCCCAAGCATCTCACCCAGAAGAGCCGAGCACCAGGCCGGGGGAAATCTAGTACCCATTAAAAACCGGTGGGAATCCGGCGGCACTGGGGATCGAACCCAGTACCTCCCGATTGCGAGGCGGATGCTCTGCCACAAGGCCACGCTTCGGTTATATGAAGTTTTTCGGTGGTGGTGCGTGAGGAATTCCCTCCCGCACCAAGAACGCACAATGCTCATGACAGGGTACCCTCGTTTTAATCTCCAGGCGTGTGCACTCAAATGACATTCAAGCTGCATTACTGGCATATATTTGACAATGTTGTGACTCATAAACTATAGAATTACTTTCGGACAGCTTTACTGGACAGACGCAAAGAACAACAAGGGCTCGAGCAAAGACAAAGGCGGCAAGGGCAGTTCCACCGAGGCTAGGCAGGTGCGAACTAACGCAGTGAATTACGTGGCGGTGCCAGCAGAGTGGTTAGCCGTGCGGGAACCCCTCATTTTAATGCACGCGTGTTCTATATAATGATATTTAAATTGGCGTGATCACTGTATACCTGATTGTCATAATGTAAGTTTGCCACGTAACTGCAGCATTGTGGCTCTCAATTAAACGCCGTGGAGAGATAGCACCAGACACAGAACACATAAAACAAGCGCTGACAAGCATGTGTGCTTCATGTTCAAACTAACGTTACTCATATACGTTTTTTTTCAAGATGGGAATGAAAATATTGCAATCATCAAGGAATATACTGCAAATCATGAACATGGACGAACGAAAATGCAAAATACTGCTTCGCTCTAGTGCATACAGATTGGAAAGTTATATGCCGGAAGGATGGCTGACCTCTATATCAGTTGCCGTAATAGACGGATCACTTATGAAAATGTCTTCATCGCTGTGAATATGAAAAGCTTCGAAAATTTCCTGTGCTAGCTGATCTTTGTTTGCCGAGGATGAAGGTGCTATAAAACTCAGGGGTGCATTTACATCTTCGCTATTGAATAGAAAGATTGATAACCAATCAGTGTAAACAGTTTCTGCGCTCAGTTCTTCAGTCCTGCCTATATCATCTATACAATTTCACATGTCCAATCTTAAACAATTGTGTTCTTGATTTCAGAAAAGATAAATGCAGGCTGCAGCTTTCTAACACTGTAATCCTCGACAAACAAAAACAGTCCAGACGTAGAATTCCATAAGCTGTTTCTATTCACAGTAACAAACTGAATCGCATAATTGTTCCACCGATACCCTCAAAAAATTATATAACAAGTGCATTTAGCTTGTAGAGTAAAATATTGTAGTTTAAAGAACAGGTTACACTTTACACATGCGCAGCCTACTGAGACATGAACAAAAAATGTAAGGTGTAGTTAAGACACAAGAAGGTAGCAGCGTAGAGTTGGATTTAATAACACCCGAGCCAAAACTATGAGCAGAAGGTTGTGTGATGATCTCTTAGAGCAACTGAGCTGACTCCAAATTATTGAAAAAGAATGCGGAGGCGGAAGACAACCAGGAAGAGGAAAGAAATTATGAAACTGCCTGAGATCGGATATCCGCGGCTGCTGGTACTGTCTGATAGGAGAAAAATTTGTTCTAGAGCTGACGCAAGCCCGCCATTAATATTGTAACAGGTGCCCGAAATCTTCTGGAGTAAGAGTGCTTTGGCCGACATTTATGCACTGGGACATGACCCTCCACATATGATTGGTAGAGAGAAAAGCTGTGGGACGCGCAGCTTGCCTGCCTGTGAGAGGCGAACCGCGTCGCACGCACGATTAACTTTGTGACAGGGCACGACACGCACGCGGCTTGTGTACACTGAGTAAAATCTTTCAAAGTGAAGATGCGAGCGCACATTTGCACGCAAATTGTCATTCGTTTATCCTCTTAGATATGTGGGGTGTGCTTGTGATTATTTTATGCATCCTTAAATAACCCTGGCCCCTCCCCCACAGTCCTTTCTTACATTACCTCCAATCTTGTTTATTCTATATTCTACCACACTACTTTTATTTGCGCCTGCTGCAGATTAGGTATCTAAGTACATATGGAAATTTCCGCAGCCGGTACCTATCTTCTTCAGCATCAGCTTTTAATTGCAAGCTTGCTGGTTTTGACGATGTCCCCGTCCGCGTTTTCGTTCAGAATCACGTGACCACCACTGCAGATGTAGCAGGAGAGCCTAGTGAACGCATGAGAGGCAGAGCAACAGGGTGGGACGTCACGTCGCATCGTAAGCACGCCGCAGATGTCAAAGGCCATTCTGCAGACGTGCAGCGCCGGCGCAAAGAGCGGCGGAGCAGGAAAGTATATAAAGACCCGCTGCTTCTTGGCGCGCCGGCGCGGCAGGTCAGTCACGCTACGCATGAGGGGGAACAGCGTCGTGCAGAAGATAATGCTAGGAGCGCGACACGTAAGCGATACGCACCAGCTTGGAAACGCGCTGTGTCTCGAGCCAGTAAAAAATACCCTCCAATCTCACGTTCCTCCCTTGCGGCATTTAAAAGGTGCAAAACAAGAACGCAGCGCTGACCGGAAAACGAAAGGCCTTACGCAGAAGAAAACTTTGAGTCGCGGGAGAACGCGCAGGTGAAGGATTGAGAAGGTGCTTTAATTTTATCGAGGAACGAGTGTTGAAGGTTTTTTTTCTTTCCTCTCTGTTTTATTTAATGAAAAAAGTCACAATTGTTCCTAGTGTGCTCGCCAGGCCTTCATCACGCAAACTTGGCCCGGTGCACTACAAAAGGATTAAGATCTACAAAAGATTTTGTGGTGCGCTACTTTCAATAAAGCAACACTCAGGCCAATCTGCACGTCATTGGCACGTTTTTTCACGTCATCAATTCACTGTTTTTCCTCTTGCAAAGTGAACACTCTTTTCCACATATGCCACCTGATTGTTTCGTGCTTTTTGTTTTAGCACCGTATCAAGTTTGATAAACTTGTGCAAACTTAAGCACATTAGAGGAAGTATTAGCGAACTATTCTTGTTCTACTTTCTGAAGCCTGCGTCTTCTAAGCCAGTAACTGTCACCAAGTTAGCGTTTGTGCCAAATAATTGCTGAGATCGTCTCACCTCCAACGTCTGCAATAATCCCTGCGCCTATTCTCTACTTCAGCACACGGGCAGTAATAGCATAGATCCCCACTCGCAAGTTCACAGATGCCGCTGAAATCCTCGTGGCCAGCCAGCTTTAAGCGTGTATTTCCTTTGAAATACCTTAACAGCTTCAGGTGGACCATAGAAAAAGGAGCGGCAAGAAAATAAACTCGTGAAAACGGCTACAAATATTAAGCTAGCAAACTGGGCATGTTGGCACGTGATTGAAAAAGGCACCGCAGGAAACACGGACAGAGACGAGGCCACACGGACAGCCTTCATGTCGCCTCGTCTCTGTCCGTGGGTTTCCTGCGCTGCACTTTTTCAAGCTATAGATATATACATGAAATTCAAATATGGGTATAGGGATCAAAAAGCGAAACCAAATACAAGTAACAACTGAAAAGTAAACTAGGTAAGAGGAGCGGAAAGAGCGTAAAGCAAAAAACGAAGTGATTCTGGATGCAATAACATTGAAGAGTTTCTATTAACACGGGCAAATGTTGTCAAGCTGATGGCGCAACGTTTTACAATCAGACCAGGGAGCGGCATAGTGGACAGGCGGTCTTAATGCGAGATGGAATTCACGGAAGCGGATGAATTAAATGGTGGCTTGGTGCCGACAGTTCCAAGCAAGGGAAGCAAATCACTTAGCTATATGATGTAGCAAATGGCCGAGATGGAAACGGCGCTACTCTCTGTTCTGTCCTCGCTTATAATTTTTAAGTAGTATGTCTGTTTTCTGCTCGTATGCGTAATTTTCTGTTGGTCTATTATTATGGCATGCTTCCAGTCAGATTACGCAGTCTTCGCGGTCGACCGCCGGGTATACCAGCGAATCAATTAGCATGTTCAACCCCTCCCGTGGGAACGGGCCGCTCCGAAATCGTTTCATATTGCGGTCTTCCCGAAGGTGTCTTCCCAATTTTCTGCTCAACAATTTCTCTTTCTTCATTATTTAATCTTTTTTTTTTACTCTAATCGCACCAATCCATTGAAGTAGTCCCTTTTGCCTGGCGCTGGTTCTCATCGCATATCACGCCGCACCTCGGGAGTTACGTAAACCATTGCTCTCGCCGGTTCTCTTCTTTCGGCGTGTTTAACGTGCAAGTGAAAACGTTAGCGGATCCTGCCGTCGCGGCGCAAAAACCTGTTCTGAGTCGTCGCGGTGTCTTTAGCGGCCAGAGCGACGAGGTTCCAACAAGTTGAATATTTTGCGCTGCGACCAGCCGCTCAATCGCTCAATTCGCTTAGTCGCTCGCATGTGAACTTACTTTGACCCAAAACAGTTCTCGTTCCATGAGAATCCGCTCTTTCTAAGTATGAGGGTGTAGTCATAAGCCGAGTTTACATGAATGCGACAGAAGTTGACTCCAATACCCTTTTTGAGGGAAAGTGCGAAAATTCGAGGAAGAGAGCAGAGGACGAGTCAAGCCTTTTCTTCTCAAAACCTCCTCTTTCCCTCAAAAGGGGACTGCAGTCGACTTCTGTCGCATTCATGTAAACGCGGCTATAGAAGTCCGACATTTTTGCTTGAGCGAGTACCCCTAAGAGGAGCAGGAGCAGGAAGACAAAGAGGAAAGGCAGGGAGGTACCCCTAACTGTAGACCATTTTTAGGAAGTGGTGGCTGCATTGGATTAAGCTTGAGTTTGTCTTGCTATGCGCGCTTGAAAATACCTTTCTTTTAACAGTATTCTTTATGAGCAATTTCCACATCAATTGCTTCGCAACATATTGTGTGAAGTGCCCATTTCAAAAATCCTCCTAAAATTAGTGCCTTCAAGGGGACAAACTGCTAGGAACTGATGTGATGATGTACTTTGACCGAGGCTACGTAAACACGAGTAGTGTTTACATGTGTGGGGTGTCGCGGCCTTGATCCGGTTGGTGAATGGCTGCTCACTGTTAATATTGCAGCGCTTAGGAAGAAACAGAAAAACGAGCGGGTGAGAATGCATACTGGACACTTTATTCGTAGAACATGGAGCGCTTTTTAAAATTTGGTAGCGTGAAAGAAGAATGACATGCAAAAAAGCCATCTACAAAGCAATCATAATTACTGCAGAATTTCCTTTGTCTGTAATGGAGAACAGCATAAAAGTCAATTGTTTTCTACCAGCGAATTTGACAGCGTTTACGACACAGTTACCTTTTTAAGCGCTGCTACGACGATATAGATCTGAAATTATGCTTCGGGAAGTTTCACATTCACAACAGACACAAAACGCCAATAAGGAGGGTTTTTCGTCCCGATTTTCCGTGAGAAGTGGAATAGTATGAGGAGCAATGTTCGTGTCGATATTTCGCAAGCACCAGATCTGTGAAAGGTGCCGCATTTGCGGCACTTTTCACGACTCCGGTGCTCTAGCCATGCGAGTAAACTCTCTTTTGCCGCGTTTGTTTCGTTGAGCACAGGAGACGGCAAAGTAAAATAACTCTCGCGACACATCATCGTCATCAACCTGACTTCGTTTATGCAGGACAAGAACTCTTCTATACTTATTCCAGTTAATCATCTTCTCGGCTTTGTGCACCACCTTATATTCGGAAACCTCCTAATCTCATCCACCCACCGACTTTTTGCCACCCACTGCTATATTTCCCTTCATTAGGAATCCACTCCTTTATCCTAATAACGATCGAATATTTTGCTTTCTCGTCACAGTCTTAGCCCAAACTCGTTTCATCTTCTTGATTTTGCCTAGGATATCATTAACTGGCGCTTGTTCGCTGACCGACTCTGCTCGGTCCCTGTCTGTTAGCGTTAAAACTACCATTTTCCCTTCCATATCTCGCTGTCCTCTGCTGAACTGGGGTTCAATCCTTTTCGTTAGCTTTCACGTTTCTGCTTCATATATGTTAGTACTGGTAAGCTACAGCTGTTTCATACTTTGCTGTTTAGGGATACCTGTTTGGCAGGTAATTCGTTTGGCAGGTCATCTCCGATCATGGATGGCTCGTATACGAGCGACCAGAAACGCTTTGTGGTTGGCTCAGCGCAAGTTGGCTTCGGGGTACTGTAAAGAGGGATGCTGTGCCTTCTATCATGGCTAACAACTTTGCACAGAGGTGCCGCGTATAAACAGAAAAGAATGAATACTTATGATGTGGGGCGGGAAACTTGACATGGTATTCTGACGGTGCTCGAGAGTAGGGAAGAAGGTCGCCCTGTCATCCTTTATGAGTCCACATCTTGTTTACAAAAATAGGAGGTGCTCGCGGTCACTAGGGGCGGCCCGGGTTGCGTGTTTCCGATTGCTAGCCGCTGCAGACAAGCCCAATGTTGCCAACGCCAACGAGCCGCGGAGCAGCTGTTGTCATGACAACTACGTAAAACAGGCGCGCCGCCGGAAAAGCTTGTTTGGCATCGTCTTTCTCTCCGGGGTCCGAACATGTCGTCCCTAGTTGAACCAAGCGAAACTTGACGCTGCCTGTTCCCCAGCTTGTTCGATGTTTTTAGGCGGATGCTTTTTGAGAGAAGTTTAACGCCCGCATGTGGCCGTAACTGGCGACCGCTTTTGCTAAAAGAGAAACCGAGTATACATTGACGTATTTTTGGCACCTGTTTCAGTCACCTCAGCTTGCTATACTTTCCTGCGTCAGTTGACCCACAATGATTATTATTAAGCAAAATGCAACAGGGCACAAAAACGCAGGGACGGGCTAAGGATATCCCTGACCGGATCTGATCTATACCCTAGGTATTCGTTTCCATAGTTAACATGACAACAGGTGGGCAACATTGGATTTGTCGGGCATGGACAACATTGATCTTGTCTTCTGCGGCTAGCAATCGGAAACACGCGCTCGGGTCATCGGTAGCACCGTCGTCTGCCACGCAGCGCGGACTGATTACTATGCCGTTTGGGAACTGCGGTCCATGCAGAGCTGCCCAGGCTTCCAAAATCAACGAATGTTTTGAAGTCTACTGTAGCGCACGCGCCAGCAAGTTGGGCTGCAAGACGCCTAGCTGACCTTGTGAGAGGAATGTCAGCCATCACAACACGCACTGCAATGGCTTTGTTTAGTTTTGGTGCGCTAGTTTTACGTACTGCGCTATAAAAAATCCCCACTGTCAGGGTAAGAAGCTTCCACCTGCCACGTTTGGCAGTTGGTCACTAGCGAAAAAGCCGTTTGTGTCCTGGTGAAGCCTCCACTGGAGACGGTTGGCAGGAGCAAAGGGAAAAACAGTGCAATGCCCGTCTCTTCTTCTAGAGGAGAGAGAAATGTAAGTGGGAGAGGGTTACAGGCGATGGGTTGCGGGTAGGAAAATGAGGAGAAAGAAATTCACCTTTTCTTTCCGAACGCTATCACTGGGCGGGTCAGTAGCGAAAAAGCCGTTATGTGTCCTGGTGAAGCTCGGTGGTGCCATGGTGGAGGGGAAGACCGGTTTCGCGGCAGCTGCTGCGGCGTGGAAAGAACAAAAATCATTCACGCCAGCTGCAGTCAATCGGACCGGACTGCATATCGCACCTGGTGTAGTCTGGTAGTAATAAGGGAAAGCGGTTTTGAGGTAGCTGTAGCCAAGTGGAAAGGCAGAAAGCGCCAGCTGCTGCTTACATAGTATGTAAAACCATCAATGTAAACTATGGGCAGGGTACATACATATTGTGCTAGTGCACCTACGTCGAATTTAGTTTAGCGAAGGAAATCAGGGTTAATTCCTTTCATGCGTTTCATAAAAGTGATGGCCAGCCGTTAACGAACAGCGACTACAAAGGTGCACTGTCAAATCCGAAAGTTATATTTGCATTTGTTTCTATGTTCCGCACCCAGTAATACACCCCTTCTCCCCCACCTCGTTCCCCGCACTCCTCAGATTGACTCCGACACGTGCATGTATATATAGCTGCGTAGCCTTTGAAATGATGATCCACACTTTCAGATTTTAACGCTGTAGCGTTAAGGGCCTCGGTACCCAGAAGATCGGCCGTCGGCGTTGTCGGCGTTGTGAGCGAAAAATCACGACACAGGTGGTGCCCAGACAGCAACCCAGGAGGCAGGCGGGCCACATAGGTTACATGACCTTGCGGTGTGATCTTAACCTGCCCACCGGATTGTGAGCAAATTTCTCCTTGTGGTAGGTGGCAGTTGAATTAATGATCGGTGGCTAGAAGAGCAACCTGTGCCGCACAAGGCCCACCGCTGGGACCACCTGGGTAGTGGCGCATCGTTCAACTACTGCACCACTGCGTCAGGAGGGGTATGAGGGCTCGCACTGATCTACGAATGTAAAGTAGATAATTACCTTTTGCGTATTTGGGAATTAACCCAGTACACTATCGCGTAATGCACTTAAGGCGGAGCTTAAGTGTCCCCTCCAATTCCTTTTGTTCCAGTACGTACTGAGCTCCTGTTCACGAAGGAAGCATTCCACAGGTGCACTTAGAAATAAAGAAACTGCATTGAAAACTATTGCTTATACGCATTTTTATACGGTCGCCACATTTTCGGCGTGACGGCATCCAGGGTGGGATGAACGGATCAGGAGAAGATCGATCAGTTCCGTCAATACATCAAAGATCTATAAAGCTTTCCGCTGGTACATCTCTAAACTGTTTGACAAAGGCGAATCTTGGGAAGGGATCAAAGCATGCTGGACCACTTCGCGTAGCCTGTAGGTGACGCGTTTCGTTAGGTCATTCACTTTACCCTGAGGGAAACACCAATCATAGATGATTACAATGAATAGAAGAGACGCCTTGGTCACCTTGCCAACGTGAAGGACGCCTCCGTCTTGTCCTATTTGAGGCACGATGATTGAGGATTTACCCTCACAGGAGCGACGTTGTAAAATTCAGCGCAGTGGCTTGCAGTGGTATTTTATGGTAAATAATTGATCCAGTGTGCTCGCGTCGAACAGTTCTCGACCAAGCAACGAATGCTTAACTCCTAGAAAAGCCTATGACGCGTCATTGAATGCCTGCAAGCACTGTACGCTATTGGCTAAGACATGCAGGTATTGCGCAACAGCTGGCATCCCACGTCCAGTGAACAGGCATGACGAGTACCCGCGATGAGATAGCGTTTCTGCTCTTGTGGATATGTGCAAGGAAACAAGTAGATTGGCCGAAACCCATGTTGATAAGGTTACATGCAATCATCAATGACAATACAGTCAAAGGAATCCTTTGATTAACTACCAACAGCTGTATAAGCAAAGATGTCTTGAAAAAAATCAAGCTGCAGCTGCTAAAAGACCTCCGCATTAACACACAACAAGACACCTGATCAGAAAACTCATTAGGGTGCGTAAAAGTACAAATTGAATGCCAAGAACAACACTGGACGCGCATGTCAATGGAAGGTTCGAACACTGAATTGCTCCTTGGTTTAGCGCTTTCTTTAAACCTTTCCTCGGGCCACGAATCGTGGACCCTATTTTGAGTGGACGAAAGTCACAAAGCCAGCTTTTGAAAGCAACATCTCTTCACTGCCACGACTGTCCTGGATACGATATAGCTATAAGAATATCAAGAAGCAGCTTTTGCAGAACCTAATGAAAGCCACATGGTTGAACCGCCGTATTCAAGAGCGAAACCTAAACTTAAGCTATGACTAAAATGACCCTTCAGGCCTTAACACGTTTCGTGACAACCCTTGCACTTAAGCCAAACCTAAAGACGCACTTCTCATCTAGCGTAAGCTCTTGAGCGACACTTTCAGCAGTTCAAAATGACCGAGTACTAACCTAGTTTTTCCTTCTTAGTGAGCTTCTGTGCTCGCGGGGCTGAGACCGGCGAGTACAGAGCGTACAGGTACGCTCGAACTGCGGCCAGTGCTCAGGGATCGGCAAAATTCTGCGGATATCTCAACCACGTCGATTTCTTGAGCACATGCCGCTTCTCAAAACAAGTGGTACTGTATCTACTTGAGAGGTTTCTGTGGTCACCAGCACCGACGAACGCGGTCTACTGCTGCCACCGCTGTTTCAGCTACTCGTGGTCGTGCAGTTATATGGCGCGGGGATCTTCCAGATCGTCACTGGCTATCTGTGAACGTGTCACAAGCGACGGTGCCGCGCATCATCGCGTGCATATCATATATGCTATCCGAGACATTGTTCGCGGTGCTCGTGAAGTTGTTCAGCGCCGCCTAAGCCCCGGAAGTTATGCAAGGATAATATGGAGTGGCATACTTCCCTTGCGTGACTGGCTGCATCAACTGCATCCACATCTCGATAAAGATCCCGCGACGAAATGACGCAGAAGTTTTCCGCGAAACGAAGCGATACTTCTCCGTCAATATTCAGGTATGTTGTGTGGGACAAAATTTTTGATTCAAAGAATCTTCAATATTCCAGCGGGAGACGTCGCCTAACAGTTCGCAATGCACTTCACGCTTTATTCGGTTCCAAGGTAACGAAACAGTGCGAGCTCATCACGGTATGTAAACCAACCTTGTCACCAGGCTTGGAAGGCTCTAAGAGAAACCAGATTTTTAATTACCTTGGCGTCAAGCACGAAGCAACCAAGTGCCCTCGGCTCTACGCTTGACCTGAACTGTCTGTTCGAGATTGCGTTACAATCATAATTTTGTTTCTTTCTTTTTGCCCTGCTCGCATTATATTAGTGCAGATAAGGTAAGTTGGTCATGTTTATAACCGTAACAATAACAGCACAAAAAGAAAATGCTGCTACTAACAAACAATCGTGAGAAAAACGTTCAAATTCACATTTTTTCCGCAATCGCAGCAAAGTAGAGGCCTTACGTATGTTGATATGTTGTGTCGTAAGCAAACATAACTCTTACTTTTAAGCGCAGCGAAGTTTTGACCGTAATTACCTGGTACTAATTTATGACAAGAAATAAATTGTTTACATTGTTTTTGAATGCAGATATAGATATAGATATAGAGATAACATAACAGTACGAGACAAATGTGCACTGTTGAACTTTTTTCTGCACTGTCCACAAATAATTATCATTTGTTTAAAATAGGCCATGTTGATCTTTTTGGCAAGTAATTTAAACACGACTTTCAGCACCCAATTTTTATTTAGCTGCGCAACACTTTTTTCTTCTATATGCCAAAGTAACCGGCCATAATGCAGGTCAAGTAATTCTTAAAAGTGCTAATTTACATAATTTGCGAGCAACCACAGGTCCCAAGCTCCAGTTTCTGGACCTGGTTGCCAGCTGGCCTGTGTCGGCTCATGACAGACGCATTTTTGACAGTCAGGCCAGGATGCAGTATGAACAGGAGGACATTCCTGATGTCCTGCCTGGTGACATGGGCTGCGAGTGCAGACCCTACCTAATGACTGCTTAGAGAGGCGATGTGCCGCCAGGGAGTCCACAGCACAAGTAAGCTCATGGTGTAGTTTTAACAAAGGCAAAGGCAGCACTTGAGCAAAGAAAAACTTTTCTGCAGATAAAACAAGTAATAAACACGAAAACTCTGCGTCATCGACCGAACCTTCGGGAAATGGAAGAGAAGTTCTCCGTTCCTCGAGATGACGCTGCAGGTGAAGACATTTACAGAGCCTTTTGTGATCATAGCATGTGCGGCTCTGCACAACTTGGGCCGGCTGCTCAAAAACCCCGTCCCAGCCGCGGCACAGTATTATGCCACTCTTAACCGTACTCCACCCGTTCCTCTCTCTGGAGGAGCTCCGCCGCCACTCGTGTGGCCACTAGTGGATTCGGCAAGTCGTTTTAGAACCAGAGAAAGGATCATTGTCCAGTATTTTCACTGAAGGGCATCACGATGCTGAACTTGCAGCTTGGAGACGTGATGTGTGGAGGCAGCTTTCTTTTTCCTTGCCCTTTCAGTCTTCTCCACGCAAAATCTCTATATTCTAGCCTACTGCTTAAGAGTTCACTATACGTCTTTGATTATTGTTTTTGGTATATTACGCATGGTATTTCAAACGCTTCTGATATTCCTATAAAAATTGCAAATTGTGGGTTTATTGTCTCGAAATGAGACAAGTTATAAGGGATGGTGTCGTGGAATGCTTCGGTTGAATTTAGATCACCCGGAAATGCATAAATGGCAACTGCATAGCTTTTAGAAATCGACGAGCTTAAACGGGTCCAGTATGTCAAACGTGCAGGTAAAGCATGTAAAGTCATTTGGGCTAGCATTTGAAATCGTGATATTATCGCCGATTAAAATCGCGATGTTTGCAAGCTTGTCCACAGCGCACAGCGCCAAGTGTGGGACGCATCATGACGTCATCGACTGTACCGGTACATTTATAGCGCATAAACGCTTGCTATCAAGAAGAAAAACACCAAAACCATTGAAGGCAAAGGCCACCGAGCGTTTGCCAGCATCCAACGAAGCTAGCAGGGCGTAGTTGACGGCAGCGGAAATTTTAAACATGCCTTCCGCGACGTCACACTAAGCTTCTGCGCACTGTTCTAGCGCTACGAGCAGAAGCCTAAAATATAATGATCGTATTAAACTCTAGCGCGAAAACACTTGGAATTCAATAAAACGCAGAGTATATTTTGCGTGTTTTTTTCTAATAAACTTTCAGTTGATAGTCATCGCCGGTCCTGTTGCCTTCTTCTTTCTTTGTCCCTCGTCTCAGCGCTGTTATTGCCAGCAACGCTTGGCATTCTTTACCTACAGGATATATAGATTTGGATTATTGAATGGCGCGGCATTCTCAAAAAGCTGTGCATTGGCTCTTTAATTTGCCCTGACATAAACAGTACACCATAAGCATTATTCAGTTTTCTGGTTGTATTTTTGCCCTCATTATCTGCGAAAAAATCATTTCTCTTGTGCCTGTGTATTTGTTGCTTTGATAATATTAGTAAAGTTGTACTGTAACCGTTGTACCATGTTTCACTTAATTTTTCGTGCACTGCTACACTCTACCGATTTCTATTTTTTATTTGTTCTTGTACATTTGTAAATTATCCACCGATCCTCCGGTTAAAGCCTTCAGACAACGGTAAACTCGTCTGCATATTAACATGTATGTACATTCTTTGCCAAAAGTAACCAACCTGAACTGTTTGGTTCTCAGTCGTATGTTGAAGCTATTATGTCAGCCCTCAACCTTTAAATCTCTGTATGGCAAGGAGAACCCTAGTCTTCACCTTCTGAGAACTTTCTGATCTTTACGGAAGCCGTAAGGGCTTTACTATTCGAATGAGAAGCAAACCATGCAGCCTGGTTACTTTTAGCAAATACTGTACGATCATAATTTATGCCACTAATAAATGCTAATTTCTATCACAGAGGGAATAGATTTCATGTAAGGCAGGAATCATTGATTTGCAACCACCATCACCAATACATATCGCTGCAAAGGATTAAAGACAGTGACTGCATTTCTCTACTTCCATTGCGATACTTGGCCAGACAAATTTTCGCAGAACTCTTGAGCATCTAAACTATTTGACAAAGCACGGACAACAGCTCGTGATGAAGGTACGAGGAATTCGCTGCAGTTCCTCGGTGAGCTGGCTGGGGGCCGCTGAGCCCCTTGCTGGGTGATTGCAGAAAGCGCTGTTACGATCGTTGCGAAAATACCCCGGTGAATATTCCCAAGCACATTCCCAAAAAAACATTCCATATAAACGCCAAAGTGGTTTTCGGAATGCAAAGCGCTGTGAAGCGAAGAAAACGCCAATGTTTATTCGAGAAAACAGGATTTTTTTTCTGTGAGAGACGCAGGATACTTGCGCATGTATCGTAATACTCTTCGGGTGAAACACAGCCTTCCGTGCTCAATGAAAAATGCGAGTGCACGAGAACTAGCTGAAATCTGTGGCGATGAAAACGCAAAGCAACAGAGTTGGCAGCACCCGTAATCGGACGAGTAAGAGAAAATTCCTCAATTCAACTGTTTTCAATTTTGTACTGTGTTATCGTGCTCATCCCATCCGCGAATCAGCTCGTCACTTATGTTGTAGGATTTTGATGCCGTCACACAACGCCTTTAATACACGACCTTAGCCTTCATGAGAACTCTGAAAATACATAAGAAGACTGCACGGCAGTTGTCGGGGAATGCTAGGCAAGAAATGTACGCAGTAAGCAATCGCAAATGTAGTTCTGTAATCTGGGACAGAACCTATGAATTCGCCAGTGAAACAAAAAAGGATGAAAAAGAAAACAGGGCTTGCTGGTCAAAAATATCTCGTTGGCTTTCCCCTCTGGCCATTTATTGTTCCTAACACTTGAGAGGGAGCTATTTACGCGGGCGCAAGTTGGGAATTATCTTTCGATTGCCACCCACTATTTCCTTCTTTTTCTTCACCACGGTTTTGTGTTTCTCGACAAGGTACAGCACTTCGGAGAAATGCCCTTCTCCAGTCTCTCCATAGCGCGCAGCACAATAATAAAGACAGAAGCACCCTACAAGAAACATAGCACTCTACAGGTCCCTTTACACTACCAATAAATGTGAAACTAAAAGTGCATACAGGATGAACGAAAAGCGGGCGGTTATTTTTATACTTGAGGTCATCGTCGCAGGGACCATTTCACTTCAGTATTGGTCCTACGTATCCGGTTAAGTGCTTGCGGGGTGCAGTGGATGTGGAAAGGCTCAATGAGTAGGCGCGAAGATATTGTTTTCTCGGAGGTAGTGATTGTGCCAGAGTCCCAGGCGATAGTATGTTCCTAGTTTTTGTGCTGATCTGCTAAGGTGTTCGACTCAGCGTGCCCTTTTGCAGCATCCTTTTTATGCTTCTTTGGCCACCTCCTGCAGTTACAAGATTCGCCAATGTAACCTTGACGTGAAATTCAATAAATCACTTCGGGGTATCTTGAGCGTTCTAATGTACCTTTAAGGCACACAAGTCATTGCCTGAGTTTGATCATAGGTACGCGGCATATCTGAACTTTGTAGCAGTTGAAAATTCTAGCTAGGTTTTTGCTTGCACCAGTTGCGTACGGAATGTCGGCCCGCTTCAGCGCTTCCTTCGGAGCTGTGGGCTGGTTCCAAGATCGCTATTAATGAGTGTTAAGGATTTGGTTAGAGTTACAGTTTGCTCATATTGTCTGCGCGTCTTCGTCTCCGGACCTTTGAGTGTTCACTTTTATAAATTCTGTAAATATACTTCTTCATCATCTGCATCATTGCCTGCCGCTTCATCACCGGCGAGTCACCACATTTGGACAGATCTGAACCCCTCCGAAGAAAGCCAACGAACCGATCGTAAATTTACTGTGCCCGTGACGCAACTTGCTTGCAAAAACGTGACTCTAGCCCATGTCGCACTGGCGGAAAGGCGCCGATGCCCACGAACTACAGGGCACAACTACTCGTTTGACACGCCTGACGAGCATAGGCGTGCGCAGAAGGGGGGGGGGGGGGGGCAGAGGACATGAATGGGCGATACCATTGACGTGCACACGCCGATGCTGGCGAGAGTTATCGCCGCTAATCCAGTGTCGGCAAAGAAACTTTCCGTAGTTTGCGCGACGATTTGCGCGACGTATGGTACAGCCTGACTGGATGCGCCGGCAAGAAGCTGGCTAGCGGCGGCACAGCGACCAGCCTGGCTCTCTATATGATTGGCCGCTTGCTTTCCCACCTACTCGTGGCTTCGACATATTGACGTCAAGGCAAAATGAAATGGAAAATGGAACAGACAGTTACAGAAGACGGCCCCAGATAGAAAGTCACAGCATTCAAGTGGAGGGGAAACGAGGGGCTGGTTATGACATACGACGCATGTATGTATGTATGTATGTATGTATGTATGTATGTATGTATGTATGTATGTATGTATGTATGTATGTATGTATGTATGTATGTATGTATGTATGTATGTATGTATGTATGTATGTATGTATGTATGTATGTATGTATGTATGTATGTATGTATGTATGTATGTATGTGTGTGTGTGTGTGTGTGTGTGTATGTATGTATGTATGTATGTATGTATGTATGTATGTATGCGTATGGTACAGCCTGACTGGATGCGCCGGCAAGAAGCTGGCTAGCGGCGGCACAGCGGACAGCCTGGCTCTCTATATGATTGGCCGCTTGCTTTCCCACCTACTCGTGGCTTCGACATATTGACGTCAAGGCAAAATGAATTGGAAAATGGAACAGACAGTTACAGAAGACGGCCCCAGATAGAAAGTCACAGCATTCAAGTGGAGGGGAAACGAGGGGCTGGTTATGACATACGACGCATGTATGTATGTATGTATGTATGTATGTATGTATGTATGTATGTATGTATGTATGTATGTATGTATGTATGTATGTATGTATGTATGTATGTATGTATGCATGTATGTATGTATGTATGCGTATGGTACAGCCTTACTGGATGCGCCGGCAAGAAGCTGGCTAGCGGCGGCACAGCGACCAGCCTGGCTCTCTATATGATTGGCCGCTTGCTTTCCAATCTACTCGTGGCTTCGACATATTGACGTCAAGGCAAAATGAAGTGGAAAATGGAACAGACAGTTACAGAAGACGGCCCCAGATAGAAAGTCACAGCATTCAAGTGGAGGGGAAACGAGGGGCTGGTTATGACATACGACGCATGTATGTATGTATGTATGTATGTATGTATGTATGTATGTATGTATGTATGTGTGTGTGTGTATGTATGTATGTATGTATGTATGTATGTATGTATGTATGCATGCATGCATGCATGCATGCATGCATGTATGTATGTATGTATGTATGTATGTATGTATGTATGTATGTATGTATGTATGTATGTATGTATGTATGTATGTATGTATGTATGTATGTATGTATGTATGTATGCGTATGGTACAGCCTGACTGGATGCGCCGGCAAGAAGCTGCCTAGCGGCGGCACAGCGGACAGCCTGGCTCTCTATATGATTGGCCGCTTGCTTTCCCACCTACTCGTGGCTTCGA